>NC_044557.1:122073946-122406537 GCF_007565055.1 Rhinopithecus roxellana | reverse complement strand
CAAGTCCAAAGTCACATCTGAGACAAGACAAGTCCCTTGTCTTACTAGGGGCCTGTAAAATCAAAAGCAAGTTAGCTATATAATGGGGACAGACACTGGGTAAATATACCCATTCCAAATGGGAGAAACTAACCAAAACAAAGGGGGTTCAGGACCTATGCAAGTCTGAAATTCAACAGGGCAGTCATTAAATAGCAAAGTTCCAAAATGATCTCCTTTGACTCCCTGACTCACATCCAGGTTAGACTGATGCAAGAGACGGGCTCCCACAACCTTAGGCAGCTCTGCCCCTGTGGCTTTGCAGGGTACAGCTCCACTCTTGGGTTTTTTCATGGCTGGCGTTGAGTGTCTGTGGCTTTTCCAGGTGCACAGTGCAAGCTGTCGGTGGATCTACCATTCTGGGTTCTAGAGAATGGTGACCCTCTTCTCACAGCCACACTAGGCAGTGCCCAAGTGGGGACTCTGTGTGGGGGCTCTCACCTCACATTTCCCTTCTGCACTGACCTGGCAGAGGTTCTCCATGAGGACTCCACCCCTGCACCAAACTTCTCCCTGGACATCCAGACATTTCCATACATCCTCTGAAATCTAAGCGAAAGTTCCCAAACCTCAATTCTTGTCTTATGTGCCTCTGCAGGGCCAATACCAACACCAAGACCCAAATCAAGAGTTGGGTCTTGCACCCTCTGAAGCAATGACCTGAGCTGTAACTTGGCCTCTTTTAGTTACCACTGGAGCAGCTGGGACACAGGGCTCCGGAAACTTACAATTATGGCAGAAGAGGAAGCAAACACATCTTTTTTCACATGGCAGCAGCAAGGAGAAGTGCAAAGCAAAGTGGGGGAAAATTCCCTTGTAAAACCATCAGATTGGGGCCAGGTGCGGTGGTTCACGCCTGTAATCCCAGCACTTTGGTAGGCCGAGGAGGGTGGATCGTGAGGTGAGGAGATCGAGACCATCCTGGCTAATATGGTGAAACCCCATCTCTACTAAAAATACAAAAAATTAGCCAGGTGTGGTGGCAGGTGCCTGTAGTCCCAGCTTCTCAGGAGACTGAGGCAGGAAAATGGCATGCACCTGGGAGGCGGAGCTTGCAGGGAGCCGAGATTGTGCCACTGCACTCCAGTCTGGGCAACAGAGTGAGACTCTGCCTCAAAAACAAACAAACAAACAACCAATCCTCAGATTTTGTGAGAACTCACTCACTATCACAAGAATAATATAGAGGTAACCACCTCCATGATTCAATTACCTCCCACCAGGTACCTTCATTGAAATGTGAGGATCATGGAAACTACAGCACAAGATGAGATGTGGGTAGGAACACAGCCAAACCATATCAAATCAATGGATACCCACAACCCAATCCAGGCAGAACTGCTAGTGTCCCAACGCTTCAGGCATGAAAGTTTGGTTCAATTCACCAGGCAAAGAACCATGACTAGTTGCGCTGCTTGCTGAGGGCAAAGGGAATATCAAAAGAGTAGAGGAAGAAAGTAGTTATAAATACCAGTTACACGAGCATGACCGGTTACAGAAACAAGGATTGTAAGAGTTATACATATTCCTTCCTTATTTTATTTTGAACATGTTTGCATATCCATATTAACCATTTTTTAAAAATTTCTTCCCTGTCTTATTCCCTTAAATGGTAGTTAACTTTATTTTGCAGTAAGTTACAGGATATCAAAGGAGAAGAGTGAACATCATCCAAGGATTTGGAGTCCTCTTTTGTAAAAAAAAAAAAAAAAAAAAAGCAGGCTGAGCACAGTGGCTCACACCAGCATTTTGTGGCTCATTCCAGCACTTTGGGAGGCCCACACGGGCAGATCACCTGATGTCAGGAGTTTGAGACCAGCCTGGCCAACATGGTAAAACCCTGTCTCTACTAAAAACAAAAAAATTACCTGGGTGTAGTGGCAGGCACCTGTAATATCAGCTACTCAGGAGGCTAAGGCAGAAGAATCACTTGAACCTGGGAAGTGGAGGTTACAGTGAGCCAAGATTGCACCGTTGCACTCTAGCCTGGGTGACAAGAGTGACATTTCGTGTCAAAAAAAAAAAAAAAATGAAATAAAAAAATAAATAAACAAAACCAAAACAAAACAGTTGCACTATTTTGGGTGGATGCATGACTTTGTTACTCACTTTATTTAGAGTTTGACTTTAGGAATGTGTATAGGTGCCAGATTGACAGGTGGGGTATGATGGTGCTTTTACTGTGTCAACCTGGCCAGGGCTCATCCTCTAGTTATTCAAATACTAATCTAGATAGTTGCTATGAAGTTATTTTGTTGATGTAATTAAATCCTAAAATCAGTCAACTTTTAGCAAAGGGGGTTTTTCTAGGTAATCTGGCAGGTACTGATTTAATTAGTTGAAAGGCTTTAAAAGCAGAGCTGAGGTATTCCTGAGAATAAACTTATGCTTGTGAACAACCGCTTCCACTTCTGCCCAGTAGTCCCATTCTTCCCTTACTGATGACTCACCCTATGGATTTTGGAACTTTCTAGCCATCCCTCATAAGCTAATTTCTTGTCACAGATTTCTCAGTATATATCTCCTAATGGTTTTGCTTTTCTGGTGAACTAGACTGTATTAATCCATTTTCACACTGCTGATAAAGATATACCCGAGACTGGGAAATTTACAAAAGAAAGAGGTTTAATAGACTTAGAGTTCCATGCATCACAACCATGGTGGAAGGTGAAAGGCTCTTCTTACATGGCAACAGCAAGAGAGATAACATGTGCAGGGAAACTCTCATTTTAAAACCTCGGATCTCATGAGACTCATTCACTATCATGAACACAGTGCAAGAAAGACCTGCCCCCATAATTCAATCACCTCCCACTGAGTTCTTCCCATGACACATGGAAATTGTGGGGGTTAAAATTTAAGGTGAGATTTGGGTGGGGACACAGCCAAACCCTATTATAGACTAGTGTAGACAGATACCACCTGTCTGAGACTACTGAACTTGAAATGGTGATGAGAAAAACTCAAAAAAGGAGAAAATATTTATTAACAACATATTCCTCTTTAAATGTTTGGTAGAATTCACCATTGAAGCCATCTGGTCTTGAGCTTTTTTTGTTGGGAGATGTTTGATTACAGAAAAAATATCCTTATTCATTATTGATATGCTCAGATTCTCTATTTATTCACGGTTCAGTCTTAGTAGCTTGCATATTTCTAGAAATGTATGCATTTACTCTAGGTTATCCAATTCATTTGTATTTGATTGCTCATAATAGTCTGTTATGATCATTTGTATTTCTATAGTGTCATTTGCATTCTCTTTTATTTATACTTTTTATTGAGTCTTCTTTTTTTCTTAGCCCAGCTAAGGATTTGTCAACTTTGTTTGTCTTCTCAAAAAACCAACCCTTCAGTCTTATCGATCTTTTCTATTGTTTTTCTGGAAATGCAAACCCAAACCACAATGAAATATCACCTCACACCTGTTAGAATGGCTATTACTAGTAAAAAAGAAACAACAACAAAAAATAACCAGTGTTGGAGAGAATGTGAAGAGAGGAAATGCTTGTATATTGTTGATGGGAATGGAAATTGGAGCAGCAATTATGGAAAACAGTATGCAGTTTCCTCAGTAAATTAAAAATAGAACTACTATAAAATCCAGCAGCCCCTCTTCTGGGCATATATCCAAATAAATGGAAATTAGGACCTTGAAAAGATATCTGCAAACCCCTGCCCATTGCAACATTATTCACAATAGCCAAGATACAGCAACAACCTAAATGTTCATAGATAGATTAACGGATAAAGAAACTGTGGTATATACATACAATGAAATATTACCCTGCCTTTAAAAAAAGAAAATCCTGTCATTTGAAACAACATGGATGGACTTGGAGGGTATTCTGTTAAGTGAAGTCATCTAGACACAAAATAAACAGATGCTCTACAATTTCACTTATGTGTGGAATCTAAAACAAACTCATAGAAGGATAGAGTAGAATGGGAATTGCCAGGGTCTAGGAAAATGGGAGAATTGGGGAGGTGATAGTTAAAGGGTACAAAGTTCCAGCTACATAAAATAAGTAATTTATGGAAATCTGCTATGTGGTATAGCACCTATAGCTAGCAAAACTCCATTTTATACTTAAAATTTGTTGAGAGGGAAAGATCTACCTTATGTTAATTGTTCATATCAAGAAACAGTGACAACAACAACAAAACCCCCAATAATGATAATAAAGGAGCTGGGAGGAAACTTTGGGAGGTGACAGATGTTCTATGGCCTTGGTAGTGGTGATGATTTCACGGGTTTATACTTATCTCCAAAGTCACTGAAAGATTATATATAAAATAGGTACAGTTTTTAAACGTGTCAATCATACCTGAATAAAGTGGTTAAAGACAAAAACAGTATATTCTTCATGAGCAGTTCCACTTAGTGTATTTTTTTTTTCTAATATGAGAGCAATTCTCCAGAAACTTCAGCTGTGGGAAAATAAGAAAATCCCTGCCAAAGATTTGGCCCACTGCCTTACAAATTACTGAATATATTGCTTATTAAATTTGTATCCTACAAAACCATTTCTAAGATAACTTGGCCTGCCCAGCATAGAGTTAAGCTTAGAATAATTTTCTAGCTAGCAAATTTCAGGAAGGATTTGATTTTATTTGGTCAATTATGGAGAACAACCAGCTGTATTAGGATTTCATTAAAGTCCTCTGAATTTCATGAGATTTCCATAGTTAGAAATGAATTTTTAAAGTCTTTCTGAGGTTTTTAAAAAATGATACTTTATTCTGGTGGTTTATCTGTTGTTGACCTTAAATTGACCATAATATACTTTTTAATATTTTCTTCAAAATAATAATGATAAACACAATACAGTATTTTTAACTACAGGCACTTAGCTGTAGAGTAGATCTCTAGAATTCATACATGTAGCATAATTGAAACTTTGTAACCATTGAAAAACTCCTCACCTCTCTCTTAATTTGCCTCTGACAACCACTGTTATATTCTCTGCATCTATGAGTTTGACCGTTATAGATACCTTACGTACGTGTAATCATAAGCAATTTATCCTTCTGTGAATGGCTTCTTTCTCTTAGCATAATGTCCTTCAGGTTTATCCATGTTGTCTCAAATGGCAGGATTTCCTTCTTTTTAAGGATGAGTAATTCCATTGTATACTACATTTTCTTTATGCAATTATATGTCAATGGAAACAGATTGTTTCCATATCTTGGCTATTGTGACTAATTTTACAATGAACATGGGAGTGAAGATGTCTTTTTGAGATCCTGATTTCAATCCCTTTGAATATATACCCAGAGGTGGTATTGCTGGATTATATGTTAAGAAGGTAGATTTCCATGTTAAGTGTTCTTCCCAGGAAAACAAAACAAAACAAAAACAAAGGGACACAAAAACCTTGGAGAAGTTGCATACGTCTATTACCCTGAGTGGTGATGGTTGTATGGGTGTTTACCTACATACAAATTCATCAAATTATACACGTTGAATATGTGCAGTTCTTTGTATATCAATTATATCTCAATAAAGCTGTTAAAATATATGTAATAAAATGACAAAACAATGATGAAGCCATGCAAGGCATTCTGAAACTCTCATCACAAGGATTACCTCATTTAATATTTACATAGTCCTCTGATGTAGTTGCTATCATTATTCCAGTTTACAGATGAAGAAATGCAAGCACAGAGAAGGAAAATATTTGGCCATGGGTCACATAGCTAACGGACTTAGTACTGTATAACTGTAGAACTCATACTGTTAGCAGCTGTGGTTGTCTGTAATTAATTTAAAGATAGAATCAATTAATTCTGGTATTTTCATTTCATAGTGGTTAATGTCCTAATGATTAATTTTTCTATTATTATTATAATTAAAGTTCTAGGGTACATGTGCATAACGTGCAGGTTTGTTACATATGTACATATGTATACTTGTGCCATGTTGGTGTGCTGCACCCATCAACTCGTCAGCACCCATCAACTCATCATTTACATCAGGTATAACACCCAATGCAATCCCTCCCCCGTCCCCCCTCCCCATGATAGGCCCCAGTGTGTGATGTTCCCCTTCCCAAGTCTAAGTGATTTCATTGTTCAGTTCCTACCTATGAGTGAGAACATGCAGTGTTTGGTTTTCTGTTCTTGCGATAGTTTGCTGAGAATGATGGTTTCCAGCTGCATCCATGTCCCTACAAAGGACACAAACTCATCTTTTTCTATGGCTGCATAGTATTCCATGGTGTATTTGTGCCACATTTTCTTAATCCAGTCTGTCACTGATGGATATTTGGGTTGATTCCAAGTCTTTGCTATTGTGAATAGTGCCGCAATAAACATACATGTGCATGTGTCATTATAGCAGCATGATTTATAATCCTTTGGGTATATACCCAGTAATGGGATGGCTGGGTCATATGGTACTTCTAGTTCTAGATCCTTGAGGAATCGCCATACTGTTTTCCATAATGGTTGAACTAGTTTACAATCCCACCAACAGTGTAAAAGTGTTTCTATTTCTCCACATCCTCTCCAGCACCTGTTGTTTCCTGACTTTTTAATGATTGCCATTCTAACTGGTGTGAGATGGTATCTCATTGTGGTTTTGATTTGCATTTCTCTGAAGGCCAGTGATGATGAGCATTTTTTCATGTGTCTCTTGGCTGTATGCATGTCTTCTTTTGAGGAATGTCTGTTCATATCCTTTCCCCACTTTTTGATGGGGTTGTTTGTTTTTTTCTTGTAAATTTGTTTGAGTTCTTTATAGGTTCTGCATATTAGCCCTTTGTCAGATGAGTAGATTGCAAAAATTTTCTCCCATTCTGTAGGTTGCCTGTTCACTCTGATGGTAGTTTCTTTTGCTGTGCAGAAGCTACTTAGTTTAATTAGATCCCATTTGTCAATTTTGGCTTTTGTTGCCTTTGCTTTTGGTGTTTTAGACATGAAGTCCTTGCCCACGCCTATGTCCTGAATGGTATTACCTAGGTTTTCTTCTAGGGTTTTTATGGTATTAGGTCTAACATTTAAGTCTCTAATTCATCTTGAATTAATTTTCATATAAGGAGTAAGGAAAGGATCCAGTTTCAGCTTTCTACTTATGGCTAGCCAATTTTCCCAGCACCATTTATTAAATAGGGAATCCTTTCCCCATTTCTTGTTTTTCTCAGGTTTGTCAAAGATCAGATGGCTGTAGATGTGTGGTATTATTTCTGAGGACTCTGTTCTGTTCCATTGGTCTATATCTCTGTTTTGGTACCAGTAACATGCTGTTTTGGTTACTGTAGCCTTGTAGTATAGTTTGAAGTCAGGTAGCGTGATGCCTCCAGCTTTGTTCTTTTGGTTTCAGATAGTCTTGGCAATGAGGGATTTTTTTTCTTCCATATGAACTTTAAAGCGGTTTTTTCCAATTCTGTGAAGAAACTCATTGGTAGCTTGATGGGGATGGCATTGAATCTGTAAATTACCTTGGGCAGTATGGCCATTTTCATGATATTGATTCTTCCTATCCATGAGCATGGCATGTTCTTCCATTTGTTTGTGTCCTCTTTTATTTCACTGAGCAGTGGTTTGTAGTTCTCCTTGAAGAGGTCCTTGACATCCCTTGTAAGTTGGATTCCTAGGTATTTTATTCTCTTTGAAGCAATTGTGAATGGAAGTTCATTCATGATTTGGCTCTCTGTGTGTCTGTTACTGGTATATAAGAATGCTTGTGATTTTTGTACATTAATTTTGTATCCTGAGACATTGCTGAAGTTTCTTATCAGCTTAAGGAGATTTTGGGCTGAAACAATGGGGTTTTCTAAATATACAATCATGTCATCCTGGGAACAGGGACAATTTGACTCCTTCTTTTCCTAACTGAATACTCTTTATTTCTTTCTCTTGCCTGATTGCCCTAGCCAGAACTTCCAAAACTATGTTGAATAGGAGTGGTGAGAGAGGGCATCCCTGTCTTGTGCCAGTTTTCAAAGGGAATTTTTCCAGTTTTTGCTCATTCAGTATGACATTGGCTGTGGGTTTGTCATAAGTAGCTCTTATTATTTTGAGATACGTTCCATCAATACCGAATTTATTGAGCGTTTTTAGCATGAAGGGCTGTTGAATTTTGTCAAAGGCCTTTTCTGCATCTATTGAGATAATCATGTGGTTTTTGTCTTTGGTTCTGTTTATATGCTGGATTATGTTTATTGATTTGCGTATATTGAACCAGCCTTGCATCCCAGGGATGAAGCCCACTTGATCATGGTGAATAAGCTTTTTGATGTGTTGCTGGATCCAGTTTGCCAGTATTTTATTGAGGATTTTTGCGTCGATGTTCATCAGGGATATTGGTCTAAAATTCTCTTTTTTTGTGGTGTCTCTGCCAGGCTTTGGTATCAGGATGATGTTGGCCTCAAAAAATGAGTTAGGGATGATTCCCTCCTTTTCTATTGATTGGAATAGTTTCAGAAGGAATGGTACCAGCTCCTCCTTTTACTTCTGGTAGAATTCAGCTGTGAATCCATCTGCTCCTGGACTTTTTTTGGTTGGTAGGCTGTTAATTATTGCCTCAATTTCAGAGCCTGCTATTGGTCTATTCAGGGATTCAACTTCTTCCTGGTTTAGTCTTGGAAGAGTGTAAGTGTCCAGGAAATTATCTATTTCTTCTAGATTTTCTAGTTGATTTGTGTAGAGGTGTTTATTGTATTCTCTGATGGCAGTTTGTATTTCTGTGGGGTCAGTGGTGATATCCCCTTCATCATTTTTTATTGCATCTATTTGATTCTTCTCTCTTTTCTTCTTTATTAGTCTTGCTAGTGGTCTATCAATTTTGTTGATCTTTTCAAAAAACCAACTCCTGGATTCATTGATTTCTTGGAGGGTTTTTGTGTCTTTATCTCCTTCAGGTCTGCTCTGATCTTAGTTATTTCTTGCCTTCTGCTAGCTTTTGAATGTGTTTGCTCTTGCTTCTCTAGTTCTTTTAATTGTGATGTTAGAATGTCAATTTTAGATCTTTCCAGCTTTCTCTTGTGGGCATTTAGTGCTATAAATTTCCCTCTACACACTGCTTTCAATGTGTCCCAGAGATTCTGGTATGTTGTATCTTTGTTCTCATTGGTTTCAAAGAACATCTTTATTTCCGCTTCATTTCATTATGTACCCAGTAGTCATTCAGGAGCAGATGATTCAGTTTCCATGTGGTTGAGCAGTTTTGATTGAGTTTCTTAGTCCTGAGTTCTAGTTTGATTGCACTGTGGTCTGAGAGACAGTTTGTTATAATTTCTGTTCTTGTACATTTGCTGAGGAGTGCTTTACTTCCAATTATGTGGTCAATTTTGGAATAAGTGTGATGTGGTGCTGCAGAAGAATGTATATTCTGTTGATTTGTGGTGGAGAGTTCTGTAGATGTCTATTAGGTCTGCTTGCTGCAGAGATGAGTTCAATTCCTGGATATCCTTGTTAACTTTCTGTCTCATTGATCTGTCCAATATTGACAGTGGGGTGTTGAAGTCTCCCATTATTATTGTATGGGAGTCTAAGTCTCTTTGTAAGTCTCTAAGGACTTGCTTTATGAATCTGGGTGCTCCTGTATTGGGTGCATATATATTTAGGATAGTTAGCTCTTCCTGTTGAATTGATCCCTTTACCATTATGTAATGGCCTTCTTTGTCTCTTTTGATCTTTGTTGGTTTATAGTCTGTTTTATCAGAGACTAGGATTGCAACCCCTGCTTTTTTTTGTTCTCCATTTGCTTGGTAGATCTTCCTCCATCCCTTTATTTTGAGCCTATGTATGTCTCTGCATGTGAGATGGGTCTCCTGAATACAGCAAACTGATGGGTCTTGACTTTTTATCCAGTTTGCCAGTCTGTGTCTTTTAGTTGGACCATTTAGTCCATTTACATTTAAGGTTAATATTGTTATATGTGAACTTGATCCTACCATTATGATATTAACTGGTTATTTTGCTTGTTAGTTGATGCAGTTTCTTCCTAGCCTCAATGGTCTTTACATTTTGGCATGTTTTTGCAATGGCTGGCACTGGTTGTTCCTTTCCATGTTTAGGGCTTCCTTCAGGGTCTCTTGTAAGGCAGGCCTGTTGGTGACAAAATCTCTAAGCATTTGCTTGTCTGTAAAAGATTTTATTTCTCCTTCACTTATGAAACTTAGTTTGGTTGGATATGAAATTCTGGGTTTAAAATTCTTTTCTTTAAGTATGTTGAATATTGGCCCCCACTCTCTTCTGGCTTGTAGAGTTTCTGCGGAGAGATCTGCTGTTACTCTGATGGGCTTCCCTTTGTGGGTAACCCGACCTTTCTCTCTGGCTGCCCTTAAGATTTTTTCCTTCATTTCAACTTTGGTGAATCTGGCAATTATGTGTCTTGGAGTTATTCTTCTCGAGGAGTATCTTTGTAGCGTTCTCTGTATTTCCTGAATTTGAATGTTGGCCTGCCCTACTAGGTTGGGGAAGTTCTCCTGGATGATATCCTGAAGAGTGTTTTCCAACTTGGTTCCGTTTTCCCCCTCACTTTCAGGCACCCCAATCAGACGTAGATTTGGTCTTTTTACATAATCTCATACTTCTTGCAGGCTTTGTTCATTTCTTTTTCTTCTTTTTTCTTTTGGTTTCTCCTTTCATTTCATTTCATTCATTTGATCCTCAATCGCTGATACTCTTTCTTCCAGTTGATCAAGTCGGTTACTGAAGCTTGTGGATTTGTCACGTATTTCTCGTGTCATGGTTTTCATCTCTGCCAGTTCATTTATGGCCTTCTCTGCATTAATTATTCTAGTTGTCAATTCTTCCGCTCTTTTTTCAAGATTTTTAGTTTCTTTGCGCTGGGTACATAATTCCTCCTTTAGCTCTGAGAAGTTTGATGGACTGAAGCCTTCTTCTCTCATCTCGTCAAAGTCATTCTCCATCCAGCTTTGATCCGTTGCTGGTGATGAGCTGCACTCCTTTACAGGGGGAAATGTGCTCTTATTTTTTGAATTTCCAGCTTTTCTGCCCTGCTTTTTCCCATCTTTGTGGTTTTATCTGCCTCTGGTCATTGATGATGGTGACGTTCTGATGGAGTTTTGGTGTAGGTGTCCTTCCTGTTTGATAGTTTTCCTTCTTTTTTTTTTTTTTTTTTATACTTTAAGTTCTAGGGTACATGTGCATAACGTGCAGGTTTGTTACATATGTATACTTATGCCATGTTGGTGTGCTGCACCCATCAACTCGTCAGCACCCATCAATTCATCATTTATATCTTGTATAACTCCCCAATGCAAGCCCTCCCTCCTCCCCCCTCCCCCCTCCCATGATAGGCCCCTGTGCGTGATGTTCCCCTTCCCGAGTCCAAGTGATGTCATTGTTCAGTTCCCACCTATGAGTGAGAACATGCGGTGTTTGGTTTTCTGTTCTTGTGATAGTTTGCTAAGAATGATGGTTTCCAGCTGCATCCATGTCCCTACAAAGGACGCAAACTCATCCTTTTTTATGGCTGCATAGTATTCCATGGTGTATATGTGCCACATTTTCTCAATCCAGTCTGTCACAGATGGACATTTGGGTTGATTCCAAGTCTTTGCTATTGTGAATAGTGCCGCAATAAACATACGTGTACATGTGTCTTTGTAGTAGAGTAATTTATAATCCTTTGGGTATATACCCAGTAGTGGGATGGCTGGGTCATATGGTACATCTAGTTCTAGATCCTTGAGGAATTGCCATACTGTTTTCCATAATGGTTGAACTAGTTTACAATCCCACCAACAGTGTAAAAGTGTTCCTATTTCTCCACATCCTCTCCAACACCTGTTGTTTCCTGACTTCTTAATGATTGCCATTCTAACTGGTGTGAGATGGTATCTCATTGTGGTTTTGATTTGCATTTCTCTGATGGCGAGTGATGATGAGCATTTTTTCATGTGTCTGTTGGCTGTATGAATATCTTCTTTTGAGAAATGTCTGTTCATATCCTTTCCCCACTTTTTGATGGGTTTGTTTGTTTTTTTCTCGTATATTTGTTTGAGTTCTTTGTAGATTCTGGATATTAGCCCTTTGTCAGATGAGTAGGTTGCAAAAATTTTCTCCCATTCTGTAGGTTGCCTGTTCACTCTGATGGTAGTTTCTTTTGCTGTGCAAAAGCTCTTTAGTTTAATTAGATCCCATTTGTCAATTTTGGCTTTTGCTGCCGTTGCTTTTGGTGTTTTAGACATGAAGTCCTTACCCATGCCTATGTCCTGAATGGTACTACCTAGATTTTCTTCTAGGGTTTTTATGGTTTTAGGTCTAACATTTAAGTCTCTAATCCATCTTGAATTAATCTTCGTATAAGGGGTAAGGAAAGGATCCAGTTTCAGCTTTCTACTTATGGCTAGCCAATTTTCCCAGCACCATTTATTAAATAGGGAATCCTTTCCCCATTTCTTGTTTCTCTCAGGTTTGTCAAAGATCAGATGGCTGTAGATGTGTGGTATTACTTCTGAGGACTCTGTTCTGTTCCATTGATCTATATCTCTGTTTTGGTACCAGTACCATGCTGTTTTGGTGACTGTAGCCTTGTAGTATAGTTTGAAGTCAGGTAGCGTGACGCCTCCAGCTTTGTCCTTTTGACTTAGGATTGTCTTGGCAATGCGGGCTCTTTTTTGGTTCCATATGAACTTTAAAGCCGTTTTTTCCAATTCTGTGAAGAAACTCATTGGTAGCTTGATGGGGATGGCATTGAATCTATAAATAACCTTGGGCAGTATGGCCATTTTCACGATATTGATTCTTCCTATCCATGAGCATGGTATGTTCTTCCATTTGTTTGTGTCCTCTTTTATTTCACTGAGCAGTGGTTTGTAGTTCTCCTTGAAGAGGTCCTTTACATCCCTTGTAAGCTGGATTCCTAGGTATTTTATTCTCTTTGAAGCAATTGTGAATGGAAGTTCATTCCTGATTTGGCTCTCTGCTTGTCTGTTACTGGTGTATAAGAATGCTTGTGATTTTTGCACATTAATTTTGTATCCTGAGACTTTGCTGAAGTTGCTTATCAGCTTAAGGAGATTTTGGGCTGAGACGATGGGGTTTTCTAAATATACAATCATGTCATCTGCAAACAGGGACAATTTGACTTCTTCTTTTCCTAACTGGATACTCTTGATTTCTTTCTCTTGCCTGATTGCCCTAGCCAGAACTTCCAACACTATGTTGAATAGGAGTGGTGAGAGAGGGCATCCCTGTCTTGTGCCAGTTTTCAAAGGGAATTTTTCCAGTTTTTGCCCATTCAGTATGATATTAGCTGTGGGATTGTCATAAATAGCTCTTATTATTTTGAGGTACGTTCCATCAATACCGAATTTATTGAGCGTTTTTAGCATGAAGGGCTGTTGAATTTTGTCAAAAGCCTTTTCTGCATCTATTGAGACAATCATGTGGTTCTTGTCTTTGGTTCTGTTTATATGCTGGATTACGTTTATTGATTTGCGAATGTTGAACCAGCCTTGCATCCCAGGGATGAAGCCCACTTGATCATGGTGGATAAGCTTTTTGATGTGCTGCTGAATCCGGTTTGCCAGTATTTTATTGAGAATTTTTGCATCAATGTTCATCAGGGATATTGGTCTAAAATTCTCTTTTTTTGATGTGTCTCTGCCAGGCTTTGGTATCAGGATGATGTTGGCCTCATAAAGTGAGTTAGGGAGGATTCCCTCTTTTTCTATTGATTGGAATAGTTTCAGAAGGAATGGTACCAGCTCCTTCTTGTACGTCTGGTAGAATTCAGCTGTGAATCCATCTGGTCCTGGACTTTTTTTGGTGGGTAGGCTATTAATTGTTGCCTCAATTTCAGAGCCTACTATTGGTCTATTCAGGGATTCAACTTCTTCCTGGTTTAGCCTTGGGAGAGTGTAAGTGTCCAGGAATTTATCCATTTCTTCTAGATTTTCTAGTTGATTTGCGTAGAGGCGTTTATAGTATTCTCTGATGGTAGTTTGTATTTCTGTGGGGTCAGTGGTGATATCCCCTTTATCATTTTTTATTGCATCTATTTGATTCCTCTCTCTTTTCTTCTTTATTAGCCTTGCTAGCGTTCTGTCAATTTTGTTGATCTTTTCAAAAAACCAACTCCTGGATTCATTGATTTTTTGGAGGGTTTTTTGTGTCTCTATCTCCTTCAGTTCGGCTCTGATCTTAGTTATTTCTTGCCTTCTGCTAGCTTTTGAATGTGTTTGCTCTTGCCTCTCTAGTTCTTTTAATTGTGATGTTAGAGTGTCAATTTTAGATCTTTCCTGCTTTCTCTTGTGGGCATTTAGTGCTATAAATTTCCCTCTACACACTGCTTTAAATGTGTCCCAGAGATTCTGGTATGTTGTATCTTTGTTCTCATTGGTTTCAAAGAACATCTTTATTTCTGCTTTCATTTCGTTATGTACCCAGTAGTCATTCAGGAGCAGGTTGTTCTGTTTCCATGTAGTTGAGCGGTTTTGATTGAGTTTCTTAGTCCTGAATTCTAGTTTGATTGCACTGTGGTCTGAGAGACAGTTTGTTATAATTTCTGTTCTTTTACATTTGCTGAGGAGTGCTTTACTTCCAATTATGTGGTCAATTTTGGAATAAGTGTGATGTGGTGCTGAGAAGAATGTATATTCTGTTGATTTGGGGTGGAGAGTTCTATAGATGTCTATTAGGTCCGCTTGGTGCAGAGATGAGTTCAATTCCTGGATATCCTTGTTAACTTTCTGTCTTGTTGATCTGTCTAATGTTGACAGCGGAGTGTTGAAGTCTCCCATTATTATTGTATGGGAGTCTAAGTCTCTTTGTAAGTCTCTAAGGACTTGCTTTATGAATCTGGGTGCTCCTGTATTGGGTGCATATATATTTAGGAGAGTTAGCTCTTCCTGTTGAATTGATCCCTTTACCATTATGTAATGGCCTTCTTTGTCTCTTTTGATCTTTGATGGTTTAAAGTCTGTTTTATCAGAGACAAGGATTGCAACCCCTGCTTTTTTTTGTTCTCCATTTGCTTGGTAGATCTTCCTCCATCCCTTTATTTTGAGCCTATGTATGTCTCTGCATGTGAGATGGGTCTCCTGAATACAGCAGACTGATGGGTCTTGACTCTTTATCCAGTTTGCCAGTCTGTGTCTTTTAATTGGAGCATTTAGTCCATTAACATTTAAGGTTAATATTGTTATGTGTGAACTTGATCCTGCCATTATGATATTAACTGGTTATTTTGCTCGTTAGTCGATGCAGTTTCTTCCTAGCCTCGATGGTCTTTACATTTTGGCATGTTTTTGTGATGGCTGGTACCGGTTGTTCGTTTCCATGTTTAGGGCTTCCTTCAGGGTCTCTTGTAAGGCAGGCCTGGTGGTGACAAAATCTCTAAGCATTTGCTTATCTGTAAAGGATTTTATTTCTCCTTCACTTATGAAACTTAGTTTGGCTGGATATGAAATTCTAGGTTTAAAATTCTTTTCTTTAAGAACGTTGAATATTGGCCCCCACTCTCTTCTGGCTTGTAGAGTTTCTGCCGAGAGATCTGCTGTTATTCTGATGGGCTTCCCTTTGTGGGTTACCCGACCTTTCTCTCTGGCTGCCCTTAAGATTTTTTCCTTCATTTCAACTTTGGTGAATCTGGCAATGATGTGTCTTGGAGTTGCTCTTCTGGAGGAGTATCTTTGTGGCGTTCTCTGTATTTCCTGAATTTGAATGTTGTCCTGCCCTACTAGGTTGGGGAAGTTCTCCTGGATGATATCCTGAAGAGTGTTTTCCAACTTGGTTCCATTTTCCCCCTCACTTTCAGGCACCCCAATCAGACGTAGATTTGGTCTTTTTACGTAATCCCATACTTCTTGCAGGCTTTGCTCATTTCTTTTTCTTCTTTTTTCTTTTGGTTTCTCTTCTCGCTTCATTTCATTCATTTGATCTTCAATCGCTGATACTCTTTCTTCCAGTTGATCGAGTCGGTTACTGAAGCTTGTGCATTTGTCACGTATTTCTCGTGTCATGGTTTTCATCTCTGTCATTTCGTTTATGATCTTCTCTGCATTAATCAGTCTAGCTGTCAATTCTTCCACTCTTTTTTCAAGATTTTTAGTTTCTTTGCGCTGGGTACGTAATTCCTCCTTTAGCTCTGATAAGTTTGATGGACTGAAGCCTTCTTCTCTACTCTCGTCCAAGTCATTCTCTGACCAGCTTTGATCCGTTGCTGGCGATGGGCTGCGCTCCTTCGCAGGGGGAGATGCGCTCTTATTTTTTGAATTTCCAGCTTTTCTGCCCTGCTTCTTCCCCATCTTTGTGGTTTTATCTGTCTCTGGTCTTTGATGGTGGTGACGTACTGATGGGGTTTTGGTATAGGTGTCCTTCCTGTTTGATAGTTTTCCTTCTGACAGAAGGACTGTCTGTTGGTCTGTTGGAGATTGCTTGAGGTCCACTCCAGACCCTGTTTGCCTGGGTAACAGCAGCAGAGGTTGCCGAAGATAGAATATTGCTGAACAGCGAGTGTACCTGTCTGATTCTTCCTTTGGAAGTTTCCTCTCAGGGGTGTACTCCACCCTGTGAGGTGTGGGGTGTCAGACTGCCCCTAGTGGGGGATTTCTCCCAGCTAGGCTACTCAGGGGTCAGAGACACACCTGAGCAGGCAGTCTGTCCGTTCTCAGATCTCAACCTCCGCGTTGGGAGATCCACGGCTCTCCCCAAAGCTGTCAGACAGAGTCGTTCGCGTCTGCACCGGCTCCCGCTACTTCCCCTGTTGGTCTTCAGCTGTGCGCTGTCCCCAGAGGTGGAGACTACAGAGACAGGCAGGCTTCCTTGAGCTGCTGTGAGCTCCACCCAGTTCGAGCTTCCCAGCGGCTTTGTTTACCTACTTAAGCCTCAGCAATGGCGGGCGCCCCTCCCCCAGCCTCGCTGCTGCCTTGCGGATAGATCGCGGCAGACTGCTGTGTTAGCAGTGAGGGAGGCTTCGTGGGCGTGGGACCCTCCCGGCCAGGATTGGGATATATTCTCCTGGTGTGCCTGTATGCTTACAGCGCAGTATTGGGGTGGAAGTTACCCGATTTTCCAGGTGTTGTGTGTCTCAGTTCCCCTGGCTAGGAAAACGGATCCCCTTCCCCCTTGCGCTTCCAGGTGAGGCGATGCCTCGCCCTGCTTCAGCTCTCGCTGGTCAGGCTGCAGCAGCTGACCAGCACCGATTGTCCGGCACTCCCTAGTGAGACGACCCCAGTACCTCAGTTGAAAATGCAGAAATCACCGGTCTTCTGTGTCGCTTGCGCTGGGAGTTGGAGACTGGAGCTGTTCCTATTCGGCCATCTTGCTCCGCCCCCCCCCCCCCCCCCCCCCCCCCCCCCCCGATAGTTTTCCTTCTAACAGTCAGGGCCCTCAGCTGTAGGTCTGTTGGAGATTGCTTGAGGTCCACTCCAGACCCTGTTTGCCTGGGTATCAGCAGCAGAGGCTGCAGAAGATAGAATATTGCTGAACAGCGAGTGTACCTGTCTGATTCTTGCTTTGGAAGCTTCCTCTTAAGGATGTACTCCACCCTGTGAAGTATGGGGTGTTGGTCTGCCCCTAGTGGGGGATGTCTCCCAGTTAGGCTACTCAGGGGTCAGGGACCCACTTGAGCAGGCAGTCTGTCCGTTTTCAGATCTCAATCTCTGTGTTGGGAGATCCACTGCTCTCTTCAAAGCTATCAGACAGAGTCGTTTGCTTCTGCAGGGGTTTCTGCTGCTTTTTGTTGTTGTTTTTGTTGCTGTTTAGCTGTGCTCTGTCCCCAGAGGTGGAGTCTACAGAGACAGGCAGGTCTCCTTCAGCTGCAGTGAGCTCCACCCAGTTGGAGCTTCCCAGCGGCTTTGTTTACCTACCTAAGGCTCAGCAATGGCAGGTACCCCTCCCCAAGCCTGGCTGCTGCCTTGCGGTTAGATCTCAGACTTCTGTGCTAGCAATGAGGGAGGCTCCGTGGGCGTGGGACCCTCCCGGCCAGGTGTGGGATATAATGTCCTGGTGTGCCCGTTTGCTAAGACCCTTGGTAAAGCGCAGTATTGGGGTGGGAGTTACCCGAATTTCCAGGTGTTGTGTGTCTCAGTTCCCCTGGCTAGGAAAAGGGATTCCCTTCCCTCTTTTGCTTCCCAGGCGAGGCCATGCCTCACTCTGCTTCAGCTCTGGCCGGTCGGGCTGCAGCAGCTGACCAGCACTGATTGTCCTGCACTCCCTAGTGAGATGAACTCAGTACCTCAGTTGAAAATGCAGAAATCACCTGTCTTCTGTGTTGCTGGTGCTGGGAGCTGGAGACTGGAGCTATTCCTATTCAGCCATCTTGCTCCACCCCCCCCAATGATTAATTTTTAAGTGTATAAATTAAATGTGTGTATTAGTCTCTTCAAAAGCAAATAAAACAAGGTGAGCATTTTTTCTTGAAATGACCCCAATTGTTTCTCCTCTACAAAATTGATAAACAGCAATAAAGTGTTCTCATTCCTGATTTATAACATAATGCAAAATGTATTGTTTTCAAAGTTCTAAGAGAAGAATAAAGTTATTTTCACAATTAAATATTTTAGTAGAAGAAGACTGGTATTCGGGTATTCTAAACTAATAATTGGCATTTCCTTATTTTCCTTCTCTCCTTCATCTTTCCTTACCTTTGTCTCTTATTAGTCCATCTTTTACATGTACATTTGGGTGCTTCTTTCTCAGGCTTATAATCACATAAACTTTCTGTAATTCAATATTACTCTAAATAGTCATCCTCATTTGAGTGAGACTGGCAAACAGGTGAGAAGAACAGCATTAGTCATTATTTCCATCTTCTTGACTATTCTCCTTCTCCAAGCATCTCTTGCTTCCCTCTTTTAAGAAAGAAATTACGGATATAAGTGCACTTTAATATGTTTACCTTACTGGAGGTTTATGCCATAGCAGCATGGCTCAGTGTCTCTTCAGGAGGTATATTCCCTGTTCCTTCCTTCTTTATCTCCTCCCCTTCCTTTCATCCCTGTCCTGGTATTTGTATGCAATTCTTGCTCTGTCTGACCCCTTCTTGTTTAATGTTCATTCTTCTCTTCCATTCAAGAAAGGAAATATAGAATGGGAGCATAAAGTGGCGTTGGAGCAAGACTAGAAGTGCTATGTTTCTCCAGGGAGATCATGCGGCCAATCGAAATACTTTAGTGCTGGTGCTTCTTTATTAGCCCAGGGAAGAATAAGGGTATTTCAACCTGCTCTTTGTAATAACTCCGGGGAATAATAAACAGAGAAGATCAGGGAGAAGAGCCGCCATGTTTGATATGGTAAAGCATGCAACGGGATCCGTAAAATTTGCCGTCTCAGTTTGGAATATAAGCCAAATCTGGCAATTGGGGATGGCACCCCACCCCTCCGATTCGTAAGATATCCACTGGTATTTAATCCAGTCTAATTCTGACCCTGAGTGATTCACGGGAGAGGAGCCGTTAGTTGCTAGGCGTTCCCTTTAGAATACTCTCTGATTAAATGCTCTCTTTTACTATGGTAGAAAAAAGGAATTTAAGTAACTGGCACCTTGAAATGCCCTGCAGCTAAAGATAGTTCTAAAATAAATGCATAATTGTGAGCTCCCATGAAATGTACAGCACAAGATGTTCGAGTGAAGATTCGAAGTCAGGTGCCCTCACAAACATGTAAGAAGGAGTGTTATTTCCCAACCACACACACACCTTGCAATTTCATTCAGTGACTAAGAGCTTAGGAGCCAGACTACTTGGTTTCAAATCCGGCTCAGAGGCCTCCAACTGTGTGATTGCAACCACCCCAAGCCTTGATTTTCTCCTCTGTACACTTGTAATAGCACTTCGCTTATAAAGGGGCAAAATTTGGTTATTGATCACACTGCCCAGCACGTGCAAATGACTCAGTAAATGTTAAGGAAGGAAGAAGATTAGAGTAGCTTGCTTTCAACACTGGGGGATATGATTGTTTTTAACCTGGATTGGGGCAAGTTTGTGAAAGACTTTAAAACAACTATAGCAGTTGGTAGTTATCCTGGGGCTCTTAGCATTCTAGTTGCTTTTTCACTTCTCTGTATCACCCTCCTCAATTTCCCTTAGCGAAAACAAGGACTCTTTCGTATTTTCCTTACCACCATTATGTCTATCGCATAGTAAACATTAAGAAATAAGGTGAACGGACTACTTTAGTATTAATTACTCATTTTATTCTCTAATCATAGTTCATGATTCCATCTCTTCCAACAAAAGATCAAGGCCTCTCATTTCTTCTATCAGCCCACAGAGAACGAGTTGGACCCACACACTGGTGGACACATAATGAGTCCCCGAGTGGAAGAATCCTATCCTCTCTTTGTTATTCTTTCTACTATATGTGTTATTCATCCTTCTGAATGAAAAGAGAATTGAACTCCAATTAGTCTGTAATTCAACGCTGTAAGAGTTGGCTTGGAAATCTATGTGTCCAGTAATGGAAGACCTTGGAGTCCATGAGAACAGAGTTTTCTCTGATTCTATAAAAAGATCTGTTCAGGTACAGCCTCTCCAGCTAAGAGAAGGAGTGCCCTCTCTCTACTCCTTACTGGCCCCTAATAGCCTGTTGTCTAGGTAGCTCAGAGTGGAATAGAAACATCACCCCAAATTCAGTGGCTCACTGGATCACATTCACTTTAATATATATTGCATAATTAGTTCCTTTAACTCCTCCCCAGATTTAAAAAAAATCATTTTTATTTCAAATTATTAGTCATAAAGGATGTACTTGAGTCAATATGTAAAATAATTAGAGGGACTTGATAAAGTAGATTTTCTTTAAATTTATCTTACAAATGAAAAGTAAAACAGTTCTTTTTTTAAAAAATATTAAAGTCACACAACTTTATGACAGAGCAGGGAGTGGGATACAGGCTTGAACTGCAACGCCAGGTCTTCTATTGAAATGCTATGTACTGCCTCTACTGCAAGATGGTAATTACATTTTTTGTGAGTTTCAAAAAAATGCTATTGTCTTGAGTCTTAATTATTATAGCAAACCATATAGATCTGAATATTTCTTTTTAAAATATTTTGTCTTTATCACGATGGTGAATTCTTTATTCAATGTTACTGCCCCAAATTAAATTTCTGCTAAAACTTACATCATTTAACTGTGACAAAACATGTACTCAAAATAGTATTTTAGTCCTGTGTAAACGAACAAATTAACAGATAAAGATAAATTTCACTGTTCAACTGATTGTCATGAGGCTGTGCTGACTGAGTCAAAGGAAAAGATAAATAAATAAAGCAAAAGACTGACTTCAGTATAAATCAATACTGTCTAGAATCAACATGCAACACAACACTTATGCATTCAAAGAAATATTTACCATATTTTGTATGTTATTAGGAGGGCTGAAAGAAGACTCTTAGCACACGATTGCTGATTAATTGGTGGTATACATGGAGTAAAAGAATCCCAAGGTAAAAAAAATGAGTTGGTGATATGGGAAAACACACACACACACACACACACACACACACACACACAGAAGTATTCTATTAAATACCAAATCTCTCTTTGTTTTTGGCATAGATGTGGCAACAACCTACAGAAAATTTGGAAGTGAACTGGCAATATTTAGAAACAAATATTTAGAAACAAAAACAATAGCCCTGCTGAGAAATATCCTGATCCAATTACTGAGTTTATTTCAGAATAAAATAAAGTTCTTAGGAAACAAAGATGTAACGTCTTGGGAATAAATTTATATGTGTGAAGGTGTGTGTAAGCAGGATAGAGAAAATACAAAAATCTCTTCAATTCTAAATGATTAGTTGCAATAAACTGTCTTTTGTTGGTGAATATAATAATGAAAAGGCATTAATGAAATTGATTTTTTAAAAATACTGATTGTCACAAAGGAAATCATTCCATTTCAAAAGTCAGCAATGCAGAAAAGAGAAAACCAACCCATAGTTAAACTGCAGAGGTCAGAGGCCAAGTTTTATCTTTTCTGTATGTGCCATAGCATATGGTCTGGAAGAAAAGACCTGACAAAGGCATATTTCCCAGTGACCCTACTGAGAAGAAAATACCTATTGTGTCTAGAACTATTAAGATCAGGAGGCTTTATAGCAATATTTATTCACCACAGATTAAATTATGAAAAATCAATATATTTACTTATAAAGGTGAGTAACAAAAAAAGTATATTGTTTTATAAATCTCTATGAAGATTTTCAATAAAGGTGCAAGTTTTTACCCCACCCATTTCCAAACACACACACACACACACACACACACACACACACACACAAACATACACACATCCCTCTTGTTTTTAAGTGCATGATTGTCACCTACTTTAATCTATGCCAATATCCATGCTAGACCTAGGTGCTCTAATTGGATACAAAAGCAATAATTGTAATGGGATGTGGTTAGCCTCTCAAAGGCCTGTAAGTTCACTCAGCTGTGACAGCTGGGGGAAATTAAAGTAGCTCCAATAAATCGCTCAAAAGCAGATAGAAACTGCTAGTAAAGAACTTTAAAGAAAAAGAAATTTCTTATAGAAAATTCTAGCATTAGATCTATCAATCTATAATTTATTTAAACCTTACTCTGGCTTCTGTTCCTCTCTAGTATCTTCCATAAAGTATTCTAAAAGAGCAAGCTTGGATTGAATTTTCCTAAATTTGAGTTTCTCTTCTACGGGATTTCTGTGATGTTTTCTTAGGCTCAATATTGACCTGATAGTAATTTTTATTAAGGTCCCATGCTTAGTATCACATATCTCTCATGTGCCTTTATATGCATGTACGTGCACATACATGCACACACACAGACTAAAAATTAGTATCACATATCTCACATGTGCCTTTATATGCATGTATGTACACATACAGGCACACACAGAGACTGAACATTTAAAATGGACCAGCATTATAGCATCGACTTTCGGTATTCACCACTTTAGCATCCCAGACTTTCACTATTCAAAAAACAAAAGGCCAAAGGTCCATGAAATCTTGTGATTTTTGATTTAGTGGAAGCAAAAAACCTTTTAAAGACTGTTTTGCATTGCAAGAGTAAGTTAGTAGCTCCTGAGTGAACTTAGTTAACAATCCAATACGCTGTTTATATATTTTAGAGGAGAAATATTAAGTTATGTTGAGGTTAAATGACTTGTTCTGGGACTATCAGTGGTGGATAGCTGTGTTGCATTTAATCTAGATCTCCTGAACCATGCCTAGCAATAGCTGAAATTATAAATATTCCTTCAAAATTACTTTAGAGCTCAATGCCAAATCTTCTTTTAAAAGAACTTTCCAGGTTTATTCTGCACATCGGGAAACAAAAATTTTACTTCAAGTTGAAGAGCTGAATTGTTTGAAGCACAGTTAAATGATAATTTTATGCATTTTATACATTTGTGAACTCTATATAACTTGAAGTTATCAACAAATGTTATAGTTAAGAATTCTTGCTGAACTTTGCAAGTTGTCTTTATTCAAGACAGAATCTGTGTATCAAAACATTTTCTGCAATTGGCATCTTTTCTTTCTCTAGAATTCCACCGTGACATGATGGCAGAATTCTTCAGGGGTCCCAAAACAGGACAGTTCTTGACCACTTGCTGCCTACTGTCTTTGAGTAACCCAAAACCCACAGACAGCACTAAACTGGGATGGTTGGGGCAGATTATATGCTGATGAGTGGAAGAGTTCCTGCTCCAACAATTGGGAGGGAAAAGACTGCAGCAAGCAAACCCCAAGAGGCTCAGGCAGTCCAGTCCTAGTGTCAGCAGAGAGCAATCATTTCTGTTCCTGGAAGAAACAACCACATTTTCCCTACATGGAAAAAAGTCAAAAGCCTTACTCACAACATTAAAAGGAATAATGTCTATAAATCATCATCATCAACAACAAGGACAGCAAAATATAATTTGTTTAAGGTATTAATTCATATAAGGAAAGAGAATCAAGTTGTAAAAGCAAAAACAGATAGCTTCCATTGAAATAGAACGAATACCCAGTATTTTGGGAGTCTGAGGTGGGAAGATCACTTGAGCCCAGGAGTTACAGATTATCCTGGGCAAAATGGTGAAACTCCATCTCTATTGAAAATACAAAAATTGACTGGGTGTGGTGGCCTGCATCTGTATTCCCAGCTACTCAGGAGGCTGAGGTGGAAGGATCACCTGAGCCTGAAAGGCAGAGGTTGCAGTGAGCTGAGATCATACCAGCCTGGGTGACAGAGTCAATAATAATAATAAAAATGTCTCAATAATAGAGTCTCAATAATAATAATAATAATAATAAATAAAACTAATAGAAGAGATGAACAAAATCTTTAAGCAAAAGATGAGGGTCTTCAAAGAGACAATTACAGTTCCAAAAAGACTTTCTAGAGTTAACAAATATGGTTTCTACTATTTAAGAAGTTAAATTTTTTAAAATGAAAGGAAAGAGAGAATGATGTATATTAATAAGCAATTTAGGATTTTCAAAGATTAAGAGAAAAAAGTCACAACAAAAAGTGAAGTTCTACAAAGCTGGAATTTATGTAGTAAAAGAACATTAGGCAGGTGAACAGATAATATAATAGGTGTCCTCAAAAGGGCTGCCAGAGTACAGATAGGAAATGAATCATTAGACAAAAGTTAAAATAAAGAAAGAGGAGGAAGCTACCATAATTTGTTGAGTGTTCAGATCAAAAGAGACAATGTGCCCGGGGCGGTATTAATGGGCACAAACACACACACACACACACACACACACACACACCCCTTGACATTGCATGTTAACATTCCAGACATGCAAAGAGAAAGAGAAAATGTTTACAATCTTCAGAAATAAAATTACAAAAGAAGGTTAGATAGCATTTTCCAAATCATCTTTCATTAAGAGTGACTTAATATTTAAAAGGTATGAGTACTAGGCTTAATACATGGGTGATGAAATAATCTGTACAACAAACTCTCATGACAAAAGTTTGTCTATGTATCAAACCTACACTTGTAACTCTGAACCTAAAATAAAAGTTTAAAAATAGTAATAAAAATGTATTTGACAAATCCATCTTGAGCCATATAACATAGGTTAGTTAGAAATTGTGGGGCAGAGGGTACTTGATAAAGTGCCTTATTAACTCTGATAATAATGAGAGAATAACTTGATGAGAATAACATATAGTAACACTTTATGAATATATAATACATTTACTAAGAAATGGGTTAGTTCACTGAATTACTATATTTACCTGTATTATCAGCTGTGAGAAAGTAATGCATGGTATAGACCATTTCCACCACAAAATGAAACTGGTTTGAAACAAAATACCAGCCTTGACCTAATGACTTCAGCTTTAAATATTTGTCTATAGCTTGTAAACTGAATTGCTTAGAAATTACTAACCCAATTTACTTTGGAAAGACTCCTCCCTGGTGGTCATCACTGAGCAACTGTAGTGTATGTGGGCTAGAGCACAGACTCTGGTCCCAGACCTGCTGGATTTGCATCTTACATCCACCTCTTATCTGTGCGGTCTCCATGTCTCATCCCTTACTGTAAAGCCAGTCTACTGAGTGCATTCACCTCACAGGGTGATGGGGAAGATTAAATAAGTACATAACGCCCTTAGAACGGTGTTTGTCACCTGCTTAGTGCCACACAAGCATTTACATTATTTTCATTGCTGCTGTAGTTAATGTATATTTGGCAGTCATTCAGTGTACCAGTATCCGGCACCAGAAGCAGAGTGGACCCAGCACCCTTCCCAGGAGATCATGGGCCACCTCTTGTCAGGACATTCAGAAACTGAGCTTTCTTGGCTTGAAACGTTAGTCTAAGGCCAAGGTGAATGAAATAGGGTCAGGTGAAATTTAAAAAATCAAAATAAAAAACAAACAAAGAAATGAAGCTTAAAATACTTAGAAAGTTAGATTGTCAACCATTTGTCTTACAGCTACCTGCCTGTTTGCCTCCAGAAATTGTTTCCTGACCTTCTTGTGCATCCTAATCTACTACGGATTAAAGTTAAAATTGTTTCTAAAATAAGAATAAATAATGTCTTGGCAAGAGACATAAATAATCTAACATGGATAGAATATAAGAGCTTAATTTTTAAGATATGTTTGTTTTGGAACTATTCAACTGTTTGCCATAAAATTCTTATTTGTTTATTATTGTGGTTTATCTCTTTTGGGGGATGAGGGAATGGGTTATATTTTAGATAGCTGCAGTAGTTGTACAGGTCTTCTGATAAATGAAATACAGCTAAAGAACAATTTTTTTCCTGCTAACCAACAACCCTTTCCAATCTCCCTCACTCTGAACTTGGAATAATCTCTTTTCTCTCAACTCTTTTAGTCACCAAATCCCAGGCTTTTAATTGTCTCATTTATAGACTCTTTTCCATTTCTTTCGCCAATATTGTCCTTTTTGCTGATGTTTTTATCATAGCAGAATTACTATCAGTCTCCTATCTTGATTTCCTAATTCATCACCAATGCATCCAGTTTCAACAGGAACAAGGGACTTTCTTCTTTCAACATAATTTGTCTTTTCTTTTAACTTCTGAATTGCTCAAAAACAGGGACCTGGCCAAGTTGTGGTGGCTCAAGTCTGTAATCCCAACACTTTGGGAGGCCATGACAGGAGGATCACCTGAGTCCAGGAGTTTGAGACCACCCTGGACAACACAGCAAGACCCCGTTTCAAAAAACAAACAAACAAATAAATAATGTTAAAAGGATCATGTTATATTCATCTCTATACTTCCAGATTTTACCAGTTTGAATACCTGATATACAACAATTGGAGGGTATAGGAGAGTGGGTATGGGGAGTTTTTATTTTAAATTTTTCTTCCAGGGCTAAGAGGGTTGCTATTAAGCTAAGTGCTTTTACATTAGAAAGCTTAGTTTACAAAGCCCTTTCAGGTATCATGTGCTTGTTTAGGAATCATTGGCTTTCTTTGTTTTCGTCTTTTCAACCTTTTCAAATGTCTATTGCATGTGCCAAAGGGAGAATCTAAATCTCTGGATATCATGTGTGACTACTTGAAAACCTGTCTCTCCAACTGTTAGAGACAAAAAGATTCTCTGTACAATATAAATATATATATATTCTGAAGATAATCTGATTTTAATACTGGAAATAACAATTTTGATGAGTAATTTATGCTAAAGGAAAAAAATATTACAAGTGAGTAATTTCTTTGGTGAAACAACAGGTGGCAGCAAAGGGGGTAATATTGGCATCCCTACTTTTCAGAATAATTGGAACTGAAAATTGCTTTTGGAAGTCCATTTTGAATCCTGTCTTAAAACCAATAAGATTTTTAAACTATCACTATACGGATTTTTAGTAATTATGTTATAAGATATTCTGCTTTTTAAAATAATTCTGCCTGTAGGACAAATGGGCAGAAATGTGGATCTTTTAAGAGTTACCTTGGAACTTTCATTTCTAAAGAAGGGTCACTTTTTGGTAGATCTAAAAAGAAGAAACATAAACCAACTAAACAGATGCTTGACTTCCAAACAAATGCTCACAGAACCTCTCTCTTGAATTGACCAAATTTTCTCTTCCTATAAAGCAATCTGTCCATCACAGCAACATTTCAATGTTTTCAAATCACCAAATTTAGTTTATTATAAGGTTTGGTGTAAGTTGTTTTTTTAAATTCTGAACTAAAATCTTTTGACAGGAAATATTAAACTTGAATAAAGATAATTAATGTAGTATAATAGGTGTCAGGATTTATTTGGAAAATTAAAAGAGCGATAGCATTGATTTTAATAATTCCTGAGCTTAAAGTCCACTTTGATGTGAATTATCTGCACAAACTAATATGTTTTTCCTATTTATGCAATTGTAGCAGTGACAACAGCTCTTTCTTTTAGCAAAATCCTCTTTCATGTGTAGTCTCGTTTGTAAAGGAAGCTAAGGTCTGAGCGGGGAAGAATTCTCTTTTTACCCAAAGGGGAGCAGAAAGAAAATAGTGAATAGTTATACCAAATCACTGAAGTAGCTCCAGATGTACCAAAGGTAATGATGGTTACAAGTCACACACTGAAGGCTACACTCAAGTTTAATTATCAGTACAGTTCTGAATATATTTAAGATTTCCTATCCACTTATACATGTAACTCTCTTCTTCTTTCTTTAAAATAAATAACCTCACTTTTAGAAATGGATTTTAGAGATGCCTTATAGCAACTTTATTTTTTACTTTTCTTTTATTTATTTTTTAAAGATTTTTATTTTTATTTATTTATTTATTTATTTTTATTATACTTTATGCTCTAGGGTACATGTGCACAACGTGCAGGTTTGTTACATATGTATACATGTGCCATGTTGGTGTGCTGCACCCATTAACTCATCATTCACGTTAGGTATATCTCCTAATGCTATCCCTCCCCCCCTTCCCCCACCCCACAACAGGCCCCAGTGTGTGATGTTCCTGCTTCCTGTGTCCAAGTGATCTCATTGTTCAATTCCCACCTATGAGTGAGAACATGTGGTGTTTGGTTTTCTGTTCTTGTGATAGTTTGCTGAGAATGATGGTTTCCAGCTGCATCCATGTCCCTACAAAGGACACAAACTCATCCTTTTTATGGCTGCATAGTATTCCACGGTGTATATGTGCCACATTTTCTTAATCCAGTCTGTCATTGATGGACATTTGGGTTGGTTCCAAGTCTTTGCTATTGTGAATAGTGCCACAATAAGCATACGTATACATGTGTCTTTATAGCAGCATGACTCATAATCCTTTGGGTATATACACAATAGTGGGATGGCTGGATCATTTTCTTTTATTTTTTGAAACTGGAAGTGTGAAGAGACAAATTTTGCCAGATGACAAAGATGATTTCAGGAGAGGTGAAGATCCATGCAATGCTACAAAATAAACGGTAATGCATTTATAGTCCCCAGATTTCCTTTTATCATCTCATCTTTTCCTCCTAGTAATGCCACCACTACCCACCTCAGGCCCACATGCCTTCCTAGTTCTTCTTTCTCCTACTCTTTAAAACTTACTTTGAGATCCCACATTCACATACAACATAAATACCTTGAAACAGAGGTCAAAGCTTTATGTTAAAGTTCTACTGAGCAGAATTTCAGTGGTCCCAAGTATCAAATGGAGCAGGACTTAAAAGACGTGAAGTCGCATGGGAGAGCTAAGGGTACTGAACTGAGACTAAATCACGTAGTTGCTTCTTTCTCTGTTTCCACATACAGCAGGCTGAAACCATTACAATTACACACAGTTAAACTCATTTCAGATATGGCCATGGTATTTTTCTGCAAGACACATGACCTCTACATCAAAATAATACACACACACAGAGCCAATACAAGCTGAAGCTTATAATAGACACACACGGCCAATACAAGCGGGAGCTTTACAATTCATTTGAAGTGATATGAAGAATACAGGTTTACAAATGGCAAAGTAGATCTTCTCTAATTTAGCGATCTTAAGGAACAAATTCAACAGCAACATTTATGTTTTTGAAGACTTCCTCTCTAAAAAAGAAAAAAAAAAAAAAGATCTAAGGTGGCCTTGGAGTGTTTGCTTCCATCACACAGCAATGTCTCTCTCCCAAATGGAGAAACCTCTAAAGTCAAAACATGACTTAACAGCAGGGGAAAGATAATAAGACCAGTGAAAATAGTAGAAAGGCAATCGACACACGGGGAGAAAGAAAAGACAGTCACAATGAAGGAATTTTGTTTTCAGAGCAGGAAGAATCACATGCACCAGGATTGTCAGATTCAGTCGAAAACATGTGGAAAATATGTACTCTAGTCAGCCCACTCTTGGCAATGAACCATAACTGTGAGTGTTGGGTCAATATCAAGTTCTCCTGAATACCACAGCTTACAAACAGGAAAAAAAGGAAGCATCTGAGTCAGGTCCCCCAAAAAAAGGACAACAGTGTGTATGTCCTCATTGTGTTTGGTTATCTCTAAATGAAAATAAATGTGGTGCCCCCTGGATCACCGCCAGAACAAGGTGATGATCTAGAGATGGATTCATTCTACTTTCTGTTCTCTTGTAACTCTTTTTGGAAAGAAAAGTTCTTAGTGCACAATTATATCATTAAAAACAAGAGCTGTAAAGCCCTCATGACAATGACATGACAGATTCCTCACAGATTGAGAATAATTATGCTTCAAAGCCCATTAAAATGTTGGAGAAACCACAGTTTGTGAGATAGAAATTAAGCCACACAAAATAGAAAAAAACTATACTGAGCAAAAAGAACAAAATTGGAGGAACCAGATTACCTGACTTCAAATTATACTGCAGAGCTATGGTAATCAATACAGCATGATACTAGCATAAAAACAGACACATAGACCAATGGAACAGAACAGAGAACCCAGAAACAAATCCATACATGTACAGTGAACTCATCTTTGACAAAGGGGCCAAAAACATCCATTGCAGAAAGCACAGTCTTTTTAATAAATGGTCCTGGGAAAATCAGAAATCCATATGCAGAAGAATGAAACTAGACCCCTATCTCTCACCATATATAAAAATCAAATGAAAATGGATTAAAGACTTAAATCTAAGACCTAAAACTATGAAACTACTACCATCCCCCACATTTTACCTCCACATTTTACCACATTTTACAGCCAGGCTCAATACAATTCTACCTGAAAGAGCTGCAAGAGCTCTTTATATATGTATAGTAGTTCCTGTATATAGAAAACTACAAGACATTGATGAAATGAGTAGACTAAATGACGGAGAGATTTTCTATGTTCATGGATTGGAAGATTCTATATTGTTAAGATGTCACTTTTTTCCCAACTTGAAGTATACACTTAATTTAATTACGAAGTCCCAGCACAGTAATTTTTAGATATCATCAAACTGATTATAAAATGTATATGAAAAGTCAAGAGACCTAGAATGCCATACACAATATAGAAGGAGAAAAAAAAGCCAGAGGAAAACTCCGACTAACTGATTTCAAGACTTATTTTAAAGTGACAGTAATTGGTGAGAGAATAGACACAAACATCAGTGTAAGAGAATAGGTAACCTAGAGATAGACCCACCCAAACACAATAAACTGGATTTTGACAATGAAAACTCAGGTAAGAGTAGGTAATATTTTCAATAAATGGTCCTGCAGCAATTGGAAATCCATATGCCAAAGGGGAAAAAAATGACCTAAATGTAGACAATACACATTACACCAAAATTCACTCAAAATGAATTATTAACCCAAAGAAAAATACAAAAACTATATATCTTTTGAAAGAAAACACAGAAGAAAATACACAATCTTGGATTGGATGATGAGTTTTTAGTTATACCACCAATATCACAATCCATGAAAATAATTGGTAGGTTGAACTTCATTACATTAAAAAATATTTGCACTGGGAATGGCATTGTTAAGAAAATAAAAAATACAGTGAGGACTCAGAAAATACTTGCAAAGTACATATTTTATAAAGTGTGAGTATCTAAAATAGAGGGGAAAACTCTTACAATTACATAAGAAAACAAACAAACTGATTAAAAAGTGGTAAAAAAAATTTGAAATAGGCACCTCATCAAAAAATTTATACAGGTATCAAAAAAAGCATATGAAAAGATGCTCAACATCATGCCGTTAGAGAATTGCAAATTGAAACCCTATTAATGTATATTTATTAGAATAGCTAAAATCCTAAATAACTGACATAACAATTGCTGGCAATGATATAGAAAAAAGGAAAAGACTGTCATTGCTTGTGGGAAAGTATCATTCTGCAGTCACTTTTAAGATAATTTGGCAGTTTTTTTTTTCCCCCAAAGCAAAATAGTCTTATTATATGACTCTGAAATCACACTCATAGGCATTTACCCAACTGATTTGAAGATTTATGTCCACAAAGAATACTGAATGTAAGTGTTTATAGCAGCTTTATTCATAGTTACCAAAAACTGGAAGTAATCCTTTAATAGGTAAGTGGATAAATAGACTGGATGTATTCATATAATGGAATACTGAAAATTCAGGGAAAAAAAGGGAATTAACTATCAAGTCATGTAAAAGCCTAGATACATCTTACATAAATAAGACATTAAAAGGCCAGTCTGAAAGGGCTACACAATATATTATTCCATTTTTATGACATCCTAGAAAGGAAAAGTTATAGAGGCAATTTTTCTTAGGAGTTTGGGGAGGAAGTGTTGAATAGAAGAACTTACAGCATTGTTTAGAGTTGTGAAACTATTTTGTGTTTTATTTTGATACTTTAATGGTGGATTCATGGAACTCTACATTTATCAAAGCACACAGAAGATTATAGCACAAAGGATAAAACTTAACATATGAAAAAACATCATTAGGATATTGGGGTTTTCCAAGGTAGAATGAAAAATGTGACAAAAGAATAAAACTGTATTACCCATTTATGACATATCCTCACTGAATAGAGTGAAGAAAAGTGTCTTGAGTCACTAAGTAACTGAAAATGAGTAGAGACTGTGACTAAAAAGTCAAAAGGAAATATACATAAGCACTGTGTTTTAGCTGATAAAGTTATTTTCCATGAGGGTAGAGATTTAAAAATCTGAAAACACTATATACATACATATATCCTAAAACATGAATATATGCATATTCATGTTTTATATATACATGAATTCATGTTTTATATATACATACACACACACACACACACACACACACACACACACATACACACACTCTCAAGGAGAACAGGCTAGAATGCTCCATGTGGTAATGGATTAGAGTTGGAGATATCAGTGGGAAAACTCATTTAGATTAATACAGACACAGGTAGTTACAGTCAGTGAGTTCAGGCTGGTATAACAAATTGTCATAAACCAAGTAGCTTATAAACAACAGAAATTTATTTCTCACAGTTCTGGAGGATAGGAAGTCCAAGATCAAGGCCACAGTGGATTTTGTGTCTGGTGAGGCCCACTTCCTGGTTCATAGAAGATGTCTTCTTGATGTATTCTCACCTGCTAGAAGGGACAAGGCAGGCCTCTGGGACCTTTTTAATAATGACACTAATCCCATGTATAAGGCCTCTTCCATTGTGATCTAATCACCTCACAAAAATCTCCGCTTTCTAGTATCAGCACTTGATGATTAGATTAAAACATGAATTTTTAGGAAGCATGAATGTTCAGACTATAGCAGTTAAATATAGAAATATTTATAGATGTGTGTATATATATGGGTTAGTATAAATATATTTTTCTTTACTCTGTCATCTTGAAACCCTAGGAAAAAAATCCAATAACAGTGAACACACATTAGCACCCAGGTTTTAGTTTCTCATTCTCCAATATAAGGATCCAGAGATCATTAGAGGAATGACTGATTTTAGGGTTGGGACAGAAGATATACATGATGAGACAAGTGCAGAACTCCCAATGACCACAGTTACAATCATTTGAACAAAATAAAGTGATATTAGATTATAACCCAAAGTGTAAAATAAATTTCCTTGATTCCATAAGCAAACAAAAAGAAAAAATAAGGGAGAATAGAGACATCTCCTGTGCAGACATATTCCGAATAATTTATGTAGGTACTCCACCCTTAATGAGGTGTAATATAATTCCTCACTCCTAAAACATGAACTAGGTATGGTGACTTCCTTCCAAATATTATAAAATGGGGAATAGGGGGCATATCTCCCCGCTACCTCAGGGGGTCTGTTGCTGTCACTCACTGTCCCTGAAATAGCATCTCCCCTCTCCCCAGTCCTTTGCATTGCTCACCCTAGATTCAAACTACGGGGTTATAATATCTCATTGGCCACACCAGTATCCTTCCAAGTGCCTTCTGAAAATGACTGTTGAGTCTATGAATACCATCTGCCACTAACATCTACCCTGTCTGTGGTAGTTCACTTTTTTCCCAAGAACCAGGCTCCGCTTACAGGCAAGGGAGTAGAAGAAGCTGCCTAGGTAGTCACTGAAGACACTGAAGGAATTTAAATGAGGATTTGACATCCAATATCAAGGAAGCATTCCTAAACTATAAGCCACCTACTGTTTTGTGGTAAATGAAACCACTCATATATAATTGCCTGTATCTCAGGAGTATCTGGGCCCTCGCTGACCATGTTTAATGAAGGACACAAAGCCTTACAATTCCCAGATGCATGAACTCGAATCAATATTGTTCCTTATTGAGTTCTCATTTCCTAAAAGAGGGGCTATCTTATCTTCAAGACAGTGTTTCCCAGAATCCATAAGAAAGAAATATCAAACCTTCATGGCAGTTGATGAACACACATAAGATTCTGCACATTACCCACATGAAATGCTAGCACAGTCTCTCCTTGATATCTTGTTTTCCTTCATAAAACAAATATTAATACAGTAATTTCATACTTTCTCAGAAGAGAGACACAAAATTATGTATTTAATAAGAAGCTGCTATTAAGGAATAAGGCAGAAGAAGTCTATAACAATTGGAATAAGACAACACACAATAATGTCTCATAGGAGACCTAAAATACTCACAACTTTTTTTGTGTGATAGAAAAAACAATGTTTTCTTGGTGGGAGGTGGGAAGGAAAACAGAATAGGCTTGGGAAGAGCTTGTTGTTTTCTTTACTGCAGAACTGAGTAGGAAATAGTTCCAATGACTTAGCATGTGACAGGCTCTTAGTTATTATTCAAATTAAAGTGAGTTTCTGGAGCATGTCATGTCTGTAAGCCTGACATTTTTAGAAATGACAGTGTGTCTGAGAAAAAGCTTTTAGCATATTCTCAGCAGTAGCTAAATATGAAATGCCAGACTTCTCCCTGTTCTGCTGAATGAATTTTTATGGAGAACTGACGGATGATTATACTATTTTGATGGTGAAGGAGAATTTAGGATGCCCTTAGTGTATTTTGCTTTAGTGTCCCCTTTGTCCCTATTCTGCAAAGAAGTCAAGTTTAAAACTTACAGAAATGCACAACAATTATAGTATTATATAAATTACAATGTCGTAGAGTGCTAAAATAATAATAATTCCACTGATGTAGAGAGGGGGAGATAACATTTAGGCAAAAGCAGGTCTAATATACAATATCTTAAGTACAACATGAAAAACATGGTATGATCTGTAAAAATATATGTCACTTACCAATATTACAGTTCCAAGTTTCTCATTCACGCTCACATGAAAACTTCTCAAGTGCTGTCCCATTACAGAAGAACACACAACATTATTAAAACTCTGTGCCTTGGGGCTGGGCACGGTGACTCATGCTTTTAATCTTAGCACTTTGGGAGGCCAAGGTGTGAGGATTGCTTGAGGCCAGGAGTTCGAGGCCAGCTTGGCCAACCTAGCATAACCCCATCTCTAAAAAATAAAAATAAATAATTTTTAAAAATCCTATAACTAGGACTCAAAGCACCAAATTCTACCTCTGTGCTGTCATGTAAGAGAAAGTCACTCCTTTGACAGACTCCAAGAGCCCTTACCAAAAAGCCTAATCTGACTCAGCACTATTGAGATAATCATAGTGGTGTTTTCACCAGGTTGGGCTAGTCTAACAAATGCAAAAAAGTAAATTATAGCATTCTCAAATGGGAAGACACCATACCCATAAATCTTTCCAAGTTTAAATGGCCATATTGATGGCATTGGGTAGAAGAGATTATCTGCTTACCAACCTGCTTTGCTGGAAGTTTACAGAAACAACTACCTTTTGTTCTGAATTAACAAAAGCTTTGATTTTATTTTAGGACTATTTCATATGTACTTTCAGAGTCATTATTCAGAGATCTGCCTAAGTGCCCCCTCTTTCTACAGATGTGAAATAAGGAAGAATGTAGATAGGAGGGATAAGTGTCTGTTCTCTCCATTACAATGCCTGTTGTGAAGCAGGGAGGAAAGAGATGAATTCTATCAAAATTAATGGAATGCTATTTTCATGTCAGCTGATAGAATTTCATGGGGGCTTTTACAAACAATTTAAAACACATCGCCTTTGAGTGTGCATGTTATTACAGGTTGTTGAGTCTGTATGGTTTGTCATTTCAGGCCAAAGCCCATTCCTTATTCATTCTTCCATGCCCACTGCCCTCCACAGTGTCTTGCTAATAGGCTCATACTTCACTTATTAACACTTAATCAAATCTGAATGGGTAAAAGAAGACATTGGGATCTAGATTGTCATCAGAACTACATTTTTTTGGCTCAATTTTCCTTCTTCACAAATAATAACAACTAATGTATTAGCTGGTTTCACATGACAGGCAATATTCTCACTGTTTTGGATTCTAACTTATTGAATCCTTATAATGACATTGGGACGTTCTACTATTACCTCCACACAAATGTGTAAACTGAGGCAGAAAGAGATTAAGTAACTTGCCCAAGATACTGCAGTTATTATGTGTATGACCCATAACTTGAACTAAGGCAGCTTGGGTCTGGAGCTGGGTTCTTAAACATTTCTCTATGGCATTGAAGGCACAAGTGAGTTAAAAGGAGAATGGCAAAATTGGCGTCTCTCAAAAATTTTTGGAAGTTTCAGTATCTAAACAGTTTATTATCTCTTATTACTTTAGCTTTTCACTGAGAGCACTTTACTGAAAATTAACTAGACTTCTCATCTTCTAATAAATTTAAAACAAATCTCTTTCCCATAGCACACAACTTTGTAAACTTTAAATACCTCTAATAATGAAAGATAGGCTCTACTTTTTTAAGATAATATTTTTAAAGCAGGATTTCTACCAGTCCTTTTGGAAATCCTAGTATATGAGGGATATAACAGAGTGAAATATTTGAAGACATAGTTAAATATATCTTTTTATTTATTTATTTATTTATTTATTTATTTATTTATTTATTTATTCTATGTGTCTAAAATACAACTCAATATTTTTTATTGCAATAGAAAGAACAACAACTGCTTCCATGATAAAGCCCAGCCTTAACTGGCACTAGACCATGGTCAGCATGCTCTGGGTATTAAAGCACCATCTCTTGGTATATGTGTGGATTGAAGTGGAGGATGGGGTGTCGGGGACTGGGTTCTGAAGTCCTACTTACACTTCTAATTTTCAATTTCTACCGATAATAATTACATTCATTTAAAACTCCTTGCAGCATTTAAATCTCATATCAGATTAAAGTGGTGGTCCTGGTGGTTGTGGTAGTGTCTTTTATTGTTTGCTTTTTGTTTGACTTTGTGTAGGGATTAATTTCTGTGCTGCCACCTTTCCAAAGTTCGCTTCGAAAACAATTGCCATTTCCCAGTCCAACTGGATAGAGCAGTGTTGTATTAATGTTTTAAAAGCATTGACTATAGTGTGCTAGTACATATTTTAGGTGTAACAACCAAATCACTTGACTTCATTTGCTTTGTGCTCCTTATTTGTGCTATGGATATCATTCTAGTCCATTTCTTACAGAGTTGTTTCTTCATTCATTAATTTATTTTGCAGGTCAACAAAGAGATCTTGAGCATCTGCCGGGCCAAGCACAGTTCTAGACATCAAAGAACCTACAATGAATAAAGCTAGTCTCTTTCTTCAGGAAAATTACAGCATAATGTTGTTGCAATTAAGTTTTCTTCATGCATGTAAAAGCCTCGTGCATACATTTGTCTGATACGTACTGAACTCTAAAACCACATTACTACCCACTTTCGTAATTAACATTTGGCATTTGCCTTGCCTATGAGAGTTTAGAAGTATGAAAGAACTTATTTTCAGCTCTTAGGCCCTGATTATCTCTGGGGGATCACAAGGACTACTAACTAAAAAAAAAAATGAGGAGTGGGAGAGTGGAGGGAAGCGCAGTGTGGGTGATTAATAACAATTTTGCTTAGAACTCTGTGAAAAGCTGCATAGAAAGAGTATTTAATATTTGACATTTGAGCAGAATGTGAGGAACAAGATTTGACAACTAGATAAGAATGGAAGGAGTAACCTGGGCAGAAGGAACAGTATGAGCACAAACTGAGAGGTGTGAAGCTTCAGGGCATGCGTGGAAAACAGCCGCAAAACAGTCTGACAGGAGTAGAGAGCACCAGAGATGGCACAGGCAAGGCAGATTATAAACAGCTTCAAGTGCTATGCTAGGACAGAAGTTGGAAATCATCCTAAATATAATGCAGAAAAATATGAAGGTTTTAAGTCAGGAAATGAGAGAATCAAGTATGCACTCTAGAAATTTAACAGTCAGCCATACAGATTGGAGTGTGTAAACCTGGAGATGAGCATGTATATTATGATTTTAGGTAATAATTTAGGTAAAATATAAAGAAGTAGCACAGTGAGGTGAGAGGGTAGACAGATTACAGAATCATTTCAAAGGAGGAGAAAAAAGAGAATTTGGTGAAAATAAGTAGGTGAAGAGACTGAGGAAAGCAAATCTTTCCAAATCACCTTTTAATTATCATTTTGGAGGTGATATTAAATATTGAAGGGGTCAAGGGTCCAGAAGGACAAAGAGAGAGAGAGAGGCAGGAAGAAAGAGAGAGAAAGAGCGGAGGTTGAGGGGAGGGAAGAGATGTCTGGAGATAGATGGATATGACACCAGTAGTTTGGAAATTAATAAAATTATATATATATATATATATATATATATACACACACACACACACACACACACACACATATTACTATATATACACATACCATTTGTCATCATTTTGAGAATGTCTGTTAAATGACTAAGTTGTTATAGTTTTTTAAACTTAGGAACTCAAATAAATCAAAGATGGCACATGCAGAAGGAGGGTACAATGAAGAAATATGGTTCAATTTCACTAAACACAAATAAAATAGATTCACAGATAGAGAGGGCACAGACTACAAGTGAGATTAATGTATAAGACCTGAGAACTGAAGACTTACAATTCAAAATGGCATCACAGAAAGAAATACATATTTTTCTCACACATTTTAGTACATTAAATAACAAATATAATCTAAAAACTAGGAATTAAAGAAGCTCAGTGAAATAGGCAATTATGATTCCGCTTTGCATATGAGAAAATTAGGGCTTAGAGAGGCATCATTGCCGATAAAGAGATCTGACACTCAAACTCCAATCTCTGTTTCTTTTGCTTTTAAATAATTTGAAAAACCTTTCCATTGTATCACTCTTTATCTTTTAGACATCAGTAAGATAAGGTACTTAGTGATATCATAGAATACTGACTTACTGTCTTATAGAACGAAATTGACTTGGTAGGATACTAACGGAAAGCAATTGAGTTTTGACTTACCATTCCCGTTAACACTAGCTACTGCATAATAAAGAATTATTAACATGACCAGCAAAGTCCAACATTAAAACTCAACTTTCTGCCAATTAAAAACATCTGCACTCCTCAGCCTGGACCTGTCTTAGGTGGAAGGTACTGGGTTGTTGTTTCTTCCTTACCTGCTTTAGTTTCTGGCGCCTTCAGAATGAGTAAACTGGGGTGGCAGGCAGAGGGTAGGGCACAGCAAAGGTACTAAGAGACTGGAAGGATTTTAATTTGGTCTTCTGGCTCTTTCTCTCATTAGGCGCTTTTATGGATTTCTCAGGAATGTCTGTCATCAATGGGGATCTCTCATTACAGTTTCCTGAAGGTGGAAATGCCCCCTTCAGGCTGGCTGACAGCTTATAACAGTCCACAACCTTTCAGTTCTGCATCTGAAAATCTGTTTCCAGGCTCCTTTTGAAGCATTCCCCTCACGCTGAGTGGGATCATCTCAAGACATCTCCCTGTCATCCACCATTGGTGCAACTGTGACTGGCTCCCAGTGTGGCCTTCTTACTCAGTTACCAAAACACCAACCTGTCTAGAAGTTACCATCTGTCATGTGCTCCCCAAATCACAGGGACATATGTCCCAAATTCTGTGATAACTTCTCGCGAAGCATGGGTGGTGTACCTTGAAACACCTTCTTTCCCATATCCAAGTAAGAACAGAGGCCGTTGAAGTCAGCTTGTAAAATGACCTCCATTAAACAACAGGTCAGTTTCCCTTCCCCTCCGTATTTCTCAGGGAAGCTTCCCATTTCTCAACCACACACATACATACACATTTTACATCAGAAGCTAAAAAGTCTGTATTAATTCTGTGTGTGTGTGTGTGTGTGTGTGTGTGTGTGTGTGTGTGTACTGATTGTCCTACAGCAAATGAACGAACAGTTATGTTTTCTTTCTTTATGGGGCAAGGGGCATCACAGGAAAATGAAACAATGATGTTTGGTGTCTCAAGTTTTAATCTGCACCAAATCAACACTTTATATACCATCTGCCATAATAGGAAAACCAGAAACAAAATATGTAGTCTGTGTTTATTCAAATATGCACTCCTGAAGCCAGTTATAACAGAGGTTCTCATTCTGCAGCTCCTCTTGCCAGTATGTTCTGTTCATCACTTCTCCCTTCTTCTTCTTGCCTAGCCTTTTCCTGACTCCCATTCATTCCACTTTTTCTCATGACATTAAAAATAACCTTTTCAACTGTCATCCCTGAGAAATGATTATTATGGTGGGTTCATAGATCTATTTTTATTGTAATTTAGTCTGTTTCTCTGGTGCATGAGAGTAAATTTGTTTTAGAAGTAATTATATTACATGAGCTGAGTCAAGATCCAAAGAGAAATCTGCTATTCCTTGAACCATCTCTATCAATAGCTTTGCATGGGAAACAATATTCAGTCAATGCCATCTTCATGCATGATAGACAGCTGTTATCAATTACAAAAAGAATAAAAAATATAAAACATTAACATATTAGCTTGAAAAAAAGAAAATTTGCTAACAAAATAATCTCTGTATGGGATATGCATTCTGCATTCATCAATATGATGATTCAGCATATTTTCAGAGAGACAAACAGAAAGTGATATTAGTATTGCTAGCTGTTATTTTTTACTTTTTAATGTAAACATACAGTTTTTAAATTTTAAGAAATAAAATGTAATACAAAACTACATTCTTATTCTCAGCTCTTGATTGTGGCTTTCTTGTCTTTTGTCAGTAATAACAATATGACCTACCAACCCCCAAATACTCTAGGCCCATTGCACTTCACACAGTTTAACGAACAGGACTGCTGGGCTCTCCCTGGCTTTATAATGTTGGTCATCATGCCAGGCAAGCTTTCAGGTCAACTGTCTTCCCTACCACCCCTTTCCTCCTCCATTCCCCTGAATACATGCCAATACTTGTGCATGCATACAGTCTACATGAACAGTGCTTCCCAAGTGCTTAAAGGTTATTAAACAAACAAATGAATGAGTGACTGAATAAAGGTATATTACGGATACATTCTTGAATTGCTACATAATGAAATTGAAGTTCAGTAATAAGCACTGTGATTGACCACCTTTTATTTGTGGGCTAAATTTTTCCTTCAGCTGTTTTGTAAGAATGGTAGTTGCAAATGATCTCTCTGTTTCCTTCCTCCTCCACACTATTTCCAAATTCTGTTTGATAATCTGGCATCGACAGACATTACTACCTTTGTTCTGGAAACTACTTTCTTCAAACAAAAAATGTCATTCCCTCTTTGCATGACCTTTCATTCTCAGCCTCTTAAATGTGGCTACATTTACTATCAGACAACAAAAATTGTTCTCATTAAAACCAACAATAACCTTCCAATTGCTAAATTCAACCATCTATATTCATCTATATTCAGTCCTACAGCACTTGGCACTGTTCATTGTATCTCCCTCTTTCTAGAAACTCTAATTCTGATATTCTATAAATCTATATATTCCACTGTCGACACCACCTAGCAATCATCTGGTCATTCCTGTGCTTTCATGTTCTTTGTACATCCCTTATATGTTGGGGATCCCAGAACTATGACTTTCTAATTGTGGAAAAAATGCTCACCCTTGCAAATATACTCCCATAGCTTTTATTATATGCAGATTTCAACTATGCCTTTAGCTTTCAACTGTTTTCCAACCTATAAGCCAAGATTTCTAATTGTTTACTGGAACAGTAAACTTTGAGATTGTACAGCTCCAACTTAATATTGACAACAAAATTCATAACACACACACTATTCTACACATACTTCTATCACAGAGGAATTCTGTTTTGTGTTCACTGGTGTGGACTCTGGAGTCATATTGCTTGGGCTTAAATATTGGCTCTTGCATTGCCAGTTGTATGACTTTGGACAAATTACCTAACCTCCTTGTGCTTCAGTTTCTCACATGTGTAGTAAGAATCATAATAGCTTCTCCTTTTTAAGAGTGTTTTCAAGGATTAAAAGTAGTTCATGTAAAATATTTAGAATAGTGTCAAGCACATAATAATCACTATAAAGGTTGGCCATTTTTAGCCATCATTGTAGTTACCACAACATAATTAACTTTCAAATCTGTATAGCCTCACCAAATGGTGTGTTCTGTAACGGTAGGAAATATTTCTCTTTCGTAAGGTTTCTAAGTAGGTATTGACACATGAAGGATATTTAATGAAAAGAGTGTTGAATAAGTGAAAACCTTATCTGTATTTTATGTTCTCAAGTTAATTTAATGACTTCCCACTACAAGAACCTCAGTTCTACTGTCAACTCCCCTCTCACTCAGTCACCGAAATCTGTTGAGTCTGCATTAGGGACCTCTACTCCTTGTCTCCACTGCCTCTGAAAATCTTCATTTTACCTGCAATGAACTGAATGTTTGTGTGCCCCCAAATTCATATATTGAGCCCCTAATCCCACTGTGATAATATTTGGAGGTGGTGCATTTAGGAAGTAATTAGGTCACCAGGGCAAGTCCCTCACAAATGAGATTATTATGCCCTTACAGGAAGAGGCCAGAGAGCTCTCTTGTACTCTTTCTGCCATGTGAGGACACAACAAAAGTCAGTAGTCATTAAAGAGGATGACAGCCCTCAACAGAATATGTCCATGCTGATGCCCTGGAAATAAATGAAAAATAAATTTATGTTATTTATAAATGACTCAGTTTATGGTACATTGTGAGAGCAGGCTAAACTGAATAAGACATCTCACTTGAACTATTACAATTACTCCCTAACTGGTTTCTGTGACAAGACCCTTATAGATATCATCCCTAGGTTTCTTTCTTAAAAAGAAAAAAAGCAAGCATGTAACTTACCAGGTTTAAAGCCTCTCTTGGTTGCCTACTGCCCAGAAAATAAAATCCAACCTCCCCAGGTTGACATGCAAGACTTTTCAGACTCTGGTTCCAGCATACACCATCTCCTGCCACTTCCCTCAAGGCTTCTGCCCCACCAAATTTCTAATATTTCTAAGTGTTCATCAAACATGCTAGGTTTCTGTAGCCTCCAAGTCTTTGCATAAGCTTGAAAGATTCTTTTTTTCCACTTTTGTCCATTTTTATAATCCTAGGACAGTCTTAATCATCCTTTAATGTCCAACTCAAATGCTAACATCGCTACAAGCCTTTCCTGGCACCCCAAGAGAATTTCTCATTCTCTTCTCAAAGATTCCACAGTGCTTTGTTCCTATCTCTTAATGACATTTATCATGTTACACTGTTTTTATCATTTACCTGTATGTCTCTTCCATTAAACTACAGCAAACTCTTATCACAGTAACTATCTGTCTCCCCCTCCTAAAAAGGTTGACCAGTGTAGGTAATAAAAAAATGATTACCAAACTCATTATCCAAACAATCCACTCACTCATCAGATAGTTTAGCACCTACTCTCTATTTGATATTGTATTATAGTTTTAGCTTAAAAAATAAAATGTTTTTCTATATAAACTAAATTATAAGCCTGCCAAATAAAAAGATTTCCTTCATTTATTTTTTCAATTACAGGAAGTAGGTTGATTAAAGAGAACAAGATTCCTGGGAGGTTGGTTAGGAGTGTGGAGAGGAGGTGATAATGAGAATTTTTTTCCATGGAAAAAGTGAGATTACCAAACTTGGAGACATTTTTTATTCCCCTGAAGAAGTGTGACTTCCAGAAAACGAAAAGCTAGTGCTATGAACTCAAGTGAATGAATTTATATCTAGCCTGAGATGCCAACTATTTCCAGACAGGCTTAAAAATCGCTTCCCAGGGTCAATCTTTCCTTTCTCCTAACCATTTCCTATATTTTCCCTCCTGTTTTCCCCAGCTTTCAGTGCTGAACATCTTCCGTAGAAAAGCAAGATTAGGCAAGGAAAAGAGGAGATGTGGTAGGGAAATACTTCATGGATTACAATGAAGGAATAATTTGTGCTTGTTGTGCTTGCTTATTTTGCATCAATCAATGAGATATTTATCCCCAGTTGCCTCAATGAAAGGCATTGGCTAGTTTTGCTGTCACACAGTGGTGCCACACACAAGGACACAGAGAAGAGCTGCAGAGGCAACCAGGTGCTTTCCACCTTCCCTATTCTTAGCAATAGATACCAAAGGAGTCCTTGTCTTCATTCTGCATTGCCTTTTTAGGAAAGAGATGAGACAAATTCAAGGGAAAGTAAATTGAGAGAAACACTTGTCTACACAAATTCATTATAAATGAAATGGACAAATGTAGTAGTGGAATAGGACCTAGATTAAATTCCAAGCACTGTTAACCAACTGCGAGTTCCCAACTGAGACCCTTGTTTTCTTTAGGTCTCAGTTTTCTTCTCTGAAAACAAGAAAGCGGATCACATGGACATTACTTTCTGCTTTAATTGGGGCTCAGGTCTGAGTAAAGTGCAGAATTCTACATTTCTTTAAATGTAGCACATGCCAGAAAAAAATAACACAATAAAGTCCAAGCTTAGGCAAATGATAATTAAACACATAATTGCCATGTAAAAATGCAGGTAGAATTCTCATTCTTTCATTCTTAAATTACAGTTCATGTTCATGGTTATTTAAGCAATAATGTAGCTTTCAGGAGGAAATTGAATTATTTCCCACTGTAAAGACTTTTTAAGATGGCAAAATAAAATTAATCATGCCAAGATTCCTGTTTGTGCTTAAACATATGCATGACTCCATGTCATTTTGCAGTACCTTCCTGTCCTTGATATAATTTTGTTTTATATAATTAACATAATAAACTCTTTCATAGAAAGGGGAAAATGCCTGCCCTTCTATAGAAACAATTATCTAAACTGATCCCATTGTTATTTCCACAAACAAGTGGAGGAATTATTGCTACATTCCTTAACAATTACAGACAGATAATACAATGTTTCAAGTCTTTCACCTTTAATCCACCCCTTTCTTACCCCCTTGGGAAAGCCAAGCATTAAAAAGAGCACCTACTGGTTACACTTTTCACTTTTGCCCCCAAGACCACCTTCCACCTGGGTTGTTGGGTTGAGTTAGTCCTCAAGGTCTCTATCTGCAAAGTCGCACTTGATAACCAGCTGAATCTATAGCCCACTAAATTTGCTTGTTCTTATTTTTAGACATTAGTTCCCTAAGTGAAACAAATGAACGTAATATTAGTTACATCAATGACACCACTAAAGCATTCATTGAGCTTCAATAATAAGAGTAACAATAACAATAAAATTTTATGGCTTTTTTTCTCAAAGGAAATTAGAACACTTTACCAACATTATTGTCTCATTAAACCTCATGTCTTTGAAAAATGGTGTAGCATTGTGTGGATGGAAGGGTATAAGCCAGGGAGTCAGACAGAACTGTTTTCCATTTACCTACCTGGAAATCATTTAGGTAATGAGTAAATGAGATAATGTACATAAAGTACATGCCTGCAGGGTAAGTACTCAACACATAATTCTCTTTCCTTCTCTATCTCTCTGCCCACCAGCCATTCTCTCCCTCCCACTGCTCCTGCAACCTCCTATTCCCCATTTTTTCATTATAGAGTAACGCAAGTTGAGACAAGTTTGTCAGGTTTTGTGGGGGAGTTTTAGGTTGTTTTTTGGCCCAATAATATTCTGATCCCTTCTGAGAAAAAAAAATGCATAAAAGCATACTATCCTTGTCTATCTGGTATACATGGGCATGTTCCAGCTCCTAGCTCCAGTAAAGTCTCCAGAGGGTAGGACAAGTAACTCCTCTCTCAGCATTATTCTTACTAGGCAGGTTCAGAAGAGTCTTAAATTTGAGGCATCATAATATCTATACTTTGGGCCCTGGGTGAAAGAAAAAATCTCTGAGTATATTAGTCTGTTCTCAGCTGCTGATAAAGACATACCTGAGACTGGGTAATATATTATTTAAAAAAAAGAGAGAGAGAGATTTAATGGACTCAGCGTTCCATGTGGCTGGGGAGACCTCACAATCATTGAAGAAGGTGCAAAAGTCATGTCTTACAAAGCAGCAGGCAAGAGGGAATGAGAGTCAAGTGAAAGAGGAAACCCCTTATAAAACCATGAGATTTTGTGAGACTTATTCACCACCATGAGAATAGTATGAGAGAAATTGCCCCCATGATTCAATTATCTCCCACCAGGTCCCTCCCACAACACATGGGAATTATGGGAGCTATAATTCAAGATGACATTTGGGTGGGAACACAGCCAAACCATATCGTGGAGACAGGCCAAAAACTAACATGGAATGTGATCTACCATTCCAATAATTCAAGTTGTAATCCGCATGCCTGATTCTCTGTGTGTATGTCCCTGTGGTTGTCCAAAAGTCTTTATTAAAGTCTTATCAAAATGTTGCAGCCCTTCCCTGGGGCATTGTGAGAAAGACTGCATGCCCATGCCTCAGCAGGAGGTTAAACACTGAGCAGTGCAACCACTGGCGGCCAGCACAATGGAATTGTGGGTGCTGGTGGTGGGTGGGGAAGGAATAATTACAAGAGCATCTCCACCTTCCAACACACAGTATCTTGGAATCAAAATCAGATCTTTAAGTTTAGTTGACTCTGGTTCACCCTAAAAACCTGAGTGGAGATTCTGTCTCCTTTCCCTGCCTAGGAGAAGTAGAGGGTTTTTGGATCTGCAAAATGTGAAGTTTTATCTTCCAGAAGATAATGTAATACATGGCATTTTGAAATACGCGTAAACAAAATTACTTATCCAGAAAGAGTCAGTCATATAGCTTTGCTCATGCTTTGCCCAAGAGGTATTAAACAGGGTTTCTTCAGACATACAATTGTGTAACCTCCCAGTGAATTCTTCCTGTCTACTGCAAAAACAAAATCAGTTCATGGAAACCATAGCATTGCAGTAAAGAGAGTTTAATTGACACGAGGCCAGCCACTCCACATGGGAGATGGAGTTATTACTGAAATCAATCTCACCATAGGCGCAGAGTTTAGGGGTTTTTCTAAGATACTTCGGTAAGCAGAGGGCTAAGGCATGAGTGCTGCTGATTGATTGGGGATGCAATAATAGGGATGTAGAATACAGTCCTCTTGTGCTGGATCTGCTTCTGAGTTGGGGCCACAGGACTGGTTGAGTGACAGATCTGGGTGGGATCATTAGGTAGTCAGAAATGCAAAAGTCTGAAAAGACATCTCAAAAGCCCTGTCTTAGATTTTATGTATTTATTTATTTTGAGATAGTGTCTCACTATGTTGCCCAGGCTGCAGTGCATTGGCACAACCATACCTCACTGTAGCCTTGACCTCCCAGGCTCAAGCAAGCAATCATCCCACCTCAGCTTCCTGAGTAGCTATGACTACAGGCTCTGGCCACCAGGTCAGGCTAGTTACTATACTACAATGGTGACGTTATTTACAGGAGTAATTGAGGAATTTGCAAATCTTGTGACCTCCTGAATAATGTCTGGTAATTATTTAGCTAAACCTACATCATAGTAGAATTCAGGCCCTTCTCATCCTCTTAACTTGGGGGTCTTTCATTAGTTTTACAAGGACAGTTTAGTTTTGGGGAGGGGCTATTATCATTTGAACTATAAACTAAATTTCTCCCAAAGTTAGCTTGGCCTATCCCCAGGAATGAGTGAAGACAGCCAGCCTGTGAGCCTAGAAGCAAGATGGAGTCAGCCATGTCAGATTTCTCTTTCCGTCACAGTTTTGCAAAGGTGGTTTCACTTGGGCAACCTGACACACCAGGAAGTAGTTAGATTTGTGAGATACTGAACTTGATGGTGTCCTAGAAACTTGTGTAGGAAAATAAGTAATGGCTGTAGGAGTTATCTGAATCTTAATGGAATTGTGATGTCCAGTCACTAGCTTGAGAACCACTTTCATTCTCTGTAAGAATTGAGCAAACTCCTTGATTCTACAAACACACATGAAAAAAATGAAATTACAGGAAACACAGCTTCTGACCAGGGTAGATGGGAGTGTAATGAATAACCCTTTAGAAAATCACTACGTGGTGCAAAGGTGACTGATTAACATAATATTTTAAGATGCAAATTGCATAGCTTGGCTCAAATAATTACAAAGACAGACAATAATGTAATATTACAAGGTTGTAGGTTTTAAAGATGGGGGAGCAAAAGAATGTGTGGCTGCATTTTTAAAAGATATAGCAAAGCAGAACAATGTGAAATTAGGCAAAAGAAAAGCTGGACTGTTCTCTATGACATTTTCTCAACAGGGAGATGTATTACCAAGGACTAGAGTCTCCCCAGGGCTCCGGTAAATGCTTCACTGCATGTCATTTCACACAAAATACATAAAGCTGCTATAGGAGGTGGACAAGGTGACCTAACAGGTCTCCTGTCTCTAATTTCTGTGATTTAAAGGTTCTGTGCTATTACCCAGCAAGATGCATGACTTTTTAGTGATTCCATTTGTAAAATGACCCTACAGTTTTTTTCTCTTAACTTCCACCTTTGCAGAAATCATTTCTTCTTTCACCTATACAGTAAAACTCAAAGATTATAGTATTCAGCATCACAGGACTGGAGAATGGTGCAGAAGGAGGGTTAAGCAGGATTAAATGTTTGCTTAAAAGGGAAAAAAATTAAGAGTGAAGGAGATTGGAGGAAAGGTGAAATGATCATCACACACTATTTTAAAAAATCACAGTTTCCCTGCATCTAAATGGAATTTTGATTTAGACACCATATTCCTTTTAAGAAAAGCTGTACTGAGTGCAGAAAAAAATGCACATTAATCTTCCTTTCAACAAGACTGAGGAAAAACAAACAAACGTACTAATTGAACACTGGCTTATTGAAGTTCTCTGATGGTAATTTAATTCTCTAAGGAGTCACAGGGTAGTGAAAACCTTTGGATGATACTGAACATGTCCAACTTGTTAAAAGCCTTTTAATGGCAATTTTGGAATGTAATCTATGTGTTTCATTTACATGATCTATGAAAAGCTTTATCTTTTGGTCCAGATGGACTTGGATTCACAGTATGTAAAACCTTCAGAAATCAGCCCTTGCTGAGTTTCAACTGTAAGTGCAAGACTTAGTCTGCATCTTTTCTTTCCTTTTGTAAATGGGGCAAAATGTGGATAGCATGTATCAATAGTAATTGTGGGTTGCCAGAATAGTAAATTTTTACCTGGATTTCAATGCTATAAGCAATACAAGAACATGAGGGCTTCTTCATTAATTACTTACTAAGCTATTATTCTACTACAGAAGCATTAGTTTCAGGGATCATAAAAGCATTCATGATAAACTCCCTGGTTCTGGGATGCAGAAAGAAGAAAGAAAACAACAATACGACATCACTTCTTCTTACCCAGCCCCCTTTCCTCTTTCCTTTTCTGTCTGCTACACTCTCAGATATTGTCTTAGAAGCATCAACCAACTTGAAATCCTGATTGTAGCAAAGCAACCACAGCTAACCAAAAACAAGAAGAGGCAGAGCAATGGTTGTTGGACCTACTGGGACACATGAAAGCCTTCGTTTTCCTCAGGACCTGGATGGAATAAGAGACCCTGAGGGTTTGATGAAGAACAAAAGTGTCATTTTTCACATCAATATCAGTTTGCAACCTTTCACTCTGCTGCTATTCTTCACTGCACATTAGCTATAATAGGCTGGTTATATTCTCTGTGAACTGATTCGGATTCTCTGTTTCCTTACTTGTGGGTGTATTTTTCAATATTTTTTCCCTGAAAACTTTGTATATAGCTCTTTGTAGCAGTTATGGTGCAATTCTGTAACTATTAATATGTGTACATATTTATATCTCCACAAAGAATATATAATGAGTTCCCAAAGTTTATCCCAGAGTTAGTGACTTCTTAAAATGTTTGTTTAATGAAGAAAATAAATAAATAAACCTGTCAACAGATGTATTGATGCTTCCCATTATTGTGAGTAAAAGGAATATCTAATCCTGTGAGCACAAGCCAGGGATGGGATGGTTCTGTTTTTGAGGTAATCTTGAACTATTCTTACAATATTCTTACCAAGAAGTTGACAAGCAATTGCTTGGAAACTTCTTCCAGTAGAAATCCTAAGGCTTTACCAGATAGCCAGTTTCTTCTGTGCATGACCATTATAAATTTTATATACATGAGTCTGATATACATCTCTTAGAAATGTCCACAGATTGAAATTAGTTCCAGTATGTGAATCCATTCATGAAATAAAAGTTCCCATTAAAATCAGAAACAAGACAAACATGCTATAACTATTACTTTACATCATATCAAAAGTCCTAGACAATATAATAAAACAAAGACAATAAATAATAAAAAGAAAAATACAAAATTGCCTTCAGATATACAGTATTCATAAATGTTCTATACAAATATATTATGGTATTTGGTTGAAAAGGAAATTCAGGAGGCTTCTTTGTAAAAAGATCAACATATAATCATCAGTATCAGTATAAATCAGCAATAAATGCTTAGAAAATATAATTGACCAGGGATTTATTTACAGTAGGCACCAACAATAAACAAAATCCTAGTATCCAATGGCCTTGTCTACAAAGCAGACATCTTTTCCATCTTCCTTGCTAACAGAATTCTTGTGGTGTTCAGCTTCTTATCTCTCAAAGCAGAGGACACCATTCTCAGCTCAGCAGAAAATCCTATAGAAGACTAAGTTAATCATTGACTTTTACCTTTCTTTTCACACACGATTGGTTTTTGACTAGCCAGTGAGACTGAGAAAGGTAATGGTGTTCCTCAGAAAGATTTGTTGCTTTTAAAATGTTACACTAGCAGCTTTTCAACTAGTTCTTTCCATGTCGGTATGTGATGCCCATGTGGCAGCCACCCAATTGGAAAGAAGGGAACAAGCCGAAGGACAAAAGAGAAACACTGAGGCTGACTGAGCTGAAAGGTGGAAAGAACCCAGATCCTGGATGATTATGGAAACCACAGAGTTGACTAAATCCATAAGATAGCTACTCTAGAATTCTTGCTGTAGACAAAAATTATATATTATACATGTTCAAGCCTTTCGAGGTTTTTACTTGCTTCTGGATCTTCATGACAAAGACATCCAAAACAAATAAAGAAAGCAATAGACTCAGGATATTATTCGTGATACATCTAACTATCAAGAATTAGCATCCAGAAACAAAGTACTTATAAATTAATAAAAAAACTATGGACAATCCAATAGAAAGATCAGCAGATGATATAAACAGTGAATTTACAGACAATGACAATAGAATATTCATGAAAATAATATAAAACAATGCCCAACTCAGTAGAAATAAGAGAAATGCAGAGTAAAATAAAGTGAGTATTTTTTCCAACTCATCTGACTGGTAATAGAAAAAGAAGCCTGACAAAATTAAAATCACGTGGATGATGGTATGAATAATTATCAACTTTGGAGTCTAATGGGAGAATGAGTTTATGTAGCACATATAAAAACAGTTATACCATGTCTGGCTGAAGATGTCCATATCCTTCAATTCAGTAGTTTATCATCCAGATATAATTCTTAATGGAACTCTATCATAGGTGCACAGAAACACATATACAATAACACCTGTAGCACTTTGTGATATAAAGAGCAAACTGCTTAAATATCTGTTATAAAGAGTGTAATAATAATATTTATTCAATGGCATAGTATACTGTAGTTGAAATAAATAAAAATACGTACAAAACTCAGATACATTTTATGCAATATAATAGTGAGAGACTTAAAAATGCAATACTACCTATCCAGTGTAATATCCATTAATAAGGTTGAAAATACGTAATACATGCTCTGTTTTGGATGCACAGTTACATGGAGAAGCAAAAAAGACACATTGGGATGATAGCACTACATTAAGGGGAGTAGTTTCTTCTGCATCATACAGAGAAACTCCAAATTTTTGTAATCTTTTGAAGTCTTTTGAATTCTTTTGAAATTCCACATTTTAAAAGTTAACATTTCTAAAACTGATCACTTGATTTTCTGAAAAACAGCCCCCCAAAACGCCTTAAAATTTTAAAAATTAAAAACCTTTCCTTTACCAGCATTCCTCAGAATTCATTATTAATAACAAACCCTTTTGTCCAGGTGCACAAATGAAAATCCTTGGTGGCACCCCCAGCGTCTTGCCCAAGATCATTTACAGCCAGCTTCGTGACTGTGTACCCAATGCAGTTGCTTTGAAAAGAACCCTTCCTTTAAATGGGTCCACACTAACTAATGCTGTACTATTGCTGTCTCAACATTAATACATATTGAATAATGTGTCCTGCATTTTAATTTTGTATTAGGTTCTTCAAATTATGTAGCTAATCCTTCTTGGATCTAAAACTGGGTTGTCATTCTCTGATAAATTCATTCTTAATCAGTACACTCTTCTACTTCTCTTCTGAGATAGGCAGGGCACTATTATTCATTTCTTCAACAAATATCAACTGCATCTCTGCTGTGTGTTAGACACTATACTAAACACTGAGAATACAATTGACATGAATAAGGCAATGTTCCCACAATCACGAAGTCTATTTTAGTAGAGACACATACAATAAATAAATTAATAATCAAAAACATAGGATAGTGATACATTCTATGAATAAAATTAAACCAAGGTAATAGGGTTGAAAGTAACTTGTAGCTGCTGTAGATTGGTCAATGAAGGATGACATTTAGAAACAAGATCCATTGCTGGGCACAGTGGCTGAGTCCTGTAATCTCAGCACTTTGGAAGACTGAGGTGGGAGGATTGCTTGAGGCTAGGAGTTCAAGACAAGCCTGGGCAACATAGTAAGACCCTGTCTCCACAAAAAGTAAATTAAGTGAGCTTAGTTGGGCATGGTGGCACATGCCTGTAGTCCTAACTACTCAGGAGGCTGAGGTGGGAGGATTGCTTGAGGTTGCAATGAGCTGTGATTGACCACTGCACTCAAACAGAGACAACATAGCCAGATTCTGTCTGTAAAAAACCTTTTTTTACAGAAAATCTGAGGAGAAGGCACCACTTATGGGAAAGTCTGAATAAATAATGTTTCTCTAAGTTCTACTTTTGCTCTTTATCTTCAGATGATAAAAAATTGACCAAACAAAAAAAAAGAAAATATTTATTAGTCTAGGAAATGAATTAATGTTATAACATTCTCTTCCTCACTGTAGATGCTTTTAAAAAATTTTTGGTTTCTGGCCAATTTATTTTTCAAAATGGAAATTGTATTTTAAAGATTATTGAGAGAGCTTAGTATCTCTCATACTGAAATGCCAAAGGAATTTGTTAGTGATTTATGTGTATGTAAATTGAACCCGGTATGCTTAGTAAAATCTGGCCGTCATGCTAATTAATTGCAATGAGAATAAGACATAATTGATTAAAATACTGACATCAAATCTGGGTTGCCATGTGCTCTACATAAAAAGTGGCACCTGGACTCATGCAATGCAGCGTCATTGATCAGAAATTGACTTACAGCATGTGCTTTCCAAAATCAGTAGAAATATAAAATATTATGACTTAGAGGCTTTATTTCATAGACAAGGAAAGTAAGACCCAGTAGTTTCCTTAAACGGTCAAAGGCAGTTCAGTTCTTGCCTGGTGATTTTTTTTAATTCAAAAGCAAGAATAATCAATTAAATATGAGATATCATGGCACATTTCTATTGAAAATGTGAACCATGGAGCAAGTCAGGAGTGCCTGAAGAAAATTAGATTTTTTGAAATGCTGATTATGTCCCACCTGATATACCCTTACCTTTACCACATGGAGACCCTAATTCTACCTCTGCATGCGACCCCTCATGCACACCTTATTCAGGATGAAGAATGTAAGATCCTTATTTAATACTAGTGTTTAAAATTTTATAATTAAAACAAGGACCCATTAATGAGATCATTTTATTCTTCCTTATATTTCCTGCATTTCTTAAGAGTTGCAGACAGGCTACACTAAATTTCTCTTCACAAAAATAAGGGAAAGATACTATCAGCATATCTTGCTCAATTAATAACAATTTTTTCACATGATTTTTTAGGAAAAAAATGTTCTCTTATACTGATGATCAATTACTTGTAATTGGAATCTACTTCACTTCATTTATCAAACTCTACAGTACTGAAAATAACAACCCCCCAAAATTTGAACAAACAACTAGCACAGTCAGAAATAGGAAAAACCTTGTTTTTTAAGTAATTTGGGAAAGTTATACTCTTGGATTTCTAGTTAGAAATCTCAAGGTGTGTTTTCACCTATTTGGAAACTCATTGGCTCCAGCTTCTTAGGGAGCCATATTTTTGACACTGGTTATTCATAGATAGAAAATAATTTTCCCAAACTCAGTTACTTTCTAAAAAGTCAATGGATTTTTGATGACAAATAGAGGAAGATTTTTAAAGGCCCAAGTATTGGGAGCTGGGTGAGACACCATCACGGTTTTCAAGCCAAAGACCCAGGGTTCCAGAGAGATCCCTCAGCAACAGGATGCCTGTGGGGGTGGAGATGGTGAGGAGTAAGGAAAAACTGGAAGGAGCACCTGGGAGGGCAACCAGCTCCTCCTTTCATCATAGTAGACTCTGCTTATTTTTTCTGTATATTGGGATTCAGAGAAAAGTGTATATTTTAAAAATTTAAATGATGACAAATCTAGTAAGCCACCCCTTTCTTCATCAAGATTTTTGTTGTTGTAAGAAACATAAATAAATTTTAAACAAGTTCAAGATGAATACACTAAAATATAATAAGAAAGAAAAGGAAGGCAGGAAGGGAGAGAGGGAGGGAGGAAGGAAGGGAGGGAGGGAGGGAAGGAGGGAGGAAGGAAGGAAGGAAAAAAAGAGAAGACAGAGAGTAAGGGAGGAAAAGAGAGAGGGAGCTGGGGGGTGGGGTGAAGAATTTGTTGAAAGTATAATAGAGTTTCTCATAGAATCCCAAGAAGAATACCAACAGCCATGGAGTGAGTAGGGCAAAGGCCATGGACTGGAGAGCTACCCCAGAGCTCCTGAATTTTTTGCCTACATTTCAATAATTCAGCCTGTACAGATCAATGGCTCTTGGTATCCCAGTTCCAAATTTCAAGGAGAATATGACTAACTTGGCTGACTGCTGCGGAACAGTGAACTATGGACAAGGGGAGCGGGTTCACAGGGCACAAAAGTGACTCCATAAAGGAGCAGGTCAACTGAAAGAAAGGTGGGACTGGAGGTACCCCACCATCCATCCCAGCACTGAGGTTGATAGCAATTCAGAGAACATTGTTGGGTGTGCAGCCAAAGGTCATTGCTATGGGCTGAACTGTGCTCCACCAAAATTCATATGTTGAAGTTCTAACCTTCCGTACCTTAGAATGTGACCTTAATTGAAAAACAGGATTTTTATAGAGGCAATCAAGTTAAAATGAGGTTGTTAGTTTAGGCCTTACTCCAATATGACTGTAGTCCTTATAAACAGTGAAAATTTGGACATGGATATGCACAGAGGGAAGATGTGAAGATACAGGGAGAATGCCATGTGAATCTGAAGGCAACCATCTACAAACCAAGAAGAGAGGCCCAGAACAGATCTTTCCTTCACAGCTCTTGGAAGGAACCCACCTTGCCAACACCTTGATTTCTGACTTCTAGCCTCCAGAACTCAGAGAAAAAATTCTATTGTTTAAGCCACCCAGTTTGTGGTACTTTGTTACAGTAATCTTAGCAAACTGGTATGGTCATTATAAGAGATAGTGTCTCTGCAGGTTACAAAAATTCATCCCCCCAAAAAGAAACAATTTGAAGAGTCAAGTCACTTAAACTGCTGTATTATTTCAGGAAAGCCACAAAAATGTTCAGAGTCCCAGTGTCTTTGCCTCATGGCTTCCCTGATGCTTCAACTACGTCCAGTTTGGTTATGAGATTTTTGAGGAAGAACTAACACATTGTATTTGAGAGTTCTCTAAAGAATGTGAAGCAATCTTAGAATATCTTTTAAGTTCTATGAAAAATCAACAAAATTGCATCTAGTGGTCTAATAAGATAATATTAATTCGTTAATGGGAAAATTTATAATAGAAACATTTTATGCATTACTACTTTCACAATTATACATTAAAGAGGTGAAAATAAACAAGACATCTTCAATTCACAGTGGTAAAACAACCTAAGTTAATAGAATCACTTACTTTAAAGCTTAATTATGTTTTTCAGCTCAGTAATGATTGCTTTTTCCCTTGTTTCTTAAAACCTTGTCATTTTGCCTAGTGAGAATTTAATAGCCATTCCAGTGATTAATAAGAATCTTTTTAATATTCAAAAACTTGAAAATATCTTGTTATATTACCTTATATTTAAGTATACTATAACATAGACAAGATAGAAATATTACCCTTCATTAAGCCTAGTTTGGGGCTATTTATGATAACTATGATACCATAGTGTGGATATTGGCTTCATAAAGCTAGTGTGCATATAAACATATGCACACACATGCAGCATGTGCTTGATCTAATTTAACAGCTCTTGCTGACCTATGACATGTTTTTACTGGTGTAACACTAGATCAGAAGCCATCCTATCTCCATGTTGGATAAATATGCAATCATTGAGTCTGTTGCACTTGGCATCGTAGAAAGTGGCTTAGAGATTTTTGTGGGAGATTGCTTTGTGGCAACTTCCTTGCAATCCACTGTGAAACTTGGCTTTCTGCTGTGTATTTGCAAACACTCACATAAATAAAATGCAATTTCATTAGTTACTAAGTTGACTTTACCCAGATTTCACATAACATACTAACATGATTTTTTCTGAGGAGGTTTTTTTATTATAACTACATTCACTGTATTTATTAGGTTGAAGAGACAAGCTGGATTTTTTTTAAATTGATCTTTAAAAAACTACAAATCCAGCATACATCTTTTGAATGGTCAAACGATTTCTAGTTCTTTGTAAATAATAAATTAGTTCAGCATTGACTAAGTTCACTGATGTCATTTAACAAATGATCTATAGCTACAATTTAAAAAAAATCTCTCCTTACGTGTTCTTCTCATTATTCTTTTATATTAAATAATTGAAGCAAATATCTAATAGAGATACTGACAGGACTTGACAAAGCAGTTTCTTTGTTGTAACTCTCCTCCTACTCATAGCTTCTCTACATAGCTGTGTAATCTGTGTCAGACAAAGTGCTAAAAACACAATGCTGCATGTGACTTGACATAAATAGGTAATTTGACTTATACCCTTCCCTAAATTTACTAATATTTTATATGTGGTGCTAAAACACAGATTGATTTGTAGTTTATACATCACATAAAATGTGTAGATTAACTTATACTCCGTGTATCCTTACTAGTAGACATTTAGCCAATGACCTTTTTACATTAGAGCTCCATGCTCAAATTCCAGACCGTTTCTGAAATTATGACAAGCTTGCCCTCCATTATTTACATTAGGAGGCTCAGAGTCATTTTATTATATTACCCTTTCTTGATCGTCCCCAATTCAAATCAATTTATGAAATCTTTCTACTTTACTTTTGAACATTTTTAGTCCTTTTTGTTCTCAGCACCTCTCCATAATGAGGCAACCTTCTTTATTTCTCATCTGCATTAGTATAATGGCTGCCTAACTAGTTCTTGCGCCTTGTCTATCTTCTCATCCATCTCTACAGTCAATTTATTTATTTATTTATTTATTTATTTTCATTATACTTTAAGTTCTAGGGTACATGTGCATAATGTGCAGGTTTGTTACATATGTATACTTGTGCCATGTTGGTGTGCTGCACCCATCAACTCGTCAGCACCCATCAATTCATCATTTATATCATGTATAACTCCCCAATGCAATCCCTCCCCCCTCCCCCCTCCCCATGATAGGCCCCAGTGTGTGATGTTCCCCTTCCCGAGTCCAAGTGATCTCATTGTTCAGTTCCCACCTATGAGTGAGAACATGCGGTGTTTGGTTTTCTGTTCTTGTGATAGTTTGCTAAGAATGATGGTTTCCAGCTGCATCCATGTCCCTACAAAGGACACAAACTCATCCTTTTTTATGGCTGCATAGTATTCCATGGTGTATATGTGCCACATTTTCTTAATCCAGTCTGTCACAGATGGACATTTGGTTTGATTCCAGGTCTTTGCTATTGTGAATAGTGCTGCAATAAACATACGTGTGCATGTGTCTTTGTAGTAGAATAAGTTATAATCCTTTGGGTATATACCCAGTATTGGGATGGCTGCGTCATATGGTACATCTAGTTCTAGATCCTTGAGGAATTGCCATACTGTTTTCCATAATGGTTGAACTAGTTTACAATCCCACCAACAGTGTAAAAACACCAAAAGCAAAGGCAGCAAAAGCCAAAATTGACAAATGGGATCTAATTAAACTAAAGAGCTTCTGCACAGAAAAAGAAACTACCATCAGAGTGAACAGGCAACCTACAGAATGGGAGAAAATTTTTGCAATCTACTCATCTGACAAAGGGCTAATATCCAGAATCTACAAAGAACTCAAACAAATATACAAGAAAAAAACAAACAACCCCATCAAATAGTGGGCAAAGGATATGAACAGACATTTCTCAAAAGAAGACATTCATACAGCCAACAGACACATGAAAAAATGCTCATCATCACTCGCCATCAGAGAAATGTAAATCAAAACCACAATGAGATACCATCTCACACCAGTTAGAACGGCAATCATTACAAAATCAGGAAACAACAGGTGTTGGAGAGGATGTGGAGAAATAAGAACACTTTTACAGTCAATTTCAATCTGACTTCTATACATCCACCAGATCGTCTTTCTTAAAAGGAAGACATAATCCTGGCATTCTGTACTCAAAACGTTGCACGGATCGCTATTCCTAACAAACTGCGGATTCGTTGGTATTACATGCATTTTAAGTTTTGTACCCTAACTTTTATTCCTATACCTTACAACACTAACCTCCTACTCTCCTCCTACTTCAGCCTATTCCTTGGTATTCCATGCCTTTTAAGTTTTGTCCCCTTTTATTTCTATACCTTACAACTTTAACCTCCTACTCTCCTCCTGCTTCAGCCTATCCACTATTCTCTGGACATGATCTTTCATGTCTCCAAACCTTTGCTTATGCCATTTTTATATGATACGTATACATATATCATATATGTATACATATATGATATATGTTAAACTTTTATAAAATTTTATAGAAATAGCAGAAAGCCATGTATGCTTATATACATCTATGTATATAGATGTATATATAAATATATTTATATACACATATACATATATGTGTATATAAATATATGCATACACATATGCATAAATGTGTAATATATTAATATATGCATATACATATATGATATACATGTATGCATGCCATACATATGTGTATTTACATATATGTATAAATCATATATATTAATATGCATAATATATGCATATATTAATATGTGCGATATATACATATATGTGTATTGTGTATGCATATATTAATATGTGATATACACATATATTGATATGTGTGATATATATGTATATATCACACAGATACATATATTAATGTGTGTGATGCATGCGTACATATGTATATCACATATACATATATTAATGTATGTGATATATGCGTACATGTGTATATCACATGTACATATATTAATGTATGTATATATACATACACGTGTATATCAAATATATATGAATATATGCATGTATACATATATGAGTATATGAATATATATATGTACATTTATGTATACATATATGAGTATATGTATGTATACATAAACACATATGTATACATGCATGTGTATGCATGTATATGTATACATATACATATATGTATATATCGCATATACATATATTAATATATGTATATATACATAAGTGGTTTTCTGTTATTTTTATTAAATTTTAACAAAATATATCAAGAACTTTCAGTAAACAAACCAACATTTTTCTAGTAGATTTTAATTCTACATTACAAATGAAGTTTCCCACATAGATACAAATTTTAATTTGGACTCTGTAATCTGAACCGTAAATCTATTTGTCATTTTTGTGTTAATAAAAAACTGTTCAATTGCAATATATTTATCCTACTAAATTGGAAATTCTTTAATGAGTATACTATTGTCTGTATTATGTAATTTAACAAATGAAATTTAACATGTATTAGTTATATGCTTGTATGATCATTTGATAGTTTTTCCCTCTAGATTGTAAGATCGATGAGAATAGGAAATGTTCTCTTTTGCTTGCTCTGTGTCCCCATCACATAGCGCACTGCCTGGAATATTGCAGATACTTAAAGATGTATGTTAGATGAATAAACAACAAATGAATGCACATATAAATTTATAGATTTTAAACAATATGATACTAAACATTAAAATTATCATGCCACGGGCATTTCATTCCTTTATACAGAAACAAATAATTGCAAAGTAATCTTATAGAGTCACTTTGTTGTATCATTTTAGGGCTTGTTTGTTGATATTGATAAAATACAGGTCCCCTATGCACATGACTAATATAAATGAAAGCAACTTAATAATCAACAGAGAAAATGATTCTGTGTCCAAGAAACTCTTCTCATTAAAACAGTCAAAATTCAGAGCTTTTAAGATACACTTCTGCTCCCTCTCAAAATGTTCACTATTTTATAGTGGCTGCTTTTGTCTGCAGGTCTTATGATAACCACTTTCTGTGAAAAGAGAGATTCGCTATTTTTAGATAACTGATATCCAACTGCGTTTTCTCTTTGATAACCAGAACTCAAATTGTTCTGAAAAGTGAGGGTTCTGGATAGAAAGTCATTACCTATCAGAAGCATTTTATTTTGGAATAAATGCTAATACAATTTGTCTAGTCTAAACACCTCTAAAGTCCCACTGGCTAGGAAGAACAAACATTATCCCTGTACTTTTCAAACCAATTATCTCTGGTCATTTAAAGTCCCAGCCAAAGTGATTATTCAGCACTTTTCAGCACCCTTCCTGCATTTGTGGCATGGGCCTTAATGTATTCTTTATAACACTACATTACATAGAAACAAGAAATGAAATATTGAAACACATTTAACCTCTAAAGTCCAGGTAAGTATTTAACTTATGATATTCAATCCAATAGTGATTATTTTTCAAAAATTTTAAATGTATGATATTTGTCATTATAAAACAGTAACGTACTGAATTAATAAATGAGTCAATCAATTAATCATCTGATAATTAGACAAGCAGTCAATGAAGTCAAAGCCTCCGTTATCTGGAGCCAAGTTTTCCAACTTGGCTTAGTACAATTCTTCCCTTGCTGACATTGATGTCTCTCTTGGAATGTCTTCCATCATCATTTCTGTCAGTTGCAAGCCTCTGCATCCTTCAAGCTGCATCTGAAAGTCAGTCTGGCACAATGACGCAGGCTCAAGTTCTGACTTCAGACAAATTTAGTTTTATGTACCTGCTTAGTCACTTTCAAACTCTATGAGCTTGAATGAGATTTCTAAACAAACTTTCTAATCTATAAAATACAGATAATAATCGTGTTAACCTGATAGATTTATTTTGAAGATTAAAGACATAGCATGTGAAAAATGTTTCCAACATTGTAGGTTTTCAATATATATTAGCTTAAGAACATATTGGATAGTATTTACTTTATGACTCCTTCCTTGAGTACCAGATCCCCACAGCATAGTAAAGTAGTAGTCTCCAAACTTGTTTGTATCTTAGAATCAAATGTAGGATCATAATATCCAGGATTGGGGGTGGGTGGGACACAGGCATTTATAATTTTTAAAGTTCTTTCAGTATCCAACGTACAGACAAATCTGGGAACTATGGCAAGAGTTCCCCAAACTGTTTGATCATAAGAATCAACTGGAATTTGTATTAAATAATGTTAAAAGCCTCTACCCCAGATCTAAGAATCTGAATCTCCAAGACAGACACACCTGAGTCACTATTTTTGATTTATCATAAGTAAGTCTCATTATCAGGCAGGTCTGGAGACACACTATTGATAGACTGGATGTATAGCTATGTGCCCCATGATGACATTTCAGTCAACAATAGGCCTCATATAGGACAGATTTTAATACTGTGTTTTTACTGTACCTTTTCTATGTTTAGATATGTTTAGATACACACACACTTATCATTGTGTTGCAATTGCCTAGAGTATTCAGTACAATAACATGCTGTACCGATTTGTAACCTAGAGGCAATAGGCTGGACCATATAACCTAGGTGTGTAGTGGGTTATACCATCTAGGTTTGTGTAAGTACACTGTATGTTCACTCGACAATGAGATTGCCTAACGATGTTTCTCAGAACATATCCCTGTTGTTAAGCAACTGAGGACTGTACTTCTGTATTAGATTCTCTTACTAATTTATGAACTCTTTTCAATGCAGGGGCAGTGTTTCTTTTAACTCTATATTTTCTAACATACTGGTTGCACATATTAGTCATGCAATACATGTTTGGAGTTGAATTAACGAACATGAAAGTACAGTAAAGATTATAAATATATCTCCTAATTGAGACATTTCTAATTTGTATCAAAGGGTGGAGATGGAAATTAGTATTCAAATATAAACAGGTGCACATAATCTGACATCTCAAAAGTGTTGTCATTAGTCTAAACTTTGCCACCACTAAACTTCAGGACCTTGGAAAGCCACTTAGCTTCTCTGGGCCTCAGTTACCTTATATGCCTAATGCTGTCCGTATGCACACAGATTAGATTAGATGAGATCTCTAAGTTTATTCATACTGAATGCTAAGCTAAGTCCACATTTTATTAAGTATGCATGAGGAGAAAGTTAAGCTACGTTTTCCTATTTTAAAGTGTCTCTCCATTATTCTTCCTGGAAATAATTCCATCACTTTTCTACAGCAAAACATTCATTCATGTTTTACGGGGCTTTTTAGTATCTGCAGATGAAATGTGCTCAGAGCCCTGATGCCATTGCCCATCCTACAGTGCAGGCAGCCTCTGCCACCACACTCTACCGTCTACTCATAATGTCCAAGCTTATTTTTATTCAGGGGCTTCTCTCTCACCGTCTGGTTTGTGAGTTATGTGTCTGCTTTCTGCTCCCTGCCAGAATGTTCACTCCTCACCACTCGATCGTTTTTCATCAGTAGAGATACATAATCATCACACTCATTGATAATTCTCCCTCCACAGCAAATGAAAAACATTTATTTTTGTTGTATTTAACTCTATTTCTTCTCACTTTTCCGTGAATCTAGCTTTAAGATTAAGATGATCAGATTAAGAGAACACATAAGCGATGTTAGTCCCTGGTCTTCCTACTCACATATTATAACAGAATCAACCTCTGAAAAAATGGAATAATTAACTTGATTTATTTTTCATAAGTTATATGGAAAAAGTATAGATACTGAAAAACATTTGATCACAGTAAACTTATATGACTATAACAGCACACACATAAGGGACAACATATGTGATAATAAGTACAATTTTTATTTAGCATAACTAAAATTGCTATTGTCTTCATTATTTGGTTAATAAAGATTTACTTGTTTTAATATTTAGGATAAAAGGGATATTAAGTGAAATTCTAGTGATTAAAATATAAATAATCTTTGGTATCAAAATATTTTTAAAAGAAAAATATTTTAGAAATAGAATCATGATATATGTTTTATATAAGAACATATTTTTCTTCAGTGTTGCCTTTTGAGAAAATGTAATTGAAAACATTATCAAAAAAGGTACTAAAAGTTTACAACTGAGTCTAACCTGGTCTTCATATCAACACCCATTTCATTTCATCACTTGTCAGACTGATTGTTAGGTGCAGGTTAAATGTCCATGGCAATTCTGTAGGAAACTCAAATACCCATAGTGACAATTAATCATATAATATAATACCAGGAATACAAATATTTTATGGTGGCTATATTTCTGTATCTGTGTGAAACTAGAGAAGAAATTTTTCAGTAAGACATCTGTAACCTTATATTGGCCCTAAGTTTTAAAAAATTAATAAATCTCTGTTCAATATTGCTACACATGTTAGAAGATAAAGAGGAAGATAAAGAAGAGCAAAGAATAACTCTCATTTCAATCTTTAAAGTACATATTGAGGACTGACTCTGCAGTAATGGCAATTGAAGATACAAAGATAACTGTCACAACACATGATTTTGAGATAGATGGTTTTAATAAACTCAAGAATTATACATCTAATTGAATTCTGTTCCTACATTCATGTGAGTGCCATTCCTCGGGGTAATCACTTTGAACAAATATACAATATTTTCTATAAGTGACATTACTCAAAACAATTTTGAAATATCTCTTTCGTTAAAGATATGCATCTTCCATATGACAAATTTACCTGTTAGTGGTGAGCTCTAATTTTTTATTGTTTTTGATACTATATGCTATTAGCATATATGTATCCATTGCAAAGTGGCTAAAAACAAAGACTGAGTCCAAAATACCTGTGTTTAAATCCCAACTCTACCAATTTTGACCTGTAAGACCTTGAACGAGTAACTTATCTATACATTAATTTATTCCTCTCTAACTCTGTATGTAATTTTCAGAGAAGTTGTGAGTAGTACATTTATATACATATAATCATTTACATATCAATATGTGTGTATACTATCATTGTATACATGTAACATGCTATATAAATGTTTGCCATTATTATTATAATTAATTACAGGACATCCTTCTCTTAATGTTTTTTGATGAGAAATTTTCTCTGAACTTATTTTACTTTTTGCTTTGTAAATAATATCTTTAACCATAAGTATAGTTTTTTAAAACTTACAATTTTTTTTTTTTTTTTTTTTGAGACCGAGTCTCACTCTGTTGCTCAGGCTGGAGTGCAGTGGCCGGATCTCAGCTCACTGCAAGCTCCGCCTCCCTGGTTTATGCCATTCTCCTGCCTCAGCCTCCCGAGTAGCTGTGACTACAGTCACCCGCCACGTAAAACTTACAATTTTTTATAAGTATAGTTAATATAATAATTTCAATAAAATTCTTGGTATGATAATCTCAGTATGGTGAATAATAATTATTGCCTGTTATTTCTTCCACATTGTTTTAGAATCATTTTGAAACGACTTTTAAGTTTTTGTATAAATTTGAGAGGGGTGGAGCAAGATGGTGAAATGGAAACCTGTACCATTGATCCTCCCCACTGGAACATCAGATTTTAACAACTATCTGCACACAGAAAAGCACCTTTACAAGAACAAAAAACCAGGTGAGTGATTACAGTACCTGATTTTAACTTCATATAGCCAAAAGAGACGTTGAGGAGAGCCAGAGAAACAGTCTTGAATCACCAACACCACCTGTCCCCCATTCCCAGCCAGTGGCTGGGCAGCACAGTGAGAGATTCTTTGCACTTTGGGGAGGGCGAGTGCAATGACTGGGGTCTTTACATTGAACTTAGTGCCACCCTGTCACAGCAGAGAATAAAGTCCCAAGTTTCTCAGCAAGCCTCACCACTGTGGGCCGAAGGGCTCTGGGGTCCTATGTAAACTTGAAAGGCAGTCTAGGGCACAAAAACTGCAACTTGGAGGCAACTCTCAGTGCTAAGCTGTGCTTGGAGTCAGATAAATAGGGTAGCACGTGACCTCAGAGATATCGGCTGGCATGGCTAAGAGAGTGCCTGCACCATCCCTCCCCCAATCTGAGGCACTGCAATTCACAGCAACAAAAGTGATGCCTTCCTTCTTCTTAAGGAGAAGAGAGCAAAGGGTAAAGAGGACTTTGTCTTTCCTCTTGGTACCAATTTAGCCACAGTAGGATAGGCCACCAGGAAGAGTCATAATGTCCCCATTCCAGGCCCTTCCTCCTGGACAATATATCTAGACACACCCTTGGCCGAAAATGAATTCATTGCTTTGAAGAGGAGGACCAAATCCTGGCAGGATTCATCACTTGCTGTCTGAAGAGCCCTTGGGCCCTGAATAACCAGCAGTGATACCCAGGGAGTATGCTGTGGCCCTTGAGCTCTGAGATGTGCGACTTCAAGAGTGCATTCCCTGCTGTAGTAACTACAAGACTCTCTTCTTTGAGAAAAGGAGTGGAAAAAGAAAGGAGACATTTACTTGCATCTTAGGTATCAGCTCAGCCACAATGAGGTAAAGCAACAAGAAGGCTTTTAGGGTCCCCAAGTCCATGCTAAGGCTCTTGCACAGCATTTTTGGACATATCCTGGACAGAAGGGAGGGATCTACCCTGAAGGGTGAGTCCCAGGCATGGCAGTATTCACCACAAACTGACAGGAGAGACCAGGGGTTTTAAATGAACATCAGCAGTGACCTGACAAAGCCCCTGTGGATCAGTGGGGGTGGTGGCCACAGGAAGAGGCTCCTCTTCTCATGGAAAGGACAAGAAAGAGCAGAAAGAACTCTGTATTGTGGTGTGAGTGCCAGTTTAGATGGAGTAGAATGGAATATAAGGTAAACTACTAAGGTTTTTGACTTTAATCTCTGGACCCCAGACAACATCCCTGGACTTGCCTGGAGCCTGGGGGATCTTACCATATTAAAGGGTGGGGCCTTGAGCAAGACCTAGAGCTATGCTTAATTCAGGTTCCACCCAGTGCAGTCCAAGTGTTGGTGGACACATGGGTGCTTACAGCATCACACTCCCAACTCTGGGTGGTTCAGCACCGGTGAAAGACTCCATTTAGTTGGGAGAAAGGAAGAGAAAAGAGCAACAGTCTCTGCCTGGAAAGGTCAGGTCACCTACAAAGCAAAGCCCGTCAGACTAATAGCAGACCTCTCAGCAGAAACCCTGTAAGTCAGAAGAGATTGGGGGCAAATATTCAACATTCTTAAAGAAAAAAATTATCAACCCAGAATTTTATATCTAGCCAAACTAAGTTTCATAAATGAAAGCCAAATAAAATCCTTTCCAGACAAGCAAATGCTGAGGGACTTCATCACCACCAGAGCTGCCTTGCAAGAGCTTCTTGCAATTTAGTAATGGAAGCACTAAATATGGAAAGGAAAAACTGCTACAAATCACTTCAAAAACACATCAAAATATAAAGACCAATGACGTTATGAAGAAACTTTGTCAACTAATGTGGAAAATAACCAGACAGCATTATGATGACAGGATCAAATTCACACATAAATGTAAACAGGCTAAAAGATACGCACTGGTAAATTGGATAAAGCATCAAGACCCATTGGTGTGCTGTATTCAGGAGACCCATCTCACATGTAAAGACACACATAGGCTCAAAATAAAGGGATGGAGGAAAATGTACCAAGCAAATGGAAAGAAAAAAAAAAAGCAGGCATTGCAATCCTAGTCTGTGACAAAACAGACTTCAAACCAACAAAGATCAAAAAAGACAAAGAAGGGCATAACATAATGGTAAAGGGAAAAATTCAACAAGAAGAGCTAACTATCCTAAATATATATGTACCCAATTCAGGAGTGTCCAGATTCATAAAACAAGGTCTTAGAGACCTACAAAGAGACTTAAACTCCCACACAATAATAATGGGAAAATTTAACACCCCACTGTCAATATTAGACAGATCAACGAGACAGAAAATTAATAGGATATTTAGGACTTGAACTCAGCTCTGCCTCAAACGGACCTAAGAGACATGTACAGAAATCTCTGCCCCAAATCAACAGAGTATACATTCTTCTTAGTGCAAGATGGCACTTTTTCTACAATTGACTACATAATTGGAAGTAAAATACTCCTCAGTAAATGAAAAAGAACTGAAATCATAACAAACAGTCAGTCAGAGCACAGTGCAATCAAACTAGAACTCAGGATTAAGAAACTCACTCAAAACAACACAATTACATGGAAATTGAACAACCTGCTCCTGAATGACTCCTGGTTAAATAATGAAATTAAGGCAGAAATCAAGAAGTTCTTTGAAATCAGTGAGAAGAAGGAGACAACATCCCAGACTATCTGGGACACAGCAAAAGCAGTGTTAAGAGGGAAATGTAATGCACTAAATGCCCACCGCAGAAAGCTAAAAAAATCTCAAATCAACACCCTAACATCACAATTAAAAGAGCTAGAGAGGCAAGAGCAAACTAATCCCAAAGCTAGCAGAAGACAAGAAATAACTAAAACCAGAGCAGAACTGAAGGAGAAAGAGACACAAAAATTCTCCAAAAAGTCAATGAATCCAGGAGTTGGGTTTTTTTTTTTTGTTTGTTTTTTTTTTTTTTTTAATTTTAAAAGAAGATAAACCACTACCTAGACAAATAAAGAAGAAAAAGAGAAGAATAGACACAATAAACAATGATGAAGGGGATATCACCACTGACCCCACAGAAACACAAACTATCATCAGAGAATACCATAAATACTTCTATGCAAATAAACTAGAAAATCTAGAAGAAACTGATAAATTCCTGAACACATACACCCTGTCAAGACTAAGCCAGGAAGAAGTTGAATCCCTGAATAGATCAATAACAAGTTCTGAAATTGAGGTAGTAATTAATAGCCTACCAACCAAAAAAAAAAAGCTGAGGAGAGATTCACAGCCAAATTCTACCAGAGATACAAAGAGGAGCTGGTAGCATTTTTCTAAAACTATTCCAAACAATTCCAAACGACGGACTGCTCCCTAACTCATTTTATAAAGCCAGCATTATCCTGGTATCGAAACCTGGCAGAGACCCAACAACAACAACAAAAGCTTCAGGCCAATATCCCTGATGTATATCTGTGAGAAAATCTGCGATAAAATACTGGCAAACCGAATCCAGCAGCACATCAAAAACTCATCCACCATGATCAAGTTGGCTTCATCCTTGGGATACAAGGCTGATTCAACATATGCAAATCAATAATACAATTCAACACATAAACAGAACCAAAGTCAAAAATCACATGATTATCTGAATAGATGCAGAAAAGGCCTTTGATAAAATTCAACATCCCTTCATGTTAAAAACTCTCAAGAAACTAGGTATTGGTAGAACCTATCTTGAAATAATAAAATCTATTTATGACAAACCCACAGTCAATATCATATTGAATGGGCAAAAGCTGGAAACATTCCATCTGAAAACTGGTACAAGACAAGGATGCCCTCTTTCACCACTCCTATTCACCACAGTATTGGAAGTTCTGGCCAGGGTAATCAGGCAAGAGAAAGAAATAAGGATATTCAAATAGGAAGACAGGAAGTCAAATTGTCTCTGTTTGTAGACAACATAATTCTATATTTAGAAAATCCATCATCTAAGCCCCAAAACTCCTTAAGCTGATAAGCAACTTCAGCAAGTTCTCAGGATACAAAATCAATGTGCAAAAATCACAAGCATTCTTTTACATCAACAATAGACAAGCAGAGAGCCAAATCATTAATGAACTCCCATTCATATTTGCTACAAAGAGGATAAAGTACCTAGGAACACACTTACAAGGGATGTGAAGAACTTCTTCAAGGAGAACTACAGACCACTGCTCAAGTAAATCAGAGAGGACACAAACAAATGGAAAAACATTCCATGCTCATGGATAGGAAGAATCAATATCATGAAAATGGCCATACTGCACAAAGTAATTTGTAGATTCAATGCTATTCTCATCAAACTGCCATTGACATAGTTCACAGAATTATAAAAAACGACTTTAAATTTCATATGGAATCAAAGAAGACCCTGTATAGCCAAGACAAACCTAAGCAAAAAGAACAAAGCTGGAGGCATCACACCACCTGTCTTCAAACTATACTACAAGGCTACAGTAACCAAAACAGTATGGTACTGGTGCAAACACAGACAAATAGACCAATGGAACAGAACAGCTACCTCAGAAATAGCACCACACATCTACAACCATCTGATTTTCAACAAACCTGGCAAAAACAAGCAATGGGGAAAGAATCTTCTATTCAATAAATGGTCCTGAGAAAACTGGCTAGCCATATGCAGAAAACATAAACTGGACCCCTTCCTTACACTTTATACAAAAATTAACTCAAGATGGATTAAAGACTTAAATGTAAGCCCCAAACCATAAAATCCCTAGAAGAAAACGTAGGCAATACCATACAGGACATAAGCACGGGCAAAGACTTTGTGACGAAAATGCCAAAAGCAATTGCCACTAAAGCAAAACTTGACAAACGGGATATAATTAAACTAAAGAGCTTCTGCACAGTAAAAGATACTATCATCAGAGTTAACAGGCAGCCTACAGAATGGGAGAAATTTTTGCAATTGACCCATCTGACAAAGGTCTAATATTTTGAATTTACAAGGAACTTCAACAAACTTACAAGAAAAAACAAACAACCTTATCAAAAAGTGTGCAAAGGAAATAAATGGACACTTCTGAAGAGAAGACATTTTTTTGCAGCAAACAAACATACCAAAAAAAAGCTCAACATCACTGAACATTAGAGAAATGCAAATCAAAACCACAATGAGATACCACCTCATTCCAGTCAGAATGACAATTATTTAAAAGTCAAGAAACAATAGATGCCGATGAGGCTGTGGAGAAATAGGAACACTTTTACATTGCTGGTGGGAATGTAAATTGGTTCAACCATTGTGAAAGACAGTATGGTGATTCCTCAAGGATCTAAAACCAGAAATACCGTTTGACCCAGCAAACCCATGACTGGGTATATACCCAAAAGAATATAAATCATTCTACTCTAAAGTCACATGGATGCATATGTTTATTGCAGCACTATTTACAATAGTAAAGTCATGGAATAAACCCAAATTCCCATCAATGATAGACTGAATCAAGAAAATGTGGCACATATACACTATGTAATACTATACGCCACAAAAAGAATGAAATCATGTCCTTTGCAGGGACATAGATAAAGCTGGAAGTTATCCTCCTCAGCAAACTAACACAGACACAGAAAACCAAACACCACATGTTTTGGTTTGAATATAGTGGGAACTGAACAATGAGAACACGTGGACACAGGGAGAACAACACCCAACAGGGCCTTTGGGAGGATGGGAAGGTGAAGAGAGGGAACTTAGAGGACCAGTCAATAGGTGCAGCAAACCACGATGGCACATGTATATCAATGTAACAAACGTGCACATTCTGCACATGTATCCTAGAACTTAAAAAAAAAATAAAAAGAAAAGAAAAGTTGGCCAGGTGCTGTGGCTCACACCTGTAATCCCAGCACTTTGGGAGGCCAAGGTGGGTGGATCACAAGGTCAGGAGATTGAGACCATCCTGGCTAACACAGTGAAACCTCATCTTTATTAAAAATAAAAAATAAAATAAAATTAGCTGGGCGTGGTGGTGGGTGCCTGTAGTCCCAGCTACTCAGGAGGCTGAGGCAGGAGAATGGCATGAACCTGGGAGGTGGAGCTTTCAGTGAGCCGAGATTGTGCCACTGCACTCCAGCCTGGGCGACAGAGTGAGACTCCATCTCAAAAAAAAAAAAAAAAAAAAAAGACAAAAAAAACACTGCCTAGTATTCCGGAGGATTCTTCTATATATTATCCAAGACTACCAAAATGGTATCTCTACAACTATGCAAAAACCACAGGTTACAGTGTTATTGGCTTTGGAGCCCAAGTCCCTTTAGTTACCTGTAAAACCTTCCCAAGAAAGACAGGGACAAAAGAAGCCCAGGCTGTGAAGACTACAATAAATATCTAACTCTGCAATGCACAGACACTGACAAACATCTACAAGCATCAACAACATCCAGGAAAACATTACCCCAACAAATGAACTAAATAAGGCACCAGGGACTAATCTTGGAGAAATAGATATATGATTTTTCAGACAGATAATTCAGAATAGCTCTTTCGAGGAAACTCAAAAAATTCAAGATAACACAGAGAAGTAATTCAAAATTCTATCAGATAAATGTAACAAAGAAATTGAAATAATTAAAAAGAATCAAGTAGAAATTCTAGAGTTGAAAAATGCAATTGACATACTGAATAATGCTTCAGAGTCTCTTAAAAGTAGAATTAATCAAACAGAAGGGTTAGGAAACTTGAAGACAGACTACTTGAAAATACACAGTCAGAGGAGACAAAAGAAAATAGAATAAAAGATAGTGTGAAGCACACCTACCAGATCTATAAAATGGCCTCAGCAAGGCAAATCTAAAAGTTATTGTCCTTAAAATGGAGATAGAGAAAGACAGGGGTAGAATGTTGATTCAAAGGGATAATAACAGAGAATATCCCAAACCTAGAGAAAGATACCAATATCTAAGTACAAGAAGATTATAGAATATGAAGCAGATTTTACCAAAAGAAGACTACACCAAGGCATTTAATAATCAGACCCCCAAAGGTCAAGGATAAAGAAAAGATCCTAAAAGCAGCAAGAAAAGAAACAAATAACATACAAGGGAGCGCCAATATGTTTGACAACAGACTTTTTAGTGGAAACCTTACAGGCTAGGAGAGAGTGAAAGGACACATTTAAAGTGCTAAAGACGAAAACTCTTTACCCTAGAATAGTACATCCATTCAAAATAGTCTTCAAGCATGAACGAGAAATAAAGAGCTTCCCAAACAAACAAAAGCTGAGGGATTTCATCAATACCAGATATGTCCTATAAGAAATGCTAAAGGGAATTCTTCAATCAGAAAGAAAAATATGCTAATGAGCAAGAAGAAATCATCTGAAGGTACAAAACTTACTGGTAACAGTGAGCACATAGAAAACCACAGAACGCCATAATACTGTAATAGTAATGCGTAAACTACACTTGTCTTAGGTAAAAAGACTAAAGGATGAACAAAACACAGTAATAACTACAACTTTTCAAGACATTGACAGTACAATAAGACATTTAAGGAGAAACAACAAAAAATTAAAAAGGGTAAGTGTAGAGTTTTTATTAATTTTGCTTTTTCATTTTTTAGTTGGTAAATGCAATCAGTGTTCACCCATCATCAGTTTAAAATAATGGGTTATAAAATAGTATCTGCAAGCCTCATGGTAACCTCAAATTAAAAAACATACAATGGATACACAAAAAAATTAAAAGCAAGAAATTAAAGCATACCACCAGAGAAATATCACCTTCACTAAACAGAAGACAGTAAGGAAGAAAAGAAGGAAGAAAAGACTGCAAAACACTAAACACTCCACCAAACAACTGTTAGAACTCACGAATTCAGTAAAAGTTGCAGAATACAAAAGCAACACACAAAAATCAGTAGCATTTCTATATACCAACAGTGAACAATCTGAAAAAGAAATTTAAAAAGTAATACAATTTACAGTAGCAACAAATGAAGTTAAATACCTAGAAATTAACTTGAACAAGAAGTGAAAGATCTCTACAATGAAAACTATTAAACACTAATGAAAATAATTGAAGAGGACACTAAAAAATGAAAAGATATTCCATGTTAATGGATTGAAAGAATCAGTATTATTAAAATGTCCACATTACCCAAAGCAATCTACAGATTCAAGACAAACCACATCAAAATAATAATGGCATTCTTCACAGAAATAGAAAAAAATTCTAAAATTTACATGAAATCACAAAAGACTCAGAATAAGCAAAGCTATCTTAAGCAAAAAGAGCAAAAGTGGAGGAATCATATTACCTTATTTCAAATTATACTACAGAGATATAGTAATCAAAACAGCAGAGTATGGCATAAAAACAGACACATAGACCAATAGAACAGAATAGAGAACCCAGCAGTAAATCTGGACAACTACAGTGAACTCATTTTCAACAAAAGTGCCAAGAACATACACTGGGGAAAAAATAGCCTCTTCAATAAATAGTGATGAGAAAACTGAATATCCATGTGCAGAAGAATGAAACTAGACCTCTATCTCTCATTATCATTTTTTTATACAAAAGTCAAATCAAAATGGATTAAAGACTTAAATCTGAGACCTCAAACTATGAAGCTAATATAAGAAAACATTGGGGAAATTCTCCGGGACATGGTCTGGACAAAAATTTCTAGAGTAATACCCCACGAGCAAAGGTAGCCAAAGCAAAAAAAAATGGACAAATAGCATCACAACAAATTAAAAAGCTTCTGCACAGCAAAGGAAACAGCCAAGAAACTGAAAAGACAACCTACAGAATGGGAAAACAATTGCTTGCAAACTACCCATCTGACAGGGAATTAATAACCACAATATACAAAGGAGCTCAAACAACTCTATAGGGAAAAAAAAAACTAATAATCCAGTCAAAAAATGGGCAAAAGATTTGAATAGACATTTCTTGAAAGAAGACATATAAATGACAAACAGGCATATGAAAAGCTTCTCAATATCATTGATCATCATATAAATGAAAATCAAAACTACATGAGATATCATCTCACCCCAGTTAAAATGGCTTTCATCCAAAAGACAGGCAATTACAAATGCTGGCAAGGAAGTGGGGAAAAAGGAACCCTTGTACATCGTTGGTGGAAAGATAAATTAGTACAACCACTGTGGATAACAATTTGGAGGTGCCTCAGAAAACTAAAAATAGAGCTTCCAACAGCAATCCCACTGCTGGATATATACCCAAAGGAAAGGAAGTCAGTATATCAAGGTGATATCTGCACTCCCATGTTTATTACAGCAGTATTCATAGTTGCTAATATTTGGAAGCAACCTAAGGGTCCATCAACAGATGAATGGATAAAGAAAATGTGGTACATATACACAGTGGAGTACTATTCATCCATAAAAAATGATGAGATCAGTTTTTTTTTTTTTTTTTTTTTTTTTTTTTTTTTTTTTTTTTTTTTTTTTTGCAACAACATGAATGGAACTGGAGATGATTATATTAAGTAAAAAAAGCCAGGCACAGGCCGGGCCCGGTGGCTCAAGCCTGTGATCCCAGCACTTTGGGAGGCCGAGACGGGCGGATCACGAGGTCAAGAGATCGAGACCATCCTGGCTAACACGGTGAAACCCCGTCTCTACGAAAAAAAATACAAAAAACTAGCCGGGCGAGATGGCGGGCGCCTGTAGTCCCAGCTACTCAGGAGGCTGAGGCAGGAGAATGGCGTAAACCCGGGAGGCGGAGCTTGCAGTGAGCTGAGGTCCAGCCACTGCGCTCCAGCCTGGGCTGCGACAGAGCGAGACTCCGTCTCAAAAAAAAAAAAAAAAAAAAAGCCAGGCCCAGAAAGATAAACATCATATGTTCTCACTTATTTGTGGGATCTAAAAATCAAAACATTTGTACTCATGGAGATACATGAGTAAAAGAATGGTTACCAGAGACTGGGAAATGTAGTGGAGAGATGGGTGGGAAGAGGTGGAGATGGTTAAGGGGTACAAAAAAATTGAAAGAGTGAGTAAGACCTACTAATTGATAACACAACAGTGGGGCTATAGTCAATAATAATTTAATTGTATATTTTAAAATAACTAAAAAAGTATAATTGAATTTTTATAGGACAAAGAATAAATGATTTAGTGGATGGACATTGAATGTTCCATGATACAATTATCACCTGTACCAAAACATCTCATGTACCCCATAAATATATAAACCTATTATGTGCACATAAAAATTAAAAATTGAAAAAATATAAATATACATTTAGGAGAAAATAGTTATGTGATAGTTAATCATTCTACATAAGTACATAGCTTGTCCATTTTCAATCTTTCTTTTAATGTTGCTCATTAAGATTTTGTAGATTACTTTCTATTATTATTCACAAGTATTTTACATTTTTGCTGCAATTTATTAGGAATAAAATAAATTTCCATCACATTTTCTAACAGGCCATTGCTTATGTCTTAGGCTTTTTCCCCCAAAAGCAGATGCTGAGCAAGGATTCATGTGCAAGTAATTTGTTAAGAAATTGTTCCCAGGTAAAACCAGTAAAGGAGTGGGGAAAAGGAAGGAAGGGAAGGGGTCAAAGACAAGCAAGGGTAGAATCTCAGACCTGCAAAAGATAACTTCCTCTTGATCCTGCAGGGAACTGTGGAGTGTCAGCTGAGAGTCATGGCAAGGAAGCTAGAACTGTTCTACCTCAATATGTGTCAATCAATGATAAATGGATGTACCCACAAAGTACACATTCCCAACCAATTCTGGATGTCCATTCAAGCAAAGTAGGTATCAGTAACCTGAAGGCTGTTACATAAAAACAAGTGCTACAAATGCTAACTTTTAGAGGCAAAAGCACACTAAAGGCTTGGCACATAAAAATAGTAAATAAAACATATTAAGGGGGTCTTTGCAGAATACCCAAATTGTCCACTTCAGTCCAAGCCTTGAACTTCTTAGATCCACTCCCATAATATATTAAGTCCACTCCATCCAAAACAGATTCTTCAAAATCATGGCTGATCAGAATTTCTAAGTAAAAGCTTAGAAAAAAAATCTGCATTTGGAAAAGGAACGCAATTGTGATTATCTCCTGATGTGGTTTAAAATAATGCAGTCCTTTTCAAAGAACCATCACATTTTATATAGACCAACAGGAAGATATCAAAGAGGATGTGAATAGCATCACTTGCCCTGCATCTTTGAGGTCTTTCATGGGCTACAATTATTTCCGCAATTTCCAAAAGAGTACAATGTTACTTTGGGGTTCAATATTCTGCCTGTGCGAGCTGGCAGGGAGGGGAAGTTCTGGCAGCTTTCACTTATCCTTTCTGTACTAATAACCCTCACTCCCTGGCTTAGAGAACCAGTCTGAGGACACCGCCAATGTCAGTGCCAGGTAGGTCCATTTTAATTATACATTTAGGGTATAGAGACCCACACAGAGTGAGTCCATGCACTTGCTGGACGCTGGGTGATTCATACTTGGTCCACACCTTCATTTCTTATCTATTATAATTGCACATTGGTATTGTGAGTACCCCAAAACTTATGTCAGTCCCCAAAAGCATGGCTATGCCATCTTCTCCAATGCAAAATCACCCTAATAATTGTCCTCATGTCACTTTTGACAAAGTCAGAGGAAGAGAAATGGTAGATTCCTATGGCAGTAGAGCAAAACTCTCCTTCAGTCAAGAGGCTTGAGTTCTGTAAACTGACTTAAGTCTAGAATGAGGGGAAAGGATGTGGTTCTTCATTGTGGTAACTCAAATCATGGATTTGACCTTTAACCTGAAAGTTTTCTTATTATGTATATCAAATAATGTTTTACTGGGTTGAACATTTACTTTATTTTAGGCACATGTGATTGACCCGATAGAGATCTCTGTGGGTAAAAACTTCAACCCCAGAGCACATTATACTTAATGTGCCCACCTAGCCTCTGGCAGTTAAACGTTGCATTATCTTTATGGAAAGCTCAACTGAATGATGGCATCTCCAAACATTATACCTGACCTATAGAGGGCATCCCCATATTTCAAGAAGATGGACGGCCGGGCGCGGTGGCTCAAGCCTGTAATCCCAGCACTTTGGGAGGCCGAGATGGGCGGATCACGAGGTCAGGAGATCGAGACCATCCTGGCTAACCCGGTGAAACCCCGTCTCTACTAAAAAATACAAAAAACTAGCCGGGCGAGGTGGCGGGCACCTGTAGTCCCAGCTACTCAGGAGGCTGAGGCAGGAGAATGGCATAAACCCGGGAGGTGGAGCTTGCACTGAGCTCAGATCAGACCACTGCACTCCAGCCTGGGCGACAGAGCAAGACTCTGTCTCAAAAAAAAAAAAAAAAAAAAAGATGGACATTCCCTTAACTAATGAAGTTTCTCAATAACTTAATGAAGGGGGCATCCTTTGGACCCCTTCAGGAAAAAACAAACTGTGGGAAGAACTAGTTGCATGTGATAAAGCCATTTCAGTTTGCCTATCTTTCTAAACCTTTGGATTAATTCCTGTATATTACATGAGGGAAGTTCTTGTATCTCAACATCACACTCAGGTAAAATGTTAGAGCTTCTTTCACCTACCAAACTAGCACATGAAATTCAGACTCTGTTAGATGTACCTGCATCAATATATTTGGCTTCATCCATTTATATGCATTTTGCAATTCATTTTGGAGTACAATCTACTTCCTTCCAAGTCACTTTGTACATATCCTCCTGGGGCATGCTGAAAATTGACACTAATCATAAGATACTAAACACAGGAAGAAGGACTGCTTCCACTAGCAAAGAAAATTCAGAATGATCCAATTCAATGCTCAATATCATCCAAGTCTTCCGAAATATCTCTATTCCAAGTCTCAGGGTCCCACTCCTTCTCCATCAATGCCCTAACTTCACGAGTCACTTTAATGAAGGTGCAAACTCACCCTCGGCAATCCATACAATTAATTTTAGTTTCTTTCTTTTTTTTTTTTTTCAGAGACATTATCATAGCACGTAAAGAAACAAGAGATAAATTTAGATTTTCCATAGGAATTATCTGTTTCTACTAGTGGGACCTGTCTGAGAGTCCTATCACCTGAAAGTTTAAGGATGTGAGATATTTTATTTCTAAAAGTGCTTCCTTGCACTGAGGAGCAACCATCTCATGCTACAATGTTCTTAGTAATTATTGCAGTCGCAAGATTTAAACACAGCAGGCTTCAAGTGCACCACACATTTGCTTCACTGAGCACTCCACCACCATCAACTGCATATGAAAAGTTTGACAATAATATGTCCTGCATATCATGTCTTATTTGGATACCATTTCCTTTCAGTAAGGATCTGAGCACTGCATTCAAGCTTAGCTGAAAAGAAAACTGAACCAATCCCCAAATACAATACAAATGTTTGAAAAGACAAACACATACTGGGAGAAAACATTTGCAATGCATTTAACTATAAATGGTTAATATCTAGAATAGAAAAATGAATTTCAACAATTTATAAAAGAAGGACAAACAACAAGAGAAAATAAGCAAGGCACGTTAAACGCCTGTTGTACACAGGGAACTGGCCAAAAGATATGGTAACGTGATTTACTCAGCATTTGATACTTAAGTAGTAGTTCTCTTTATTTCTATTTTTTGACTTAAATGTAATTTGTTGATATTAATATGTCAATATTAAGTTCTTTTGGTTAATTTCTTCTGCGTACTTTTACCTTTTGTCATCTTTTTTGGAACCTTAAGTTATTGGGTTTAACTTGCATATAGTTGATAATTTTTAACATAATCTGTAAATCTTTTTTCAGTGGTGAGAATCATCGATTTATATTTATTGTGATTATTGATATATTTGGAATCTTTCTACCGTTTTATTTTGTGTTTGCTGTTTGTCCTGCTTTTATAGCATATTTTATTTCCATATATGTTTGTCTAAGGTTAATTTCTCTTCTTTTCTTTTCTCTCTTCTTTCATAATTTATGCACCCTATTTCTATTTTTCTAATGGTTTTCCTGAAAATTTTAATATGAAAATGAAATGAGCATTTTCTCTTTCTACTCTTTCAAACAACAAAAGAGACCTTACAACACTTTAACCCCGATCAACTCCAACTTATCTTTCATGATATTGTTGTGCAGCATTTTATATCTGACTTATTTAACACAAAATTAGACATTATTGTTTTATATGTTCAATATATGTTCTATACATTTATTTATACTTGTTATATTTTATATTTAGCATGTGAGGTTCTTTTTTCTCCATTTGATATTGCATCTCATAGTCTTCCTAGGATAATATTCTTTCATTTTGAAGTACATCCTTTTCAAGGTACTTTAGTGAGTGTCTATTAGAGATAAATTGAGTTTTTATTTGCTCTAAATCATCATTCTTGAAAAAATATAAAAGTGCCAGATTATTTTCTCTCAACACTTAGAAAGATTCCTCTACTGTCTTCTGGCTTCTATTGTTAAGAAATTTGCTGTCAATTTTATACATGTGTAGTCTCATTTTTTTCTGTGGCTTTTTAGACGTCTCTCTACTTTTGTTGATCTGTTAGAAAACAATGATGAATTTCTGTATATATTTCATCTTTGTTATATCTGTTTAAGACTTACTTAGGTTTCGTCTATGGATGGAATTAGGGCCATTATCCTTAGCAAATTAACACAGGAACAGAAAATCAAATACTGCATGTTCTCACTTATAAGTGGGAACTAAATGATGAGAACACATGTACACATAGCAGACAGCAACACACACTGAGGCTTTTCAGAGAGATGAGGGTAGGAGAAGGGAGAGGATCAGGTAAACTAATGGGTATGAGGCTAAATTTCTGGGTCATGAAATAATCTGTACAACAAACCCCCATAACACAAGTTTAACTACGTAACAAACCTGTACTTGTACCTCTGAACTTAAAAGTTAAAAAAGAGTCATTTATGCTTCTTTAATACAAAGATTAATGCCTTTGATTGATTAGGAAAAATCTTAGGCTTTATCTACTTAAAAAGATCCTCTCTCCCCTTGTCTCAATTTTTTTTTCCTAAATGTCCTATTAGATATATGTTCAATTATATTTTTCATTACAAGTTGTTTTTGGTTTCTTTATAAAATGTTTTTATTGCATATCCTTATTTTTCATATTTTCCATTGCAATTGTTCTCATTCAGTGGGCTAATTTCATGTATGTGTTTTAATTTTGATTGTGAATTTATATCCAGTATAACTTTTCTGTGGAATTTCCACCAGGCCTAGAAAAGGCTACAACTCTTTTCAGAAGATTTACATTTTCCTTCTAATGTAATTCAGCATCTTATTTCATGATGTTTATTTTGTTCTTTCTTTCTGTTTGTCTTTTGCTATGCATGCTATAATTCTGTTTGCTTTTGGAGGAACTTAAGTTCATGCCTCAGCTTGAGTTTCCCTAAATCACAGAAATAGTTTAAATTAGAACACCAAACCAATGTGGTTACACACTTCCAGAACCTTTTTATTGTTCGCCCACTGAAAGTAGTAACTAAAACAAATAAGTATTTTTGTATTCTACCTTTCTTCCTAAAAGGTTTTTCTTTTGTTGTTTTTGTTTGTTTTGCTTAGCATTTTTCCATCTACTCTTTTATTAATATTTTAGCCCTTTTAATTTTCAACTTTCTTCAAGAGCTTCATTTTCAACCTCTCTCTTTTTGCCTAGGTCCAAGGCCTGGTCTCCTGGGAAAGCTTCCTGTTTTTCTGAAACTATTCTGCTGGGTAGTTATAGATTTCAGTTCTATTTCCCAATCAGTTTGCTAATTCTGTTTTTTTTGTTGTTGTTTGTTTTTTGTTTTTTTTTAACTCACAAAGATCCCCTTACATTATAGTGAATACATTGAAAAAATAATGGTTTTACTTTATCCACATAGAAATGTGCATTGTAGTGAGGCTTTTCCAGACATGTATTCTGCATTATTGCCAGAAAAAGCAACCCTGCAATTTTAATTTTAAGTTCATCTTTGATTCAAGAGTTCCTTAGAAGATAACTTTTAATTTCTAAGAAGTTGTGAGTATTATTGTTTGATTTTGAGTTTTATTCAAGCGTTATTCTAAACTATGACCTGCACATTTCCCAAACTGGGGAATTTATTGGAATTTCTTGTATGGCCTACTGATACAGGAGTGCTGGGAAGGGAAGAGGGTGGTGCGTTTAAATGACAGAAGGGGAGAAGGGAAGTGCTGGTTAGAGGAGGGTGTGGTCTCTAGCTAGGACCTAGGTGAGAACAGGCACTCCTGCCTTCAAACCCAACGTTGAATTTTCCAAGACCACCCTGGCCCCCCACACCCCATCCTGGGCCTAGAAATATAAACCGAGATCCCAGTGGGCAGACACACAAGCGGCTGGACGTCGTGAGGAAGATTCATCGGCAGAAGACACAGGCGGCTGGACGTTGGAGGGGCGCACACCAGCAGAAGAGCACACTACAGACACCGGCAGGCGGGCAGGCTATCAACAAGGGGAACTATGCGGAGTTTGGATAGTGTAGTCAAAGGAGAGTCCAGCCCTCAGAGAGGCCTCCAGGGGAAAATCATCTCCCAATGGCTCCCCCATCTGCTGAGAGCGACTTCCGCTCACTAAAATCTTACGCTTATTCTCCTAGCCCAGGTGTGATCCGATTCTTCCAGTACACCAAGGCAAGAACCCAGCATATAGAAAGCCCTCTGTCCTTGCGACGAGGTAAAGGGTCTAATTGAGCTGGTTAACACACGCCTATAGACAGCAAAACTAAAAGAGCACCCTGTAACACACACCCAGTGGGGCTTGAGGAGCTATAAACATTCACCCTTGCACACTGCCATGAGGTCGGAGCCCCACAGCCTGCCCGTCTGTACACTCCCCTAGAGGTTTGAGCAGTGGGGCACTGAAGAAGTGAGCTAGTTCCCCTGTCGCACACCCTGACAAGGGCACAAGGGAACTTTTTCCGTTTCCTTACTACTGTATCATCAATTTGATAAACATTTTAAGAAAAATGAAAAGGATGAAACCTTTTTAAAGAAAGAAATGTCGATTGTCATTCTAATAATTAAATCTATTATATTATGTATGCTTACTTATGTTATGTCTAATCACCTGTCAAAAATTCAAAGTGGTGATAACATGTCCTGAAGTGATTGCATTGTTTTACTTTTTTTCCTTCTTCTCTAGCAATTTCTGTTCTGTATATGTCAAAACCATGTTATTTGCTCCTTGGAGTTTGATTCTATTATATCTTCAGTGTGGATAATAACTTTTATCTTTCTTCCCTTTGCTGGTTTTGTTTTGGAATTATGTTTAATGAATATCAATAGTCTCACGCCTTTATTCAGTTCTTGTTCGCTGAATATACCTTTGTCTATCCTTTTATTGTTTACTTTTTGGTTATTTTTGTTTTGGGGTAATTCTTGTGTATAGTGCATATTTAGATACATTGGAGTTGCCACATTTTAACTTTGGTAATTTAATAGTGAATTTAATCTTTAAATTTATCATTGTATCTGAAATATTTAATCACATGAATATCACTGTATTTCATACACGGTTTATTTTGTGGTTTCTTTCTGTCTCCTTCGACTAGTTTTTCCCTATATGGATATTTTGTTTGCTTAATTTCTATAGCAGTTTAGAAGCTACCGTGTTTTATGTTTCTACTGATTACTTAAAAATTTAATATTTAAAATGTATACTGTAATATATATGTTTAAAAATTTCTACATCAGTACAGAAGTGTTATCTATTGACTTCCTCCTATGATAGATGAGAAATGAAGCATGCTTTACTTCCTCTACCCAAGCCACCAACCCAAACCCACTTGTTAGTTTTAATAAACAATATTCTGGAGTATTAGGTTCAATTCAATATTAATGTATACAGTGTATCTTTTTGTTTATAATTGTTTTTATATTTACATGAATTTTATAGCTGTTGATTAAATACAACAATGTTCAAATAGTTTCAATGCTTACCAGCTGTATACTATAGCTTCCTCATTTTTGTGATATCTATTTTCATCTCGTGTTTCATGAAATATTTTTTTCAAAAGTGAATGTGGACAGTGTATTTTCTGAGAATCGTCATGTGATAAAAGAACTTTCTGTTGCCAAAGCACGAGACCAATAATTTGGCTGGGTATAGGGTTTTTCAGTGCTAACATTTTCTCTCGAAAAACACTATTCTATTTTTTTCCATGGTACATTTAGTAATGAAAGGACAATTCTGATGTCAGCGTTTAAATAATTTTGTATTTTAATGTGATTTTAAAACTATCAGATCAGAGATCCAATTGTCTCGAGGGAAACAGTGAGGGTATCAGAACCCTGCATACCAGCCTTTGCCTCTCTTCCATTTCTTCTGTTGTCTTCTCTTGCAAAACAAACAAGCCTTCGCAGGATGAGGCTTTTACTATACGCATAGCTGCGCACACCAGAGAGAAGGTGTGGTGCCACTGTGGCGGGCCCACCTATGTCATCCTTTATGCTGTCAACTCTGTGCTTAATTTGAAAACTGTCTATGCTAGAAGGAATTTCATCAGCCCTCTAATTCTACTGGTGACACCCAGAATAATACGTTCAACAAAGAGAAAAGCAATCCAAGTTGTCTGCCCCCTGAAAACTACAAGTCTACTTTGCCTCCATCTTTCACTTCCTGGTTTAGGTAATGAAAACTATTTTATTCCCCATCCCCAGTCTTTCATATTCATGTATACTTATGAATCCAACTTTTGCTCTTCATAAAAGGAGATGCATGGCCCAGGCTCTAGTCTTGCACTAGTAGCACAAAGCAAAAACTCCTTAGCATAAAAACAGACCACACAGATCCATGGAATACCTTCCAAATGGGTCTATTTTGACTTTTGCTAGACTACACTTTGGTTTTCCATGCCATCTGCCTTTCTGAAGGACATTAAAGGAAGCCATTCTATGAAACTCACACATTTATTTGTGATAAGATATTGGTGACAGTAGTGTTAATTATGCTGCACAGTAAGGCTATCACCTGCTGGTCCAGCTTTAACCTAGATTTTAAAACCTATCTTTTCCTTAGGCAGATACATTTTAAATCCTGTTCTTGTGTTATGTCTTAACATTCAATTTTACACTATTGTCTTGTAACGCAATTTTAGTAACTGAATCATGCTCTAGTAAGGCTATATCTTTAGTAGCAGGTCTTTGTTCTGTCTTGTCCTTACAGTCTTCCTGGGTGTTAGGGTACTTTCCATAAACTCAAAATTCTATGATAGTATGGTTTCTATCTGCTGCTAGAGGGACTGCTCTGAGATTAGCCCTTCCTGGCCGGTATTTCTCAGCTTACCGTTCTCCATGCACTTCTTGCTTATTGGCTGCAGCTTTCATCAGAGCCTGCTCATTTCCTACCAAGTGCCCACTGCAGGGGATTTCCCACCAAGTGCCCACTGCAGGGGATTTCTCAGATACTTTGTCATAACTCAGTGGACTTAATATGTTCCTAAGAACTTACATTCTTAAGTCCAGCCTGTTCCGCCATCCACCACACCCTCAGTTCTAATATCACACTTATTTTTTATTTATTTTTTTTTTACCAGAACTAAGGCAATTTTCAATTATCTGGATTTGCCTATGGGTATCTAAAATTTTATGCAGCAGCAATAAGTATTTGCAAAGGCATTAACTCAATATGCCATAATGTATGAGGGGTGGTTTTTCAGGCTCATTTCCAGTCATCTGATACTCAAATCCAGTTATCTGATACTAAAATCCAGTTTGCTAAAATTGAGATGGTGCCTACTCCACACCAAATGCTTTTACCTGCTTTCAGCAATTGACTTGTGCTTAGACAAATGTTTTTCATTTTCCTTAATGATTCTCACAAAGGAAACGATAAGTGCTATTCTTCACCACTGAGTAACACAAATAAGCAAGAAACAAAAAAGTAGCTCAATCTCTTTTGTTTACCCCTAAGTAAACCTTAACAATATTTCGACAAGACTTTCCCAGTAAGTAGAAATTTATTGTTATTTTTATTGTATTTAAGTCAAGAAATGTCTATAAAACCCTGGAGGGATGAAATTTTTCAGAAATTCTCTCTGAATAGTCCCTTTAGAAAGTATGAATTGAAAATATTTGAATCTGATAATAAAGGGATAAAACAATCTGACACTTTCAATGAACAATTGTTTTGTTTCCATGTTAGTCATTTTATCTTCTTGAATCTTGAGCTTATATGATGACTTTGCACATAGTCACTTCTATTTATCAGTGAGCACTTATTGAGTGCCTTGTACTGGTAAGATCCTTTGTTAAAGACTTCATTTATGCAAACTCACTCCATTTCATATTAGACCTCCAAGACAAGATCATCATCACCATTTTCTAGATGAGAAAATCGACCCAGATAGATTCCTAATGCCTTTCACTGTCAAATGGAACTCTAACACAAGCATTCTGGATAGGTAAGGAAAAGAGACCCGATCACTAATATAGAAATATTGACCTGGAGCATAGTGATGCTGTAAAAAAATGTATGTTTTATTTTATTTAAAAATAAAACTTTCGGACACTGTTCTATTTTTTAATTAGTGGGCATAATTTATAAATAGTAACTCATTTGGTCTTCATGACAACAGAAGTAGTATTATTATCTCCATTTTAGACAAGAGAAAACTGAGGTACAGAAAAATTGAGTAATGTGCTCAAGACAGGAAGTGGTGAAGCAGAATTTCAGATCCCAGCAGGTAGGCTTCATGGTTTATCCTTGTCTTCACCATGCTAAAAACAATGTTAGGATAACATAGGCAAGTCTGTGCAGATTGATAACCAGTCATAATATTTCTTCATAATCTTTCCCACAGATCTGAGAATGTTGAATTTTACATGTAGCTCCACTGATAAAGACTATCAATGTTTTATGAACCTTTGTCAGGTCTTAAAAGACCTGTATAGTGAAGGATAAAAATCATTGACTGATAAAGGAAGTTAAAATGAATGTTCATAGTGCTTTCTCCTTTGGAAAAGATACTTGCTAAGAAATGCATTATTCATTTGGGGGATCATAACAAAGCTGGGACATTTGAATGGAACATATTCATAGAATTATTGAATTTGAAATACAAAATGTAAAAAAGAGAACACTACCCATAAGTTGTTTTCTGCAGAAAAATTTTAAATCACCCTAGTTTTAAATCTTATATTCATACATCTTCAGCAATAATGAAGTTATTTATTTGTAAATAAGTGAAATAAACCCCATCTCATGATATGTACTATTAAAGGCGGCACCAGAACACATGTTTTAAATTTTATTTGATTCATTTATATTTTGCATTTTTGTATCTCCCTGCTGTTCCTTAGGAATTTATTTCTTGGACCTCTTTTCAGTTAGTGTCTGCCCCCTGTGGTAAGCTGAGGAGGCAGCAGTCAAATGCCTATGTTCCTGCAGGTTATAGTGTGTGTGAGGGCCCCTGCAGTTCAGCCCTGAGCCAACCCTCTGCTTTTCTTAGAAGGTGTGGCAGGTTCAGTGCAGGACTAGGGGAGGGGGAAACAGCAGTTGAGATGCCCCCTGAAGGGAGCTACAGCATGGCAGGGCCTGACACTGGCATCGTTTTGGGGCATCTGTGATTGCAGCTGGGAAACACGCTTGCCCAGGAAACAATCACGATGGAGTAGAGAGGCTTGCTGTTTCCTCTTTGTGTCTGGGAGACCACATTATTGCTTAGGCTTTTAAGGTTTGAAGGGAAGTGAGCTCATTTGACCTGGCAGAGACCATAATTTATCAATCTGTCAGATACAAATTTGTTAGAGAGTGGTTGTGCTCTGCAGAAAAACATAAGTCAAAATGGTGACTTCATATATTTAATATTTTACTTTATTTACAAATAGCATGTTAAGTATCCACAGAGAGATATACATCTAGTTAAAATGCACAGTTATGCTAACACCAAATAGAAAGTATTTTTCTTTATTCCCAATGCTGATATTCTGGCAATGTCTTTACTACATTTTTTTGTTAACACATTGAATACATTTGTAAGCAGCCTGGAGAAAATAAGAGGTTAAAGGAAGTGAAGAAAGATGGAATGTATTAACACTGACTCTGAATGAATATATTTCACCTCTATTCATTGCTTATAATTCATTTTTTCTGTTGTGACAACATCCTAGTTATGGAAATACTGCTGACTTCAGCTTAGAAATGGAAATTTAAATACCTGACTTTAGTCAAGTGTGTTGGGAAGAAGCAGGACAGCTCGCAGCCTTGTCAAGCAATGGAAGGCAATATATCAACTGAGCAGTTATGAGTCCTGGATCCACTCCCAGGTCTCTCACTCATCTGCTCCATGGCCTTGGGTAATTTGCTTAACCTTTGTGCCTGACAATTTCCACAGCCACAAAATGGGGTTGATTACATTACTGTGTGAGAAAACTTTCAGGTGCTTTAAAGTGGGGTACAGAGACAACAGATAAACACAGTGATCCCAGGGACTGCTCCTCCCCAGATCATCCTGCTAAGTGCTTTTACCACACAAAAAAGGAGGGGGTTGAGGGGACACAGGGAAACTTTTGGAGATAATGGATATGTTTATTGTCTTGATTGTGGTGATAGTATTGCCAGTGTATACATACCTCCAAACACATCAAACTTCACACATCAAACGTGCAGTTTTTTACTTATCAATTATATCTCAATAAAGCCATTTAAAAGAGGAGAGACAGAACTCAGTAAGCTATGAAGAAACATGAATGGGAAGGATACTTACAAGATGCCAGACATTTAAGAGGTGGGATGTTCTGGGAGATCCAAAACTCATCATCACTGAGGGCAACCTGCTCTGTAGGGACTTGCTCTGCCTGCAGGAAACAGTTGGATAATTTCCTTCCTTCCCCTTCCACACCCACATAATATTAGTGAAAAAAAAATTGGAAGACTTGATTTTCCCAGGGGGAATATTAAATCATAGATGAGAAGAAGAAAATATGACCTCACAATATTATACCCACTCTACATGTCATACACGTGTAAAGCAACAGGCAGTCATTCTCAAACATGAAAGATATCAAGGATTCTAGAACCCAAAGACCCTTCTCAAATAAACTATTTGACAATAACATTTAGCAAGTCAAGCAATACATCAAAACAAATAAATACGAAAAGGAGATGTGTCAGCATTGAATTTATGGTTACGAAAAAGAATATAAGTTTTATAAATTGGACAATATAAAAACACAACTTAAGAAAAATTGAGACCTAAGAGAGGAGGTTGTGAAGTATAATTATATTTGCAAAGCATGCTGTCAATCAATATTGTCCAAAATTAAAATATAAAGTTAAAATAACACAATTACTCAAACTTTAAAAAAAAAAACATAAAAACAAGATTATTATTTCATAGCTATTAATTAAAATGATGTAGCAGCTATAGTATGATATAGTATGATTTGATATACAAAGACCCAACGTGTGATCCCACAAAACCATGACACACAGCTGATTAAATCTTTGATTTTCAACCATAAAACATACAAAGCTGCCTACTTACACCTTCCCTTTTAGAATCCATATATTTGGGAGCTCCCTCTGGTGGTTGAATAAAATATAATTTTCATATTCGTAATGCTAAAAATTTTTAAATAAAATAAAAAGCTATGATCTACATTGAAATTACTTCCTGTAGAATATGAAAGTCTTCTTATTTTTAAGATATGATACCCATTGTGGTATGGTGATGATAGTGATTGAGGATGATGATGATGATAAAAATTCTTTTTGTTCTTTTTATTGTGTTTATTGCCACAATAGTAGATAACACCGTTGGAAACAACCTGGCAAAACAAGCAGATAAGGCAAAATTCATTAGAAACAAACCATATATTTTAAATAGTGCAAAATTTAAAATTAAACTCCAGAAAGTGAAATGGAAATTGAGAAAACATACTGGGACTCACAAACAGTACAAAGTATAACACATATTCCAAAGTATAACAAACGACAAACAAACAGGGCATCAAAACAAGGAAGGTACTACATAATAACATTTTCATTAGCCGGGCGAGGTGGTGGGCGCCTGTAGTCCCAGCTACTCGGGAGGCTGAGGCAGGAGAATGGCGTGAACCCGGGAGGCGGAGCTTGCAGTGAGCTGAGATCCGGCCACTGCACTCCAGCCCGGGCGACAGAGCCAGACTCCGTCTCAAAAAAAAAATAAAAATAAAAATAAAAATAAAAAAATAAAAAACATTTTCATTATTACAACAAATGTGTCTCAACAACTTATTGTTTTACCTAATTCTTCTGTCTATTCTTCTGCAGAGTAGTAAGCAGAATGAAGTATTTCAGTGATACATTCCTTAACCCTAAAATCTCCTGGGGGAATCCTAATGTGCAGCCTCTGTCCTTTAACTGGATCAGGTCTTGTCATTGCCTACAGGCCTCTACCATTACTACCTAGGACCGAGTACTCACACAATGATGCCAGGAAGTACTTTGCCATCGCCAAGCCCTGGTGATTGATCCTCTAAGCACAGGATCTGATTTTCTCCTGAAATGCTGACTTCCACTCCATAGTCTGCCCTGTCCCTTTGCCTAACACTTTGTTTCCTGCTAAGATTTGAAGAATTTTCTGAACTCTGGGTCATGTGCCTGAGTCCAGAGACCATATGTAGGTCAGTCCCTTTCTTTTTGCATTAGTACCATAGGATGAGGGTCCTGCTATCAAGGCTTAGCTCTCTAGGAAAGAGTGACAGCCTGGCACCACCTTTCGAACCATGCTGTGAATCACACTTTTTGTGCCTCCACTTGTAGGATGGTATCACTTGGTGTGCATACCTCCAGAGTTAGGAATGAGAGGGATTCAGTATTTCAGTTACTCCGGTCACAACTGAACACCCTCCAATGGGGCAGTTTTGACAGTGAGGTCAGTGTTCTCATTCAGACTCTGGCAGAATCCCCAGATTCCAACATGACCTTAGCCAGCCTAATGCCAAAGAGTCAATTGGGATACCTGCATCCAACCATGTAACTCCAAATTATTTCTACCACAACAACATTGAGAGTTAGTATGAGAAAAACATTCTACAAACTGTAAAGCCAATGTACATTACATATTAACAGCAAGTAGCTTTGCATATCCATTAATACAGTCCTATCAGATACATTGTGTGTTAAATAGAATGTGTGGGTCTTCCTGAGCTCCTGAATATCATGACTGAATGTTGATTTTCAAACAAAATGCACTAAATCCTGAAGCAGCCATTGGCAGAGCTCACTCCCAAATAGCCAGTCAAACTGACTATCAAAGCAGTAGCATTTGGTAGATGTAGGTAAAAGGTGCTTTGTTGCAACAAGTTTTCCAAAGAGAAAGTGTGAAACAATAAGATTCTGTCATCATTTTGACATTTTTACTGTATCAGAGAATATCTGCCAATCAAAATAAATAAGGGGCAATGGAGAATTAGCATACAATGGGGAATTAGCATACAAAGTTCTACTTGGCTTTGCATTTCTGATGTCTGCAAGAGACTATGCCCTAATGAAATCTGTACAAAGGGGTTGTGCCATGTCACAGTTTAATGTAATGGGCTGCTAATATATATGCACGATGCCCTTCTTTTTCTGGCTAGATGCACTTAGGTTAGTCAAAGTGTAGAACAAGTCTGCCCTTAATCACAAAGTTTGCTAAAATGCAATTAAGTAGAAAAGTCAGTGTGCCTTTATGCCTTTAAAAACTGAGATTGGCATCTCTGCAGTAGATGTGTGCATACATGTGTTCACATCTGTTTTTCAGTATTGTCTGATTTCATCCTCACAGGCCATTCATTTCAGCCACCTTATAACTTTTCCCATACACAAAATTCTTTAGCTCCTAAAAACAAAAAACAAACAAGCAAAAAAACCTTTTGTGGAAAATGTGGCCTGATAGTTTTTGTTAACACGAACTTATGCAAACAGAAATTGTCTTCTAAAAATTTTCACATTCTATTCACAGAAAAATATAGTAGCCAAATGAGTGCCTTCATCGGGACTACTGGTATAAGCGTCAGATTTTCTCCTAAATCATATTCTCCACCAAGAGCCAAGTGATACACCCTACTATGCAGCCTCACAACACATGTGACTCAAAGCCATGTCTCAGCAATATTACCAGTCACCACATTGGGCAATTAGGGGGCTGCTCTTGATTTATCAAAACTATGAATGTTTGCTGCTTCAAGGTGGAGAGTTCTGCTGCTTTAATTCACAACCTTTATGGGCTACAGCTCATATGGTGTCTTAGTTCATTCTGTGCTTCTATAACAGCATATCTGAGACTGAAAAATTTGTAATAAACAGAAATATATTTTCTTAAAGTTCTGGAGGTTGAGAAGTCCAAGATGAAGAGGCTGGCACCTGGTGAGAGCCCTCTTGCTGCATCATCCTATGGCAGGAGAGCAAAAGAGCACTCAGGTGAGAGAGAGGAAAGGAAGCCAACCACATCCTTTGATCAGGAATATACTCCTGAAATAACGGTATTAAACCACACATGAAGGCAGAGCCCTTATGGCCTAGTTTCATCCTAAAGGTCCTACCTCTCAACACCATTGCATCGGGATTGTTTCTAAGAAATGAACTTTGGGGGACACGTTCAAATCACAGCACGTGCTAAATAGCAACAACAAAGACATTCCAGTCCCAGGTCAATTTCCAACAGAGTTGTTAAACCTTTTTCCCTTTTCCTCCCACTTGAGAGATGATGTCAGAAATAGTGACAATGACATCATAATAAGCATAACCTAGAACATGTTACATTTTGTATTGTATAATATCATATAATATCACAAACTTAGAAATATTAGTAACTTGCAACATATCTCACAATGATTCACAATACATCTGTATATTACAACAGCATGTTTTAAAAGTGTTGGTCTATAGGTTTCATTGTAAAGCAATGGGATTTTTATAGCACTTTACATGCATTCCTCATTCAATTCTCACAATATCCTTATAAAGTAACAGGTGAACATACGATTTCCCTCGTATTAAAATTTCCTTTCACACATTTATGGGATCATGAATTAAGCATGGGCCAAATATTTGCTGCATGGATACAGGAGAAGGGAGGCAGTGATTGCTTTTATAATTACATTTGCAAGGCTAACATTTAGAAGACTTTTTATTTCTTCTTAACTGCTTCACCTATAATTAGGAAATGATGCTGTTATACCAGTAGTTTTTGGTGTTTGTTATACTAACTTATTTTTCCTTTCTCATAATTTATAGAAAAAATAAAGGCACTAAATTAAATAAGTTATAGGAAATACTGCATATTATGTCTGTCACAATGTTCTTTTGCATACTCATGGTGTCGAAAAGTCCTTCAGTAAGAAACAACAGACACTGGGGTCTACTTGAGGGTGGAGGGTGGGAGGAGGGAGAGAGCAGAAAAGATGACTACTGGGTCCTGGATTAACAGCTGGGTGATGAAATAATGTGTAAAACAAACTCCTGTGACACCTGTTTACCTATGTAACAAATCTTCATATGTAACTCCAAACCTAAAATAGAGGTTAAAAAATTAAAAAAAAATAACAACCAAGCTCCATATCTGAAAAAAAAAGTCCTTCAGTAAAGAATTACGTTGAATTTTGTTTCACTTCCGTGATTAACATTTTTTTGACCATGGAAATTTTGCTCCTATAAATGTTGTTAACATGATTTGGAACTGACTTCTGTAGAACATACTTTGAGAACTGCTACATGAAATGTTAACTGTCTCAGGGTTCAAATAATCAAGCGTCCTATAGATGTTTTACTCACTTGTTTTTACATAAAATAAAAAAAAAGTTTCTTCTTATGAGAATTTCTTATAAAAGATTCCTCCAAGAAACTGAGAGATAACCTAAAATAAATACAAATGAGAAAGAAAATGTTCATCAATTCTAAAACCAGTAAATACTGCCAATGATACACAAGTTGAGCATCCCTAATCCCAAAATTCAAAATCCGTAATGCTCCAAAATCTGAAAATTTTGAGCACTGACATGACACCACGAGTGGAAAATTTCACACCTGAACTCATGTGATGGGTCACAGTCAAAGCACAGACGCACAGCATACAGTTTACCAAGCATCCTCAAGAGAAAAAAGACCCCCCAGCCCGCTTCTGCTGCAATATGTCTTTTCTGAGCACATCATGACAGTTACACCAAACAACCACAGATTGTCCATATGAATGGCTGAGATAGTGACACCCTTGCTTGCTGATTTAATGTACACAAATTTGTTTCATGTACAAAATTACTAAGAATAATGTATAAAATTACCTTCAGTCCACGGTCATGGGGTGTGTACGAAATATCAGTGAATTTTGTGTTTAGATTCAGGTCCCATCCCCAAGATATCTCATTATGTATATTCAAATATTTCAAAATCCAAAAGAAAACCTGAACTCTGAAACGCTGAGGTTCCAAGCATTTCAGATAAGGGACACTTACTTTGTATCACAACTTTCTGGCAGGAGTCTCTGCTAGATACAGTAAATTTGAATCAGCATGAAGAAAAACACCAGATTGATATGCAACTTCCCTTCCTGAAAATGTGCAGTTTTCAGGGAAGTAATTAGAGCAAATTCTGACACTTCTCACTAACAGTAAGTAATTGCAGAACAGGCTGGAAGCACAGGCAGCTTTGGGGGAAATGGGTTTCTGCCATAGACTGTTGTTGTCCCAAGCTAATCAAACTCAGGAAAATGGACAGCCACTCCTCAGTACATTGTTATTGTTTGTTTCTTCACTGATGCCGCTCTTCTTAAAAGTAACATATTTTCTCCAATGGGAGAAAGGGATCCTCAGAATCTAGAGACAATGGGAAAGGGATGGCAATGGGAAAGGGATCCTCAGAATCTAGAGACTTTTGAAGCAAGGTTGAACAATTTTCACAGATGTAAATGTTAATATGCAAGAAACAAGAGAAAAAACATAGCCTCAGCACACTGAAAGCCGATAGGCCCGAAAGCTTTTATCCAACCTGGTTTCTAATCTAGTTAACATACCTGAATAATCCAAAATCAAAGGCATACTTCTTACTACCTTCAACCCAGGCTACACACAACCCACTCCCATCTTCTCCTCCTAGCTCCCTCCACCAACCCACACACACTGGAACTCACACAACACACTAGAACTGAAATTTAGTGCATTCTTTCCCAGCAAATATATAGAGAAAAAATGCAGAAATAAAGCTTTTCATGGCCATAAGTCTTTTCCTACCTGCCCAGGTGCAGCGTAACTGAATTTATATTTAAATTTGAAGGATGAATTAAAATGGCAGCCAGATAAACAGGAGAAACCATGAATGATCTATCCATGCTATTTTTGGAACAAAAGTTATCTTGTACAGTCTTTGTTCAAAGATGAGTACGAGCCAAAAAAAAAAGGAAAATGTTTTAAAAATACAGCAGAAAGTGCAGCATGGGAAACAGATTAAGCATATTCTTTGCCAATAGATTTATTTCAGGAAAAAGGAGAAAATTTTAAGGAGGAACTGTAGTGTCAAGGCATACAATAATACAAAGTTATACAATAATACAAACTGTCATACAATTATCATATAATTTCCCATTTTTCAAGTTCTTAGGAAAGCTATTAACTCTGTGTAAAGTGTTCAACCCCGTGCATATAAGTTTAAAAATCTGTTTGAAAGACATTTTTCTTAGAAAAATATAAGTGAACCAAAATAAATCAATAATAAAAGAAAGCCGACAAAGCTGTTATAGAACAACAAGTGTTATAGAAGAATTCTTTCAGATTTCAAGGAATTTACTTCTGTGAGCTCAGAGGAAGAAGGAAGGCTTCACATAATTTTATACAAAATCCATGTAACCCTGAAGCAAAACTCAACCAAAAAAACCTACAAATAATAAAACCCCAGACCCATTTCAACATAAATTTAACAGTAAAATTTAGTAATAAGATGTTAATATTTGTAATCCATTGCTATACTGAAATTCTATTAATGGCCAACTGATGTTCATTGCAGAATATAAAAATGGTTTAATGCTAGAAGGTTTGTTAATATAATTTCTCTCATAAATAGACTGAGGAAAAGAATCTGTAGTCACCATATGTTCTAAAAAGTCATCAAACGCCTATTCAACCTTTTAAAAAACTTCTTAATAAAGACCTTTAGCATATCTTTTAAAGAAAAAAAAACTTAACAGCCAGAAATTTTCTCTTTCACCATTACTATTAATATTCTTCTAGGAAAGCTAGGCAAAGGAATCACTAAAAATATTTTCTAAGAATATTATGCATAAACAATCAAAAGGACTCAAATTCTGTTAAATTTTAACAAAATTTTAATAAAGACTCAAAATTTGTTAAATTTTATTTGTAGACAAAATAGTTTGCCACATAAAGAAAACAAGAATATTGACTAAAAGTAACTTAAGATAGAGTGTTCAGCAAAGACAATCAGTTAAGAAATTAATATTTTTAAATGGAGCTTTTCTATAATAAATAAACAACTATTTAAAACAAAACAAAGATATTTCATTCACAATAGCAACTGTTATATAGTAGCCTTACAGACATGAAATGTTACTAGGGAGAGATAGGACTGGATGTGCTTTCTTCCTTCACTTTTTTATTGTCTAGATTTCTGTATTTTTCAAAAAATGTGTTAATTTTATTAACAAAAACAAAACATATTATCAAAAACTAAATACCTATTTTCCTTAAAAATTAAAAAACTAAATACATTAAGATAAACATCAAGATATTTTATCATCTTTTAATAGATCAAACAATTTAATAAAGATTAACTCGAGATAATTACTTTTTCATGCTAAAAGAGTCTTTAGAAGACATCTAACTCAAGCCTGCATTTTCAAGTAAGAAGTTCAGGGCTTACTGGTTACAGGATTTCTTTAAGGTTTCTAGGCAATGGCAAAACCAGGATTAAAACTCAGGACTTCTGACTTTGAGTCCACAGTTTCTTTATTTTTTCCTGACTTCTCTTACCCATTCTACTCCTTGTTATATTTACAAGAGTAATTCTTAGCTATTCGTGATCTTTCTTCAATCTGACTTAGATTTTAGAGTATTAATGAAACACTCATTCAACTCACACTAATATGTTGAACTTGGAATCAAGATCTGTCAGTGAGTATTTAGGGATTCCGTGGAGCTTGGCACTGCAGAGTCTTGCATTTAGCTTTGCTCCTCTGGCACTGACTATTCCGCCACAGCCATAAGGCGTTTATTTTCTGCTAAGTTAATAAAAGTAAAAATGGGAAAATGCTCCTCTTTCCAGGGGCTCCTCTAGCCCTCACTTTCTTTCCTGTTCACATAAGAACAGAATAGATACATTTCCTACACATTCACAAAAGTATATATCCTTCTTGCCCATTCATTAAATATCCAGAATAAAAGGTTTTTATGGCCAGATGCTATCTATTGTTTATTTTAAAAAGTTTACATTAACTTATAATCAAGTCTCCATAATTCCAATCCACAAACTTGATTCAGAGACAACAGTTCCTTGTTTTAAATCTAGTTATATATCCAAGCTTAGCCAATCATAACCTCCATGGACAACATTAATTCTTAATATAATAACTAATAACAGTAAGTTACAAAGTATGAACAACTGGAGACAAGGATGATATATAAATCACAGGAGTGCAAGCAGTTCAGTTTAGGTAGAGAAAGAGACAGAGGTTCTGGCTGGATTCCTTGGGAAGCAGAGGCAGAAGACGAGAGAGACTAAGAGTAGAACTCTACTAATTTTTGACCAGCCTAGAAGTACTGAACTACCCTGAGCAACAATGGTCAGAAGGACACCCGTCCTGCAGCCCCACCTCTACATTATTTGTACGTGCTGATTATCTAATCCATTCTCTGGATGATTATTTTCATAAATGTCTTTCTCCCTCCTCATGCTCAACACCTCTCCTATTGTCACTCTCACCCAATGGCTCTGCTTTCTACTTTGCTCAAAAAAAAAAAAAAAAAAAAAAGAAGAAGAATAAAAATAAACTGAAGCAATCAGAAGACACTCTAACAAGCTCTCATCATTATATTTGCACCTAATAACTACCTTCACTCTGTTTTCCTTTGTTATAGATAAACTGTCTGCATTCTTACCCAAGGGCAACTCCTCAATCATTCACTATGTTGCCTTAGGTTATGGTTAACCTATTCAAGGAACCAGCTCCCCAAATCTCTCTTTCTCTTGCAACATCAATTTCCCCACTTCTATATTTTGCCATTTCCATCAGCATACAAGTGTACTGTTACTTCTATCATATGAAACTTTCTCGGCTCACTGCAACCTCTCTCTCCCAAGTTCAAGTGATTATCTTGCCTCAGGCTCCTGAGTAGCTGGAATTACAGGTGTGCACCACCAGGATCAGCTAATTTTGTATTTGTAGTAGAGACAGGGTTTTACCACGTTGGCCAAGCTCATCTCAAACTCCTGACCTCTGGTGATCCACGCTCCTTGGCCTCCCAAAGTTCTAGGATCACAGGCGTGAGTCACCTTGCCCAGCTGAAACTAATTTTTTAAATGAAACACAATCATTTATCTGTTCCTTGTACCTTCAAGTCCTCCCTTTCTCCTACTCTTGTCACTCTACTGAACCGTGGCTAGATCAAAGTCTTCAGTGACCTAGATATTGCTAAACCACTGGCAAATTCTTAGTTTTCACCTTATTTGACTACCTAGAAACATTTAAAAAGGCTCATTACTTGGCTTTCAAGACAGACTCCTTATTTTCTTCCTCCCCTACTGGTTACTCCTATTCAGTTTCCTGTGTAAGCCCTTCCTCTTCTCCTAGACATTTTAATGCCCAAGTGCCCCACAGCCCAGTCCTTTAGCCACTCTTCTAACTACCTTCACTGCATTGGTCATTTTATCCTGACTCACAATTTTCAACATCACCCAGTCATAGACAACCTTCAAATTTCTATCTGCAGCTCACAATTCTCCCGTGAATGCCACATCCATATACCTGAAGGTCTAAAATGACACCTACACGTTGGATGAACATATCCAAAAAACATTTTCTTCTCTCCCAAATGCTGCTCCCCTTTCTCATCTCTGTTAATAAAATTACCATCACTCCGGTGCTCACATATAAAACCGTGGACTTATCCTTGACTCCTCTCTGTTCTTCACACCCTACATCCAATCTGATAACAAATTCTGGTTACTCTACCTTCAAATAATCATAGGGTCTGGCCTCTTCCTAATATCCTCACTGTTACTATCTTGGAATAAGCACTAACTTCTATTAACTGGATTAGCACACCATTTTCCAAAATGGTTTTCCTGCTTTTCACCATTTACCCACTCCAGCCTGTTCTCAGCAACACAACCAGAGTGATCAGTTTAAAGTGTAATATCATGTCACTCTTCTGCTTAAACCAGTGCAATAAATACCTCCCCCCTCAAATTCTTACAATTGCCTACAAAGTCCTATATTTCTGGCCCCACCATTACCCCTCTGATCTCCTCTGCTAATTCTCTTCCCTTTGATCTTTATTCTTCAGTCACAATGGATTTCCTGGTGTTCTTGAAATAAATGAGGATGTTTTTTATCTCAGGGCCTTTGCACTTGTTTTATATCCTACAACCAATCTGTTAACAAATCCTTATGACTCTACCTTCAGTTAACTCCAGAATCCTCACTGCAGCCATTAACCCTCTGGTTATTCCCTAGCCACCTTAAGTTGCTTTATTTTTCTTCATAGTACTTATAATCTTCTTAAATACCATGCAACTTAATCATTTATTAAGTTTCATTGTCTATCTCCCCATACCAGAATAGAAGCTCCATAAAGGCACAAATATTTGCTGATTTGTTCACTGATTTATCCCCACTGCTTGGGCTATACCTGAAACATAGTACATAATTAATAATCTTCAAAAAGATAAAATTGGAACAATAAAACCTTTAAAAAAATGGTTTGTGCATTAAGAAATTTAGAAATATAACTCTGTCAATATTTGGAAAACTTGTATTTAATGCACAAAATACCATTTTTGCATGTAAGTGTTCTTTGTCACCTTCCTCTAGATGTTAAAACACAAGGAAATTCACAAAACAATGACTGATAGAGTTAATGCCCATCATTTTTACTTCTCTCTAATATTAAACCAACAGACCAATTCCATGTAGAGTTTCATTTGCAACTTCCTGGGAAATCAAAATAAAGATTAGTGCTTTGAGCTAGCATCATAGAACCTGTTTTTGCATTTGTTTTCTACAAATGCAAAAAAAAAAAAAACCTGGTAATGTGGTTGCTATTATAAGCTCTCTGTATTGTTGGTACTAAGAACATCCATCTTCCTTCTTTCCCAGAACTATCACAGCCCAGCGCCATGAAAAATTCTTTGTAAGGTGAGTCAGGCTAAAGTAAGATGGTGGGATGGTCCATTTCATCAATGAGGAAGACCGCTTTTAAAGCAGAAGGCTATTGACTTGGTAAGTAAACCTGCCTCTGACCAGGCAGCATCTCCTTGGGTCCCCTGTGTGTAGATGTGTGTCACTAGCTCTCTCAACGTCCCTCTCCCTCTCTTCTCTCTCTCTCTCCCCTCTCTGTTTCTTTGTGTGTGTCTCTGACTCTTTCTCTTGCTGCCTATCTCTGTCTGTCTCTAGCTTTTTCTCTCATTCTGTCTCTGATTCCCCCTCTGTGTCCCCTCTGTTTCTGTCTCTCAGTCTCTCTCTATCATCTCTATTTATATCTCTCTCTTCCTTTCACTCTACCTCCTTTTTCTCTCTCTCTCTCGCTCCCTTTCTCGTGAAAGCGTGCACACACAAACCCATACTCCACCACCATAAGTCAGACATACTTCTAATTACACATTTCTGAGTGAAATTTGTAGAACCTCAGTTTTACAGGCTTTTATTGATCTTGTGGTTCTCATCAGACCTTTGTGTTAAAGGAGTAACATCTACGTGTACTTAGTGAGAGAATCAAGTATTATATCCTAATACAAATTTTAGAACACATGTCATGTAATGAAAAATATGGTGAGGTAAGTTTTTACTACCTGTGGTGTGTCTTTCTCTAAGCATAGTGGAAGTCTCAGTGACTGTAAATTACTTATTGTTTCACTTATACAACTGCAAAACAATTCAAGGGTGTTTCTCATTTGCCTGGCAAAATGTTTCTCAATTTTCAATTTATTTTACTACCACAGGAAAGTCTGAATGACTCAGTGAATAAATAAATTGCTAACTAAAGAGGTACTGAGGAAGAGAACTGTTTCCTGTTCTACTCACAACCTGCTTGCATTGCTGAGTCAGGCATTTCCTCTTTTGACTTCCACAGAGGTCTCTGCTTCCCCCCTGTACACCTTTGGTGAGCTCAGCATCTCTGGAGTGGACAGATCTCCAGGGGGAGGTGAAGCGGCCAAGGTGTTCTGAATCCTCTGAATGGATATTTAACATCAAGAGAAGGTAGCTTAAGGAATAACTCAAAAGCAGATCATCAGAATTGTCTTTTTAATTTAGGAGAAAGAGTCAAGTCAGTTTTAAGATGAATGTACTAATTACAAAGCTATATTCCTACCAGACAGCATGCAACAACATAAATCATAATGGAATATAGAATTTCATCTTTTAAAACTAGAAAATAGTAAATTCAGAGAAAAACCAATCTATCAGATTTTAGAAGGCCTTTCTCGTAAAATAAGAACAAAAGTTTTAAATAATTATAGATTACTCAGTAGATAATTTTTAAACCTTTGGACATAAAATACATCATAAAATGATAATAAAAGGCAGTTAATAAATTGGAAATGGTATTTCAGTACCAATGACATGAAAGGGTTACTGTAGCCTAATATATAAACATGTTTTATAAATCAACATAAAGAGTCTACTAGAAAAATAGGCAAACGACATAAATAGCATTTTACCAAAGAACTAAGTATAATAAATATATAAATAACATATAAATGTTCAGTAATTATCTGAAACGTCAAATTCACTGATAATGACAAAAATGAATATTAAAAATAATTTGCAATAATATATTTCTAGTAACCTAGGTTATAACACAGCACACATTAATTTCCAAATCTCAGTATTTTAGCAGAAGAAAACTGAGTTCTCCTTTGTAGTACAAGTTGATCACAGGTTGGAGAAGGGCTCTGTTTCCCAAAGTTACTTAGGGATCCAGATGGAGGAACTTATAGCTATTCCATCTGGGACCTGTGCCCTTCTTAGCCAATGAGGATGAGAAGAAGTCTGAGAATTACATATAATCTTTCCTCTGCCTTGGCTTAGAAGGCATATCACTTCTGCTCACAATTATTTCGGCTGGTATTAGTTATATGTGTTTTCAATTCCAGCATTACTCTCCTTGCCAGTCTCTCAAATAGGCAAAGGAAATAAAGAAGAAAAAGGAAGGAAAAGCAAGCAAGCAAGAAAGAAAGGAGGGAGGGAGGGAAGGAAGGAAGGAAGGAAGGGCTGATGAAGATATTTCTTGTCAAGAAAGCAGGTGAGTAAAGAGAAAGAGACATGAAGGTGGATGATACTGTTTGGCCCTGTGTCCCCACCCAAATCTCACCCAGAATTATGATAAAGCCCATGTGTCAAGGCCAGAGACAAGTGGAGATAATGGCATCATGGGGGCGGTTTCCCCCATACTATTCTCATGATGTTGAACACGTCTCACAAGATCTGATGGTTTTATAAACAGGAGTTCCCCCAGTACAGGCTGTCTTGCCTGCCGCCATGTAAGACCTCCCTTAGCTCTTCCTTTGTCTTCTGCCATGATTGTGAAGCCTCCCCAGCCATGTGGAACTGTGAGTCCATTAAACCTCTTTCCTTTATAAATTCCCCAGTCTTGGGTATGTCTTTGTTAGCAACGTGAGAACAGAACAATACAGTGGATGACGCACTTGGAATTCTCCCAGGTATTTAGCTGGGGGATAAACAATGGTAAGACATAGGTTGGGGAACTAAAGAGAGGACACTTGATAAAGGTCCTTAAAGAGTGACCTTTGTCAGTATGAAGATAATGGTGATTACCGAAGGATGCTGCAATCACATGTGCATTTCGATAGATTTATCTGGCTACTGCAAACAAAACGGAAAAACTGGGAACTAGGAAATGAAAGAAGATGCTATTGCAGGGAGCAATAAAACCATGAATTAAAACTTAAGAATGTCAACTTCACAACACATTTGGTAATATCTGTTATGTTAACTTAGGAGAGGGAAGTCATATTCCTATGTACACATCTTATAAAAATTTAGTCTTATAAAGCAACTTAATCAACTATATGACAAAATTCAAAGTTAATATCACAGCTGGGTCAAGAAGATCCAAAATATTTTTTCCTGGCTATTCATAGCATCAATAACTTATCCCAGCACATGACTTTTGTTGTTTTTGTTTTTGGATACTGTGGCCTCTTTCCAGTTACTCTGATGAGATGGATTCCTGCAAGCTGCAGCCTTCAGTAAGCTGGTGACCATCAACAGTATGCCTTCTCTCTTTCAAAGGCCCACAGGGTTCATGCAAACCTTTTCTGATTTCATGAAGGGAGTAGGATTCTTAGTGTTGAATTCCTGAAGTAAGTTATTTTTTCCTTCTTTTATGCGGTCTTTCAATTATCTCCGTAGAGTTACTTCAAAGCCTATTTGTTGCCTTTTGCCTTTCCTCCTCTATCATTCCTTCAACTGAGAGACAGCACCATGTAGAAGTTAACAGCACAGAATGAAACCTGACTGCCAGTATTTAAATACTAGTGCCATTGTCTCATTGGTCCATGACCTTGAGCAAGTTGCTTAACCCCGCTATATATTAGTTTCTTCTAAAATAAGGATTAATAACAATATCCTAATAAGTGGCAAAACTAGTCCTGTTCTTTACCCCTTCCTGGATGCATACACTTGACACTTTGTGTATTTTTTCCATCTAGAAGCAAAGTCTATTCCCCACCTCTTGACCTAGGTGTTTTCACTTGATCTGTCCAATAGTATATGTGGGAAGTAACAGGGTGCAGTCCAAGCCTAGGCTTTAAGAAGCATTGCCTGCTTCCGCTCTCTCTCTCTCTGTTAGAACCTTTTTATGGCAATGGAAATAAGTCCAGGCTAGCATTTTGAAAATGAGAGACCATCTAGAGAACAGCCAAGCAGTCCTAACTGAGGCCATCCTATACTCCCAGCACCCATTCAACAAGGCAGCTGACTGTACATAGTTGAGTGGGCCAAATCAATGTCTTTTGAACTTGGCCAAGATCAGCAGAAACAGTGGCTTGTAAGAAAGAATAAAAAGATCTATTGTTGTAATTATGTTTTTACAGTTTTATGTTTTGGGGTAGTTTGCTATATAGCATTATTGTGGCAATACATAACTGATACACTATTTCACAGGGTTGAGGCTTAAATGAGTTTGCACATGTCAAGTTCTTAGAAGAATAGTTGGTATTTATTAGATTTTACTTAAATGTTTGTTTTTATTACTATTTTTGTACTACTACTAATAATAGAATAGAAATGGGATTTAGATTGGAAATACAGATCTGAGAACAAGCCTAAATGTGGCCACAGAAAACATGACAATGGATGGGAGCTAGGAGAAAACATTTAAAGAGCCAATTTCATCTGATTTTTTTTAATGATCAGTAGGATTTACATATATATACACACACACTTTAAGTTCTGGGATGCATGTGCAGAATATGCAGGTTTGTTACATAGGTATATAACAATACCTCTGGTGCCATGGTGGTTTGCTGCACCCATCAACCCATCATATACATTACACATTTCTCTTAACACTATCCCTCCCCTGTCCCTCCACCCCCTGACAGGCCCTGGTGTGTGATGTTTCCCTCTCTGTGTCCATGTGTTCTCATTGTTCAACTCCCACTTATGAGTGAGAACATGTGGTGTTTGGTTTTCTGTTCCTGTCTTAGTTTGCTGAGAATGATGGTTTCCAGTTTCATCCCTGTCCTTTCAAAGGACATGAACTTATCCTTTTTTATGCCTGCATAGTATTCAATAGTGTATATGTGCCACATTTTCTTTATCCAGTCTATCATTGATGGACATTTGGGTTGGTTCCAAGTCATTGCTATTGTGAATAGTGCTGTAATAAACATACATGTGCATCCATCTTTAAAGCAGAATGATTAATACTCCTTTGGGTATATACGCAGTAATGGTATTGCTGGGTAAAATGATATCCGTGGTTCTAGATCCTTGAGGAATTATCACACTGTCTTCCACAGTGGTTGAACTAATTTACACTCCCACCCACAGTGTAAAAGCATTCCTATTTCTCCACATCCTCTCCAGCATCTGTTGTTTCCTGACTTTTTAATGATCCCCATTCTAACTGGTGTAAGATGGTATCTCTTTGTGGGTTTGATTTACATTTCTCTAATGACCAGTGATGATGAGCTTTTATTTCATGTTTGTTGACCACATAAATGTCTTCTTTTGAGAAGTGTCTGTTCATACCCTTCACCCACTTTTTGATAGGGTTGTTTGCTTTTTTCTTGTACATTTGTTTAAGTTCCTTGTAGATTCTGGATATTAGCCCTTTATCAGATGTATAGATTGCAAAATTTTCCCCCATTCTGTAGGATGCCTGTTCACGCTGATGATAAATTTTTTTTTTATTTTTTTTATTTTTTTATTTTTTAATTTTTATTATTTATTTATTTATTTATTTATTTATTTATTTATTTATTTTTTGCTGTGCAGAAGCTCTTTAGTTTAATTAGGTCCCATTCGTCAATTTTGGCTTTTGTTGCCAATACTTTTGGTGTTTTAGTCATGGAGTCTTTGCCCATGCCTGTGTCCTGAATGGCATTGCCTAGATTTTCTTCTGGGGATTTTATGGTTTTAGGTCTTAGATTTAAGTCTTTAATCCATCTTGAGTTAATTTTTGTATAAGGTATAATAAAGGCATCCACTTTGGGTTTTCTGCTTATGGCTAGCCAGTTTTTCCAATATTAATTATTAAATAAGGAATCCTTTCCCTATTGCTTGTTATTGTCAGGTTTGTCAAAGATCAGATGGTTGTAATGTCTGGGGTTATTTCTGAGGTCTCTGTCCTGTTCCATTGGTATATATATCTGTTTTGGTACTGGTACCATGCTGTTTTGGTTAGTATAGCCTTGTAGTATAGTTTGAAGTCAGGTAGTGTGATGTCTCCAGCCTTGTTCTTTTTGGTTAGGATTGTCTTGGCTATATGGGTTCTTTTTTGGTTCTATATGAAATTTAAAGTAGCTTTTTTTCTAATTCTGTGAAGAAAGTCTTGTGATCAAGACTGGTCTGTTCTGTGCTCAAGCCTGGTAGCTTGATCAGGATAGCATTGAATCTATAAACTAGTTTGGGCAGTATGGCAATTTTCATGATATTGATTCTTCCTATCCCTGAGCATGGAATGTTTTTCCATTTATTTGTGTCCTCTTTTATTTCCTTGAGCAGTGGTTTGTAGTTCTCCTTAAAGAGGTCCTTTATATCCCTTGATAGAAAATTGAAATATACCTTTATTTCTGCTATGTCTAGAAACCACCCCAAATTTAAAGAAATAAAAATTGTAAAATTCCACTGAGACAATGAGAATAGAAGAGGGGAGAACAGATGTCAACAAATTTTTGAAAGATGAGAGTGGTAACTTAGTAAAAGAAGTGACTTTTAAAAAGTGCCTTCAGAGGTGATCTAATTGAAGACAATGGGTTTCTCTTAGCAAAAAGCCATTTTTCAGGTTGTATGGAAGGTGGGATGAGGATTGTGGCTAAAAATCGAGATTCTGAACACAAGTATCTATGCAGCTTAGTTTTGATTCCATTCTCACAACTCTGCCATACAAAAATAAGCTATGACTGTTTCCATTCATCTTCCCAACTGCCTCACAGGAGTCTGAAATTTAGGGGAAAATAGAACCTGAGAGACTCAACTTTGGAATAGCAAGAAGAGTGCAAGAAGGACAATTGTGGAGAGAAGAAATCAAGGGGGTTAAGGAAAGTCTGCATGCTGAAGAGTAGGCCTTTAGACTCCTCTCTCCCACCATTGAGAGCTAGGCTTATCCCAACTACCCCCTTCTAAGAGACAGGAAGAATCTTCTCTGCTTTTAACCACAGAAACAGAAAAAGTAACGGAAGAGGGAAAAAAGACAAATATACGGAGATAATACAAACACAAAATTGGCATTTAAATCTCTCTCTCTCTCTGTCTCTCTCTCTCTCTCTCTCTCTCTCTCTCTCTCTCTCTCTCTCTCTCAACAAAGGAAAATACCACAGCCATAAAACAAAAGCAGATTGGCTGGGCATGATGGCTCATACCCGTAATCCTAGCTCTTTGGAGGCCAAGGTGGTCAGATGGCTTGAGAACAGGAGTTCCAGACAAGCCTGGCCAACTGGCCAACATGCGAAACCCCATCTCCACAAAAAAAAATACAAAAAAAAAAATTGGGGAGTGTGGTGGCACATACCTGTAGTCTCAGCTACACAGGTGACTGAGGTGGGAGGATCAACTGATCCCAGGAGGTCAAGGCTGTAGTGAGCCATGATTGTGCCACTGCATTCCAGCCTGGGCAACAGAATGTGACTTTGTTTCAAACAAACAAACAAACAAACAAAAAACAAAAAACAAAGCAGATTGATATACAAAAATAGGAACAGAGAAGAAGAACTCTTGCAAATTAAAATATACATCAGAAATTTAAATCCAGTAGAAGAATTAGAAAATAAAATCAGGGAAACCTCTCACACATTAAAACAAAAAAAGAAGTGTGAGTAATAGAAGAGAAAGTATAAAAAATTAGAAAATCATCCTAGGAAGCCTCATTATCTGATTAATGGAGGATTCAGGGGAGGAGAGGAAGAAAATGGAGAGTAAAAATTTAACAAAGAAAGCTTGCCACAATTGTAGGACATAAATCTCTACACTGAGAGAGATTAAAGCACAATAAATGAAATCCATAGAATGGCCCATTATCATGAACGTTTACAAAATATTAAGGACAAAGGTATAATCCTGATAGCTTACACAAAGAAGAAATAAAGCCGAAGTATTGGAACTAAGACTAGAGTTAGAATTCTCAATACCAATACTGGAATCTAGAAAACTATGGAGAATGCCTTCGAAAAATAGAAGAAAAATTATTTTAGCACAGTACTTTATAACCAATCAAACTATTCATTAAGTATAAAAGTGAAATAAGGATAAGAGTATTTTAAGACATACAGTTTCTCAAAATATTAATCACTGTTCAATTTAGAGTGATGGAGAACTCAGAATTCAGAAAAACTTTTAAATGAGGAAAACAACAAGTTATGTGAAATAAAAATAAAATCTTAAAAGCAGCTATGCGTTAACAAGAAGGTGAAGAATTAACAGCACAGAGCCAGTGGGAAGATGAGAACCCCAAAATAAGTAAATTCTAACATTGCAGAGAAAAGGCTCTGAAGTTAAGCTAAGCTTTCTGCAATGTCATGGGGCTATAGAGCAAGAGTCAAAGCCTGGGTTCCACTTAAAATGGAGACTCTAATCATTTATTTCATTAAACTGAGACATAAAAATGTTGTACTTCCATCATAAATAGTAACTGAAAATAAATGAATGTTTCCATAGACTATTAGCCTGGTTGTTTGTCATCTGAATAATCCAGAAAATCTTAAAGCTTGAACTGAGATTAAAATGGTCCCAGACTATTATTTCCAGTTACTCGCAAAAAGTAAAAAAAGTCTTCTTTGAAGGAATATGCTTGTCATCATAGATTTCCAATTATTCTTACAAATTATGCGGAAAAACAATGTCCAACACACTTGAACAGGCATACAGGAGATAAGAATCCAGGAATGAAACCAAGCTGATACAACAGCAAATAGAAACATACCCACAAATGCTTGATATATACTACTCTTGATATACTAGGTTTATCATAAATGAAGTATAAGGCTGTAAAAACATACATGCTTATATTATTCACAAAAAAAATAAAATATCAAGTATAAATATTTCAGTATGGTGCTATAAACTATAAAAGTTGACATAGCAAATTTGGAAAACAACCAAATAGAAAATAAATAACAGAAAAATGTAATAACTTTGCAAAAAAATTCTATGGGATTTATAATTTGATTAGACACAGGTTGAAGAAAGAATTAATAAACTAGAAGCAAGATTAGGAGAAACTAAATGGTAGACAAAGGGATGGAAAATATAAAGGAAGGGGTAGGGACTTTGAGAGTACAATGAGAAAGTATAACATGTCAGAAATAGAACAAAGTGAATATGGCAGAGAAAATATTTAAAGAAATAATAACTGAGATTTTCTAGAACTGATAAAAGATACCAAACCACAAATTCAAGAACCTCCAAGAATCTAAAGTAAATGAATAAAATATTATTAAAAATTATAAATAAAAATAATTCCAAAACTGGACATACCTTATTAAAACATTAGAAAAACCAATGAGGATTAGAAAAATCTTAAAAGCAGCCATAGGAAAAATGACACTATATTCAAAGAAGCAAAATATCTTATGGTCCCAGCGATTCTACAAGCTCGAATAAGTTTTACGATGTATACCGAGGGTCCCCAACCCCCAGACCGCGGAAGGATATCGGTTTCTGATCTCCTAGGAACCAGGCCGCACAGCAGGAGCCTAGCGGCTGGCAGGAGAGTACAACCACCTGAACTCCGCCTCCTGTCAGATCAGCATTAGATTCTCACAGGAGCAGTACACTATTGTGAATGTGTATGTGAGGAATCTAGTTGCACGTTCCGTATGAGAATGTAACTAATGCCTGATGATCTGAGGTGGAACAGTTTTATCCCAAACGCATCAGCTTCCCTCATCTGTAGAAAAATCGTCTTCCACGAAACCAGGCCCTGGTGCCAGAAAGATTGGGGACCACTGATGTATAGTTTCAATAAGTGAAACTTTAATGCAGAACCAAATACTCACTGTGAGATAGGCCATTCTGTTGTTAGATAGCTCTAAATGTTAGAAAGTGCTTCTTTTGACTAAGTCAATATATCATAACTCTTGTATCCAATAGTATGCTGGTAAATGAGACAATATTTGTATCATTTGCTGATTTCTGAGGTGCAATTAATCTCACCATGCCTTACGTCAGCCAACCAATGGGATGCCACTGTATGCAGAGCTGAGAAGAGATGCACACCGTCACCTCTTGCAGGCCAGTATGAGCCAGCTCCAACATACAATCGAATGTATTCCTGATTGTATATTTTCTTGTCAAAGTTAAATATCCGTAATTCCCTGGTCACTTCTTCTATATAGTTGCCTATCTGTGTAATAGTCATTCATTCATTCAATGTGTATTTATTAAGAGTCTATTATTTGCCAATAAATATTCTAATAACTAAGGATAAATCAGTCAACAACAACAACAACAATCTTCATAAAGCTTAGGTTATAGTAGTGAAAAAGACGAATAAGTAAATACACAATCTGTCAAATGCTGATAATGTGATGACAAAAATATGTGAGGATAAAGTAGAAGGAAAATGCTATTTTATATGGGGGAAGACCATATTATATCTTTCCATTCTGCCTCTCACTCTTTGTCATATGTTATTGATAAATTAATGAGAAAAAAAGTGTGAAGACATTTATATTTATGAAAAGTTTAAGTAAAATCTGCATAGAATATAAGCACTATGAAAATGTACTATTGTAAAGCAGAGATTGCAAATCAAGTGTTGAAAGAACTGAAGCAACATTTAAAACATTGAGATGGTCCAGACAGTATGCAAATTTTCAGCCTAGTCTGCAAGACTGGAAAACCAGGCTATGCTGATCCTGCACTCCAGCATCCTTTACACGTAGCCTGAGCTCTCCAGCTACTACAGTATCCAGCAGGCTGTCTGAACTCACTTTACATTACCTATCCAGCACATGCAGGCACTTGAATTTATAATTCTACCAAAATTAATTCATAATTTTTTTTCAGAATTCCATTATTTCCTTTTGTTTCTGAATTTTTTCCAACTGTTTTCAAAAATCCAACTCATGATCCATGTGCAAGAATTTTAAAAATACATGCTGGAGGCTCTAAAACCTACTCTAAGAGAGGTTTCCAAGAAACATTTTGAGGGATGGTAGCATGAGTACAAAAGTATAAATTCACAAGGTAAGCAGTGTGAATGGAAGAAACTGTTAGCAAGTAAATTTTCCAGTGTGTTAAAATACTCATAATAGCTTATAATGATAATTTAAGATACATATTATGCAGATACTTATATTATTGTTTAACGTGTGTCTATCCCAATACATGTTGTTCATTTGTTCATTTTAGAGCATGATTTCTTCTTGTGATCATTTCTACACTATCAGCATACAGAAATATAATAAAATATGAATGACATTGTATATTTTGAAAATTTTTAACATATATTGGACAATGTGGGGAAGTATCACCAGATTACTTACAAATCAAGGCAAATATTTATTCATCAATGTGTAATGTGAAACTTATCAAATCATCATTCATCCAATTCTGGTAGAATATTTATCTTTCAATAACACATAACAATCGTACATGTTTATGGAGCACAAGGTGATGTTTTGATACATGTATACATTGCATAATAATCAAGTCAGGGTCATTAACATATACATCACTTCAAACAGTTGTCAATTCTTTAGGGATGTTCAAAATCTTCCCTTCTGGCTATTTTGAGATATATAATACCATATTGTTGACTATAGTCCTTCATACTACTATGCCATTGATCCCAGAACTTTTTCTTCCTTTCTAATTTTAACTTTATACCCACTGGACAAACTCTCTGTATGCCCCCTTTCCTGTACCCTTGTTAATCTCTGGTAATCACTGTTCTATTCAATACCTCTATGAGGCCAACTTTTTAAGATTCTGCAGATGAGTAAGAACATGTGGTATTTGTCATTCTGTGTCTGGCTTATTTCACTTATAATGTCATCCAGGCTCATCCATGTTGTCTCAAATAACATGACTTCATTTTTTATGGCTGAATGGTATTCCATTGTGTGCATATATTTTATTATCTTTTTCATTTACTCATTGTTGGACACATAGTTTGATTTTGTATCTTGGCTATTGTAAATAGTGTTGCAATGCACATGGAAGTGCAGATATTCCTTTGACATACTGATTTCATTTCTTTTGGATATATACACAGTAGTGAGATTGCTGGATTGTATAATTTTTCTATATTTAATATTTTAAGGAAACTCCATATGGCTTTCCATTATGACTGTAGAGATTTACTCTCCCACCCAAACTGGTAAAACGGTTTCCTTTTCTCCAAATCCTTACCAACACTCATTGTCACCTTTTTGATAATAGCTATTCTAATCAGAGTGAGGTGATATCTCATTGTGGTTATAGATTTTCATTTTTCTGATGATCAGTGATGTTGATTATTTTCCAGATACCTTTTGGCCATCTTTATCTCTTCATTTGAGAAATTTCTGTTAGGGTCTTTCTCCCCATTTTTTATATCAAGTTTTTGTTTTGTTTTGCTGTTGAGTTGTTTGAGTTTCTCATACATTCTGGATATTAACCCTTGTCAGATGTATAGTTTGCAAATATTTTCTCCCAATGTATAGGTTGTCTCTTCACTCTATTACCTTTGTTGCACAACAGATTTTTAGTTTAAGGTAATCCCATTTGTCTATGTTTTGCTTTTGTTACCTGTGCTTTTGAGGGCTTAGTCAAAAAATATTTGCCCAGTGCAATGTTGAGAAGCATTTTCCCTATATTTTCTTTAGTAGCTTTATAGTTATTGGTCTTACATTTAAGTCTTTAATTCATTTTCAGTTGATTTTTAGATATGGTAAGGGATCCAATTTCCTCAACACTATTTATTGAGGAGGATGTCCTTACCTTATTGTATGTTCTTGGCAATTTGTTGAAAATAAATTTGTTGTAGGTGTATGAATTTATTTCTGGGCTCTTTATTCTGTTCCATTGGTCTATATGTCTGTTTTTTTGTGTGTCAGTAACATGCTGTTTTGGTTACTATATCTTCATAATATATTTTGAAGTCAGTGTGATTTGCTTCATTCTTTTTGCTCAGGACTGCTTGGATATTTCGGATCTTTTGTGGTTTCACATGAATTTTAGGATTTTTTTCCTACTTCTGTGAAAAATGTTATCAGCATTTTGATAGGGGTTACACTGAATCTGTGGGTGGCTTTGGATAGTATGGGCACTTTAAAAATATTAACTCTTCTAATCGATAAACACAGGATATCTTTCCATTTATTTGTGTCTTCCTCAATTTATTTCATTTTTTAAAATTTGCATTGTAGAAATCTTTCACCTCTTTAGTGAAATATATTCGTAGGGGGCTGGGCACAGTGGCTCACACCTGTAATCTCAGCGCTTTGGGAAGTTGAGACAGGAGGATTGCTTGAGATCAGGAGTTTGAGACCAGTTTGAACAAAATAATGAGACCTCATTTCTACTAGAAATAATAATAATAATAACTTAAAAAAATGGGCATGGTGGTGGCTGCCTGTAGTCCCAGGTATTCAGGAGTCTGAGGTAGGAGGACCATTTGAACCAGGGACGTTGAGGCTTCAGTGAGCTGAAATTATACCACCGTAGTCCAGCCTGGGCAACAGAGTGAAACTCTGTCTCAAAAAACAAAAAAACAAAAATCTTAGGCATTTTATTTTATTTTATTTCATTTTATTTTATTTTTGTAGCTATTGTAAATGGGGTTGTTTTTTCTTCATTTCTTTTTCAGATAGTTCAGTACTAATGTATTAAAAACCTACTGATTTTTATATGTTGATTTTTTACCCTGCAACTTTACTGAATTTCTGTGTTAGTTCTAACAGACTCTATCTATCTATCTATCTATCTATCTATCTATCTATCTATCTATCTATCTATCTGGGTTTTCTATATATATGGTATGTTATATGCAAACAAAGACAATTGGACTTCATCTTTTCCAATTTAGGTGACTTCTTTTTCTTTATCTTGCCAAATTGCTTTGACGGGGAATTCTAGTACATGTTGAATAGAAGCAGTAAAAGTGGGAATTATTGTTTTTATCCTTATCTTAGAAGAAAAGCTTTAACCTTTTCTCCACTGAGTACAATGTTAGCTGTGGGTCTGTCACATATGGCCATTATTATGTCTACAAAATTCGTTGAGAGTTTTATGAAGGGGTGTTGAATTTTTTTGAATGCTTCTTCTGTATCTGTTAGAATGATCATGTGATTTTGTCCTTTTTTTCTATTAATGTGGTGTATCACATACATTGATTACTTCCATTCAATCATTCCTGCATCCTGGGATACATTCCACTTGATTATGGTGGATGATATTTTTAATGTACTGTTGAACTTGGTTTGCTAGTATTTTGTTTAGGATATTTGCTTCTACATTTGTCAGGTATATTGACCTACAGTATTTCTTGTTGTGTCTTTGGTTTTAGTATCAGAATAATGCTGGCCTTGTCAAATGAGTTTGGAAGTTTTCCCTCCGCTTCAATTTTCTGGAATAATTTGAGAAGAATTGATATTAGTTCCTTAAATATTTGGTAGAATTCAGCAGTAATACCATTAGGTTCTGGGTTTATCTCTGATGGAGACTTTTAATTGTTAAATTAATTTTCTTACTTATTACAAGTCTATTCTACTTTGTAATTTAACTTTGTTAAGTTATATGTGTCCAGGGATTTATCTATTTCTCCTGGGTTATTAAGTTTGTTGGAATATAATTGTTCATAACAGTCTCTTACAGTCCTTTGTATTTCTGTTGTTTCAGTTGCAATGCCTTTTTCTTTCATTTATCATTTAGTTTATTTAAGTATGCTTTTTTTTTAAATAGTCTAACTAAGGGTTTATTGATCTTACCGTTAGCTCTGAGTTATGAAAGCCAACTCTTTGTTTTGTTGATCTTTTGTATGTGTTTAGTCTCTACTTCATTTATTATTGCACTTATCTTTATTATTTTTGTCCTTTGACCAGTTTCGGGTTTACTTTTTCTAGTTTCTTGAGGTGTAATGTTACTTTGTTTTTGGAACCATTCTTATTTTTGCTGTAGGCATTTATTGCTATAAAATTTCCTCTTAGAACTGCTTTGCTGTATCCCATAGCTTTTGGTATGCTGTGTTTTCATTGTCATTTGTCTCAACACTTCTTTAAATATCTCTTTTAATTTCTTCATTTACTCTGTGGTTATTCCAAAGCATGTTGTTTAATTTCCATGTATTTATAAAATTTATGAGTTTCCTGTTGTCATTAATTACTAATCTTATACCATTGTGGTCAGAAAAGATTCTTGACAGGATCTCTATCTTCTTAAGTTTATTAAAATTTATTTTATGGCCTAACATGTGATCTGCTGTGAAGAATGCTTCATGTACTACTGAGAAGATTGTGTATTTTGCAGTTGTTGGATGACATGTTCTATAAATGTCAGTTCGGTCCATTTGGTCTATGGTGCAGTTTAAGTCCAATGCTTCTTTGTTGATTTTCAGTCTAGATGATCTATCCATTGTTGAAAGTGGGGTTATGAAGTCCCCTTTAAATATTCTACCAAATATTTAAAGAACTAATACCAATTCTTCTCAAACTATTCCAGAAAATTGAAGTGGAAGGAAAACTTCCAAACTCATTTGACAAGGCCAGCAAATGTAATACAATACTATTATTGTATTACTTTTAGAATATTTTATATTCACAATTCTAAAATATAAATAAACTTCAAAACCAACACCTTCACTAGTTTATAGAACATATTTTGTGGACTCAATTCATGCAACATAACCTTCCATCTGCTAAGACACAAAATTCTATTTATAATGCTGCCTAGAAGCCACCATTAGTCATCATAAATATTGTTATAACAAATAATTCCCACAAACTGAACATGGCAAAGAAAAACAAGTGATTCTGGAATACTTTCTAGGGCCAGTATCCTCAATTTCAAATGATTTGTTTGCCTGTTTTTGAGAAGAAACAGGAAGAAAATAAAATCTAAAGTTGATCTAATAATTAAAATATTTTTCAATTTAATCATACAATTTAAAGGGAAATGTTTAAATAAATGTTTAACATAAGAAGCTAGTTTATATTTAGCTAAATTTTGTTCCTCCTCACAGTCCTATGTTATTATATCTATTTCTCACTCTGGAACAAAACACACACACACACAAACACAAACACACACATATTTAGCTAACATTAAATCCATCTGGAGACCATTTTTAAAAATAAAGTCTTATTTTACATTGATAGTGTTTCCCTACCTAGATTGTATGATGTTTCTGAGTATTAAATACCACAAGATAGGAACTATTTCTTATACTTAGAGCTGCCTTTTGAACATAGCCATATATGTAGATACCACTGTTGAGATCAGATATGCGTGATGGAATCATAACAGTAGATTTGTTGTTTACAGTATGACTAAATTGAATATATCTAAAAGGGGGAGTCAGTCTACATCTATAATTTCTTAGTAGTGAGTTACTCTAATCTATATCCCAGTTGCCAGTTGATGATAACAGAATGAAATAATACATTTAAATGTGATATTGATTATACCATTACTGAGTAACCATGATATCCAGAGACTATACTAAATTGAGAATAGAACCACAAATAAGATATGTATCTGCCCTCTGGAAACTGTGAAAGTATAACAATTTGACATGTAACAGTAGAAGTAGCCACTCATTCATGCAACAAACTTACCTTAAATACTTAAGGCAAGACAGGTACTGTGCTAGACTCAAAAGATATCACAAACAAAAGGGAAGTCTGTGCTTTCAAAGATCCCACATTGTGGGGATACAATTGTCAAAACAACTGCACTATATCCAATAAGCGCTTGAGAGAATAAAGACCTAATCCATATGAGTAATGTTACACAGAACATCCCTGAAGAAATAAAACCTAAGTTAACCTCACGCATGGAGTGGGAAAGGTTAAAAGTACAGCATGTGCAGAGGTTGGGAAGCTTGATAGTATGAAAGAATTGAGGCTCTATCTGGTAGGACACATAAGTGATTAGAGGATGGCAGAATAAATTATGAAGAACTTTATATTCCAAGCAGAGTGTATGTGTACAGTACCTCAGGAAACAGGAAGCCACTGAAAAACTTTAAACAGTTTTCTCAAAAACATCTGTTAAGGAGGTTTTGTAGTCAAGAAGAAATAGAGAAATAACCCAATCAAAGGCAGCAGGAACGGATGAAATGGGAGTTACTAGCAAGTAGTTGGTATCAATAGGGTTTAGTGATTAATTTTATTATTCCCAGGTCTATAGTCCAGGTGATAAATATATAGTCAAAGTTCATACTCAGGGAGGACATATGGTGGGGAAAATGAGGTAGAAAACATGAGCACATTTTTGTGCATGTTGAGTCTAAGATATATTTAAGAAGCTCAGGTAGAGTACTCTGTTGGATTATAGGGTTGGAACATGAAATCATGTATGACTAGATTGAGAATACAACATGTACACAATAAGTGTGATGCTGTGGTTAAAACCATTGGTGTGGATAAAGTGACACATGACAATGCCAACGGCAGAACTCTGGGGAGTAGAAATAATATGGTCAACAGGCAGAGGAAGAAAATCCAAAGAATGAGAAGGCAAGATTAAGTCTGTAAAATTGGAATCAGGAGAGTGATCTCAGGCTCAACATAGGAGGGAAAATATCCAAGAAAGAGAGAACAAGTGCCAAATGCATCAGAGATATCAAGTGTTAAAATGTACCCAAAATGCTTTTGCAAGACCACTTCCAAACCAAGTAGTTAGACATAGGGCATTGTTTTAAAAGTTATGGGCCATTCATATATAATTCAGGTAGTATAAAATAACAGCAAAAAGATATATATTTTCTGCTATGAAAAATATTTACCTATTGGAAGAAGATAAAAATGAGTGGAAGTTATAAAACAGGTAGAACTTGAACATATAAAACTTCTGTGATATCACTTTCTATACAACTAAAGTTTTCAAAAATACCAAAGAAAACGAATGTAAGCAAATAAATCTAATCATATATTAAACTGGCAAAATAACCATTAATAGAATGCTGGATTATAAGTCACTTTAGAATACAGGATTTTGATGTTACATATGTCCTTAAAAGGATGCATTCATGAAACACAAATAACTATTAAGACAATTTAAATTTCCCCTATAAGTTATACTGTTTGGTATAATATCAGTATTGATATTTTATAGCAACTTTATTTATAAATATTTATTATTAAGTAATTAATATTTTCAATAAAAAAGATAAAGTTATTAGTTTAAACTCAGTGAAAAAGCTAAACTATTAGTTAAAATACAATTGGAAACATGAATGCAAACTCATAAGTTTTCTAGCTATAACCACAGAAATGACCCAGAAATGTTTAACATTTCTAGTGCCCAGGTTGTAGTTGCTAGTACAATAATCAACTAAAAAACCCCAGAGCTCCAATGAATTAACATTTAGGGGACAGTTTTCTAAATTTAAACATTTGGATATTAAAGAATTTATTAAAATATAAATGTGGAAACCATTGAAAGCAAACCACGTTGCAGAACAATATTTATAGTATGATGTCATTTGGGTTAAAAATACATATGTATTAGAATGGACCTATGTACATATGTCCACAGAGTTAATAAAGACATGAAAGGCAGGACTATCCTTCAGGGCTTTGCCCCTGCAGTGAATGTCCGCCTGGACATCCAGGTATTTCCATACATCCTCTGAAATCTAGGTGGAGGTTCCCAAACCTCAGTTCTTTACTTCTGTGTACCTGCAAGCTCAACATCACATGGAAGCTGCCAAGGCTTGGGGCTTGCACCCTCTGAAGCAATGGCCTGCGCTAACCTTGGCCCCTTTTAGCCATGGCTGATGCAGCTGGGATGCAGGTCACCAAGTCCCTAGGCTTCACACAGCAAGGGGGCCCTAAGCCCCTGGAAGCATTTTTTCCCCTAGGCTCCAAAGCCTGTGATAGAAGGGGCTGCTGAGAAGGTTTCTGATATGCCCTGAGACATTTTCCCCATTGTCTTGGTGATTAACATTCTTGGCTTCTGTTACTTATGCAGATTTCTGCAGCTGTCTTGAATTTCTCCCCAGAAAATGGGTTTTTCTTTTCTGTTGCCTTGTCAGGCAAATTTTCCAAAGTTTTATGCTCTGCTTCCTCTTGAACGTTTTGCCGCTCAGAAATTTCTTCTGCTAGATACCCTAAATCGTCTCTCTCAAGTTCAAATTTCCACAGATCTCTAGGGCAGGGGCAAAATGTCCCCAGTCTCTTTGCTAAAGCATAACAAGAGTCAGCTTTGCTCCATTTCCCAACAAGTTCCTCATCTTCATCTGAGACCACCTCACCTGGACTTCATTGTCGATATCACTATTAGCATTTTGGTCAAAGTCATTCAACAAGTCTTTAGGAAGTTCCAAACTTTCCCACATCTTTCTGTGTTCTTATGAGCCCTCCAAATGGCTCCAACCTCTGTCTGCTACCCAGTTTAAAAGACAATTCCATATTTTTGGGTATCTTTACAGCAGCACCCCACTCTGCCAGTACCAATTTATTGTAATAGTTCATTCTCATACTGCTAGTAAAGACATACACAAGACAGGGTAATTTATAAAGCAAAGAGGTTTAATTGACTCAGAGTTCAGCATGGCTGAAGAGGCCTCAGGACAGCTACAATCATGGCGGAAGGGGAACCAAACAAATCCTTCTTCACATGGCAGCAGGAAGGAGAAGGATCAGTGCCCAGCAAAGGTGGAAGTCCCTTATAAACCTATCAAATCTTGTGAGAACTCACCATCACAAGAACAGAATGAGGGAAACTGCCCCCATGATGCAATTATCTCCACCTGGTCCATCCCACAACATGTGGGGATTATGGGAATTAAAATTCAAGATAAGATTTTGGTGGGGACACAGCCAAACCATATCAGATGCATTCAAAGAACAGAAATAACTATGAAGACCATTTAAACTTCCCTTATAATTATATCGTTTGGTGTAATATCAGTATTGATATTTCATGAGAACTTTATTTATAAGAATCTATTATTAATAAGTAATTAAGTCAATATTTTCAATGAAAGTGAAAAGAGTAAAGTTATTTATTTAAATAAAATTAAAAAAGCTAAACTATTTCTTAAAATACAATTGGAAACATGAATGCAAGCTCATAACTTTTCTAGCTATAAGCACAGAAATGGCCCAGAAACAGATCTCCAATGCAACTAACATTTTGGGAGCAATTTTGGAAATTTAACCATTTGAATATTAGATAAAAAACTTATTGAAATATAAATTGGAAGTCATTGACAGAAAACAAACCATGTTGCAGAACAATATGTACAGTATTATCTCATTAGGGTTGAAAATTCATACATACAGTCATACATCACTAAATGACAGCTATTTGTTCTAAGAAATGCTTCATTAGACAATTTTGTAATTGTGCAATCACAGAGTGTCCTTACACAAACCTAGACTGTAGAGCCTACTACACACCGAGGATATAAAGCATATCCTATTGTTCCTAGGCTACAAACTTGTTCAACATGTTATTACACTAAATACTGTAAGAACTTGTAACAAAATGGTAAGTATTTGTGTATCTAAACATAAAAAAGGTACAGTAAAAATACAGTGTTATAATCTCATGGGATAGACTGTCATATATGTGGTTTGTCATTCACCGAAATACTGTTATGTGGTACCATACTGTACATAAACATTTATGTGTGCAGAGAGCAACTATGTAGTAGGGTATTAACAGCATAATTGTCACAAATTATATGAAGTTTTGCTCTAAAATTTTAATTTCATTTATTAAACATTTACATTTTGCATGTTTCTGTTTTATAATTTTTAAATGGCTATTTAAGTAGTAACATCAAAAACAACTGGCCAACTAGTTCATTGGTGATTTCAGACACAGCAGACAGAAGTCAAAGTGCAGTGGAGTGGAGAATAATAGGAGCAGAAACAGTAAGTGTAAAACTATGCAGAATGAGCCCAGTATGTAAGAATAGAAAGAGAAAGGAAAGTAACTGAGAGCGGACAGCTTGAAGTTTCAAGGCAGGCACTTGCCTTAGGACTCTAGTGCTGCCTTGGCTCTCTCCAGAAGGCACTTCTTATTTGTATCCACATGGCGCACTCACTCATGTTTTTCACATCTTTACTCAAAAGTTACTTTCCCACTAAGGCCTATTTAAAATCATAACACTTCCTCCACACCTCACACACAAATTCTCTACCCTGATTCTACTTTTTTTCCCCGTAGAACTTAATAACTATCTAGCATTTTATACAATTGATATTCTTTACTATATATTGTGTAGCTGTTTCACTAATAGGTGAACTCAGTTTCAAAGAAATTATTTTTGGATATTGGACACTGATATATCTTGAGTACCTAGAACACTGTATGGCACATAAGATTACTTGATAACTGTATGTTGAATTAAAAGAAAAGTTATTTAGGATTGGAGAGACTTGAGCACATTTACAAGCTAATCTTTACTATTTCCAGAAAGAAGAATGAGTCTCATCAATGAAGTGCAGGACAACAGAGCAATCCTTATGAGATTTCCTTTGATTCTTCAGACAGTGTATATAGTATATTTACAGTAGTAAACAGATAAAACCTGTTCAGGAAATCTTACAGGCCAGTAAAGAGTAAAACTGATTACCATTATGTGTCTTTGCCATTTGGCCTTTGTTTCTTTTTCTTTCTTCTTCTTTCTTTCTTTCTTTTTTTTTCAAGAAGGAGTCTTGCTTTGTTGCCCAGGCTAGAGTGCAGTGGTACAATCTCGACTCATTGCAACCTTCACCTCATAGGTTCAAGCAATTCTCCTGCCTCAGCCTCCTGAGTAGCTGGGATTACAGGTGCGTGCCACCATACCGGCTAATGTTTTGTATTTTTAGTAAAGATGGAGTTTCACCATGTTGGCCAGAATGGTCTCGAACTCCCAACCTTGTGATCCGCCCACCTCAGCCTCCCAAGGTGCTGGGATTACAGGCATGATCCACTGCACCCAGCCTGGTCTTTATTTCTAGTAACGAAAGATGCACACTGCTAGAACAAATAGCTATGCAAAAATTTTGGTGGTGCTTTTTCAGAGAAAGAAACTCATTGTCTTGGCAATAATGTTTGGGAAACACACAATGTTTGAACCACTACTTATTATCATGATAATCAAAATTCCAGTTAATTCCATTTCCTGATATAGTATATTGAAATAGCTGCACCAAAACCGTGGGAAAGTACTGAAAGAGAACTTCCAAAGAAGTGTACTTGCAAGAACAGTTTGGTGATAGAGTTCAATTATTTTCTTTTGCAGTTTAATATTCAATAAAGATGTTACAGGATGAAGAAAAGAAGAAGTTGTATTAATTCAAATTCAGGCCAAGAAAACAAATATTTATTGAGGGTATTAAGGGCCTATAAAGACTCATTAAAAAATTTAAAGTCATAAAGAAGACAGTCGTTGTAGTCAAGATTAAAACAACAACAAACAGGAAATTGCCCTGCTTGGTATCTCCTGATCTTTTCTAGATTTAACCCTTGGGGTTTTCCTTGGATTTTTCTTTTCTTTTTTCTTTTTTTTTTTCTTTTTTTTTTTTTTTTGCCTTTTAATACTGATCCATGTGGCTGTTGAAAGTCTTCCATTCTATTGTTTTATGTTTTGGGGGTTTGGTTGGTTTTGGATTTTATTTTTAAATCACTGATTTAAATCTGGTAATTATTGGAGAATGACTGCAAAAACCTCTAGTCTCAACCACTGGCTTATTCTTAAATGATCGACACACCTGAACACACAATATTTTTGCTCTTGTTTTGCTTTCCCATTAGACCTCATTGTAGGTTATAAGACCACTCAAATAAAGGGAAAACTATATGTACTGAAAAGCTTAAAAGTAAAACTCAAATAGCTTAATATAGTCAGATATATTTGTTTGGTAAATAGCCCTAATTTCGGCCAAGTGCAGTGGCTCATGCCTGTAATCTCAACTTTTTGGGAGGCCGAGGCAGGTAGATTACCTGAGGCCAGGAGTTTGAGACCAGCCTGGCCAACATGGTGAAATCTCATCTCTACCAAAAATACCAAAAAAAAAAAAAAAAAAAAAAAAAAAAAAAAAAAAAGCCCAGCGTGGTGGCAGATGCCTATAATCCCAGCTACTCGGGAGGCTGAGGCAGGAGAATCGCTTGAACCCAGGAGGGGGAGGGTGCAGTGAACCTAGATCGTGCCACCATACTCCAGCCTGGCCAAAAAGAGTGAAACTCTGCCAAAAAAAAAAAAGCCCTAATTTCATGAAATGTATTTTAGAATAGGAAAGTTATAAAAGTTTCTATTAGTTTAGAGATAGAATCAAAACGATCTCCTTTTCCTAATTTAGATAAAAACTTAAAGGTCTCAGAGAATGAAAATAATTCAGAATATCATTTTGAAATGATGAAAATAACAGAAAATATAAAATTTTACATTATGCTGATTAAAGCAATGTATTACCAAGGAAGATCAGAAAAATAAAAAAATAAAAAAATAAAATAAATAAAAAAAAAACTATGTGGTTACAAAAAATAGAGAGAAGACAAATTATCTCTTTCTCTCTTCTGTAACTGGGACAGACTTATTTTCTTGCCCTTGGAAATGAGAACTCCAGGTTCATCAGACTTTGGACTCCAAGACTGAGAGTCCAGGACCAGTGGCCCCAAGGTTCTCAAGTTTTTGGCCTTGTACTGATTGGTATACACCATTAGTTTCCCTGGTTGTGAGGCTTTCAGACTTGGACTAAGCCATAGTACTGGTTTTCCTAGTTCTGCAGCTTGTGGAACTTCTTAGCCTCCACAATCGCATTCTTCTACTGATTTTCCATTTAAAGGATGGCTTTATAATTATTCATAATGTATCCAGATAGAGAACAAAATGGCAGAGTAGAACTCTCCAGTGATAATCCCTCTGCAGAAACATCAATTTGAATAACTCTTCACATACGAACATACTTTCATAAGAGTCAAGGAAGCAAGGTGAGAGATCATAGTTCTTGATTGTGGGACAACAATAAGAAAAGATGCATTGAAGAGGGTAAGAAGAAGAGTTTTGGATTGTTTGCATCACCCCTCCCCCAAACCCAGGCAGCACAGCATGTAGGGAGATACTGTACACTTGGAGGAAACAGAGGGAAGTGAGCACAGGACTCTGCCTTGAACCCCAGCACTGGGCCCACCACAGTAAATCCAGCACTTGGGAGAGCCCCAGGGTCCTATATTCCAGACTTGTACCCCTGAAATTAACTTATAGGCCTGCCTTCCCTCATAACCAGTGGGACCACACAGGCTAAGGCTTCAGTCTTAAGTGGCATATTCAATCTCTATCCCACACCACTGGGCTGATGTCAGGAGATCCAGGCTCCACACAGCCCTCTGTAGCAGGCAGGCCTCAATGGCCCTGGGCTTCGAGCTCATTCCAGCATTGTGCCTGTCATAGCAGGTTCCAGTTTTCTGGCAGTGACATGTCAGCCATAGCTGCATTGGAATTCTGGTCTACTCCAGCACTGCACTGGCCTCATCTGCCCCTGGTTTCTAGTCCATGCCAGTGCTGCACCAACCACAGTGGACTCCAAACTTCTGGAAATAGCAAGCTAGTCGCAATTTCCCCAACTTCTGGCATACATCAGTGCTATGCTTATCACAGGGCTTTGCAAGAAAAACAAACAAACCAACCAAAAAAAACAGTCTATAAAGAATAAGATGAGTACCTACTTTAAATACACAGACTTCAAAACACAACCACAAAGATCACAAACAATCAATGAAATACATCACTAAAGAGACAAAATAAGGTGCCAGTAATAGATGCTAAATAAATGGACATGTATTAACTACCTGACAAAGAATTCAAAATAACTATTTTAAGGAAGCTTGGAGTACTTTAGGAAAATTCAGAAACACAATTCAATGAAATGAGGAAAACCATGTGACCAAAATGAAAAACTTGGTAGAAAAATTGAAGTAATAAAAAAACCAAATAGAAATTCTGGAGCTGAAAATACAATGAAAGAAATAACAAGTGCACTTGAGAGCATGAACAGCAGAATTATTCAGGTAGAGAAAAGAATCTTTGAACTCAAAATTAGGTTATTTGAAAATATACCGTCAGAGAATAAATAAACAAATAAACAAAGCTTACAGCATTTACGGAACAGTCTCAAAAGGACATTAAACGTTCAAGACATTAGACTTCAAGAAGGAAAAGAGAAAACTAAAGAAGCAGAAACCTTACTTAAAGAAATAGTAGCAGGAAATTTTCCAAACCTTAACATAGTTGTAAATATCTAGACATTAAAGATCAAAGGTCTCCAATCAGATTCAATGTGAATAAGACTACCCCAACACAAATGTCAAAACTATGAAAAATCAGTGACAAAGAGAGGATTTTGGAAGCAGCAAAAGAAAATAAACAAATAATATATAGGAAGTTTCAATAGAGTTAACAGCAGACTTCTCAATTAAAACTTTACAAAAGCCAGTAGAGAGTAGGATGATTTATACAAAGGAAGAAAATAAAGAAAGAAAGAAGAAGCCTGCTACACACTTGCCAACCAAAAATACTGCACCTATCAAAGTTGTCCAGAAATATAGGCGTTATAAAGACCTTCCCAGAAGAACAAAAGCTGAAGGTGTTATAAGACCAGAATGGTCTTATAAGAAATGCTAAAGAGAGTTTTTCAGTCAGAAAGAAAAGAATGCTGATATGTAACACAAAAACATCTGAAAGGATAAAACTCATGGGAAAAAGTACACAAATTGAGAATACTCTAATATTGTAAAAATGGTGTGAAAATTATTTGTATCTTTAGGATGAAGATAAAAAGATAACACTATTAAAAATAATAGCTAAAAGAATTTGTTAAGGGATGTGCAATACGAAAAGATGTAAACTGCAAACAAAAATTTAAAATGTGGAGGGAGAAATGGAGTAAAATCATAGAGGTCTTTTGGTTTTCTTGTTCTTTTTTTTATTTTAATGAGTTTAAAATAACCTGTTATAAATACAAGAAGTTTTTTGTAACCTTCATGGCAATCACAAAGCAAAAACCTGTAAGTAGAAACAGACACACACACACACACACAAATACACACACACGCACATGCTCAAGCAAGGAGTCAAAACATGTTGCTAGAGAAAATCACTTAGCCGCAAAAGAAGACAGCAAGAAAGGAAGAAAGAACAAAAGATCTACAAAACAACTAGAAAATGGCAATATCTTTACCTATTAATAATTATGTTGATTAAATTATCCAATAAAAAGATATGGAGTGACTGAATGCATAAAAAAAGACTCAACTATTTTGTGTCTACAAGAAGATCACTTCACCTAAAAAGATATTCCATGGAAATGGAACCCAAAAGAGAGCAGGAGTAGCTATACTTCCATCAAATAAAATAAGCCTTAAGTAAAATACTGTAAAAAGAGACAAAGAAAGTCATTATATTAATGACTCTTCTTTACAGAGGTCATTATATAAATGACCTCTTTAGTAAAAAGAGACAAAAATGCATTATATAATGGCATTTTCAGTAAGAAGACATAACAACTGTAAATATATATGCACCCAATATCAGAGCACCTAAATATATAAAGCAAGTATTAGCAGATCTTAAGGTAGATATAGACTGCAATACAATAATAATAGGGACATCCCACTTTCAGCAATAGAGATCATTCACATAGAAAATTAATTAGGAATAATAAGACTTAACCTATTATACTATAGATCAAACGGACCTATCAAACGTATACATAACATTCCAACCAACAGCTGCAAAATACACATTCTTCTCAACTACACATAGAATATTATTCAGGATAGATGATGTGTTAGGCCAGAAAACAAGTTTTAACACATTTTAAAATACTAAAATTGTATCAAGTTTGTTTTCTCACTACAATGGGATAAAACTAGAAATCAGTAACCAAAGGAGCTTTGGAAAATTCACAAATACATGGAAATTAAGCAGCATGCTCCTGGACAACCAATGGGTCAAGGAAAAAATTAAAAGAGATATTAAAAATGTCTTGATACAAATGTAAGTGAAAACACGACATACCAAAACCTATGGAATAAAGCAAAAACAGTTTTAAGAGAGAAGTTTATAGCAATAAAACCTTCATCAAAAGAAGAAAGATCTCAAATACATACCCTAACACTGTCTCTCTAGGAACTAGAAAAGAAGAACAAACTAAGTCCAAAGTTAGGAGAAGGAAGAAAACAACAAAGACTAGAACAAAAGTAAATTAAATATAGACTAGAAAAAATAAACAGAATTTTTTTGAATAGGCAAAACTTTAAGAGAGTAAGAAAGAAAAGAAGACTCAAATAAAATCCAAAATAAAAAAGAAGAGACATTACAACCAATAAAACAAGAATACGAAGGATCATACAAGGTTATTATGAACAATTACACATTAACAAATTGGATAACCTAGAAAAAATGAATGAATTCCGTGATGCATACCTCCTTCCAAGATTATCAATTTTCAAGAAGTAGAAAATCTTAACAGATCAAAAACAGGTAAGGAGATTGAATCGGAAATAAAGAAGAGCCTCCCACCAAATAAAAACCCAGGACTGGGTGGCATTATTGCTGAATTCTATCAAACATGCAAAGAAGAACTAATACCAATTATTTTCAAACTGTTCCAAAAAATGAGGAGGATGGAATACTTACAAATTCATTTCATGAGGCAGCATTATCCTGATACCAAAACCAGACGAAGACACTACAAAAAAAGAAAACTACAGGCAAATATCCCTGATGAACATAAATGCAAAAAATCCTCAACAAAATACTAGCAACCCAAATTCAATAGTACATTTTAAAAAGTCATTTGCCAAGATCTTATAGGATTCATCCCAGGGATGCAAGGATGATTCAACATTCATAAATCAATAATTGTGGTACATCACATTAATAGAATTAAAGGCAAGAATCATATGATCATTTCAATAGAGGCAGAAAAAGTGACAAAATGCAACATACATTAAAAAATAGGTATAAAATGAATGTACCTCAATACAGTGAAGGCCACATATGGCAAAACCACAGCTAGCATTATACTCAATGGAGAAAACTTGAAAGGTTTTTCTCTAAATCTAGAACATGACAAGGATGCTTATTCTTGTCACATCCATTTAATATAGGACTGGAGGTCCTAGCCAGAACAATTAGGCAAAAGAAAGAAATGAAAGTTCCAAACTGGAAAGAAAGGAGTCAAATTTTCCCTTTGCAAATGACATGGTCTTATATATAGAAACTATACACATATAATATATTGGAATTAATAAAGAAACTCAGTAAAGTTGCAGGATACGAAATCAACATACAAAAGTCATTTTTTATACACTAACAGCAAACAGTCTAAAAAAATCAAGAAAACAATCCCATTTACAATAGCTACAAAAAAAATTAAATACTCAGGATTAAATTTAATCCAGGAGGTGTAAGATATCTACACTGAAAACTATAAAACACTGATGAAATAAATTGAGGAAGACACAAATAAATGGGAGCATATTGAATGTTTATGGGTTGAAAGAATTAACATTGTTAAAATATCAACACTACTAAAAACAATCAACAGATACAACACAATCTCTGTCAAGTCACTAATGACACTCTTTACAGAAATACAAAAAGAAATCCTAAAATTTGTATGAAACCGCAAAGGACCCCAAAGAGCAAAGGCCATCTTGAGCAAAGAGAGTAAAGCAAGAGGCATCACACTCTCTGACTTCAAAATATACTACAAAGCTATATTAACTAAAACCCATCATGGTATTGGCATAAAAATAGAACATATGCCAATGGAACAAAATAGAAACCCCAGGCAAAAATCCACACATTTATAACCAACTAATTTTTGACAAAGGAGCCAAGAACATGCAATAGGGAAAAGACAATCTCTTCAATAAATGATTTCAGGAAAACTAGATATCCAAATGCAGAAGAATGAAATTAGATTCTTATCTCAGATCTTATACCAAAATTAACTCAAAATGGATTAAAGATTTAAATGTAAGACCTAAAACGGTGAAACTATTAAAAGAAAACATAGGAGAAAAACTCCATGACATGGACCGGGTCAATGACTTTTTGGATATGACTCCAAAAACACAGGCTACAAAAGCAAAAATCAAAAACTAGGACTACATCAAACTAAAAACCTTCTGCACAGACAACAAAACAATCAACAGAGAGAGGAGACACCTACAAAATGGAAGAAAATATTTGTAAATGATAGACTTGTTAAGAGGTTAATATCCAAAATATATAAGGAATGCAAACAACGCAATAGCAAGTAAACAAATAACTTGATTTAAAAATGGGCAAAGGATCTGAATAGACATTTGTCAAAGAAGACATACAAATAATCAACAGATATATGAAAAAAAGTTCAACTTCACTAATCATTGGGGCAATTCAAACTAAAACCACAATGAGGCATTACCAAACTCCTGTTAGAATGTTCATTATGAAAAAGTCATACGATAATAACTTTAGAGAGGATGTGAATTAAAGGCAACACTTGAACACTGTTGGTAGGAATGTAAATTAATACAGCCATTACGGAAAATGGTGTGTAAGTTTCTCAACAAAATAAAAATAGAACTACCATATGACCCAGTAATCCTGCTACTTGGTATACATCCAAAGGAAATGAAATCAGTATTTCAAATAGATATCTGCACTCCTGTGTTTATAGCATCATTATTTACAATGGCCAATATGTATAATCAATCTAAACGTCCATCAGTGGATGAATGAATAAAATAATATGGTGTATATACATAATGGAATACTATCCAGCCATAAAAAGAATGCAGTTCTGTGGTATGCAATAAAATTGATGATCCTGGAGGACATTATGTTAAATGACATAAGCCAGGCACAGAAGGACAAATACTGCCTGATCTTATTCATTCATATGTAGAATCTAAAAAAGAGCTGATCTAGAAATAAGGAGAAGAATTATGGTTACCAGGGGCTGGAGTGGTTGTGGGGGAAGTAGAGGAGATGTTGGTCAAAGTATATAGAATTTCAGTTAGACAGAATAAATAAGTTCAAGAGATATACTGTACAATATGGTGATATAGTTAATAACAATATATTCTTGAAAAATGCTGAGAGTGAAGGTAAGTGTTCTTATCATAAAAATGATAACTATGTGAGGTAATGCATATGGTAACTAGATTATTCATTTCACAATTTATATATACTTGAAATCAGACAATTTTATCAGTCAATATAAAAAAATTTGAAAACATTAAATGAGAAACACATAATTGAAAAACATTTTAGTAAAGCATAGGGGAGAATTGTTAGAAAAAGAAACAAGGAAATGAAAGCATACAGCCGACATTTAATAAAACGTTACTCAAGAAATAGATGACACACTGCTTCGTGGTTTGAAGAAGAAATCACCGGCACATGAAACTCCATGACTTAGTGTTTTCGTCTCTTAAAAATCTCAATTTTTGTGCGCTTCTCGTTGAAATATATATGTCACTGCCAGATAATATATTAAATTATTTGGAGAAAACATTAATGGTAGTTCCAGGCTTGTAGGATGACAGTTAATTGACACATTATTGGCATAGAACAATGACTGATACCCCAGAAACTCAGGGACATATAATATCTTTCTAGATTATGATTTCATTACTGTTGCAATAAACCGAATGATTTTGCATCGTATATGAGTTAATGGATGTACTAAGAGTCCAATCATAGTCTAAGGCAATGAGACACCTGACTTGTACCAAACCTGGCTTGCCTGAAGGAAAGGTAGTTTGGATTAATTTCTAATCTAACAATAAAAGGATTTCAACAAGACAGACTTCCATATTAGGAAGTCTTCCATATCAGGAAAAGAAGTCTAAATCTATATTAAATATTAGAATTTTAACAAGCTTCTCAGAACTTTAGATATATCAATATCAATCAGTAGCTGGGTTTGTAACATTCTTGGATGTTATCACAAGTTCTCTCAGATACTGGTTTTGTGTAATAACAGCAAGTCAAGACTTGTGCAGTCTGATGTCTCCCTTTTCCACAAGTCATACTTGGGTAGAATTTGTAAATTGAAAGGTATTCTGTTGACTACAGAGAATTCCAGGTTGAATAAGATAGTAACTGCTCTCCAAGAGCTCATAAGAACAGTTTGACATCTTCATATAGTAACTGGATCATATAAAGGGAATCTATCCAGTGATTTAAACAAAAGATGTTTATATTTTTTTTCAGTTTGCATGAAGAAAATTGTTGTAGGTGTATTCTTTTCTAATTAATGTTCTATAAAGGCAATGGTTAAAAGCATAGTCCCTCCAAAATCTAGCACAATCATGCATTGTATAAAAAAGAACTGCATATAGGACAGTGGTCTAAGATTATAATGGAGCTGAACAATGCCTATCACCTAGTGACATTGTAGCTATTGTAACAACTTTAGCACAACCCATTACTCATGTGTTTGTGGTGATGCTGTCATAAACAAACCTACGGCACTGCCAGTCCTATAAAAGTATAGCACATGCAGTACTGTATAGTACCCAATACTTGATAATAAACAATTATGTTATTGGTTTATGTTTTTACTATACTTTTATCACTATTTTAGAGTGTACTCCTTCCACTTATTAAAAAAAAAGTTAACTGTAAAACAGCCTGGGGCAGCTCCTTCAGGAGGTATTCCAGGAGAAGGCATTGTCATCATAGGAAATGACAGCTCATGCATGTCATTGTCCCTGAAGAATTTTCCAGTGGGACAAGATGTGGAGATGGAAGACAGTGATGATGATCCTGACACCGTGTAGGCCTAAGCTAATATGTGTGTTTGTGTCTTAGTTTCTAACAAAAAAGTTTAAAAAGTAAGGAAAAAGCATATAGAATAAGGATATAAAGACAGAAAATATTTTGAACAGCTGTACAATGTGTTCGTGTTTTAAGTCAAATGTTATGACAAGAGTCAAAAAGTTGAAAAAAAATTAGAAGTTTATAAAGTAAAAAAGTTACAATAAGCAAAGGTGAATTTTTTATTTCTCAGAATATATTGTTAAGCGATGCCAGACTGTATATACAAGAAAGCCCTGATTGCCAACAATGCAACATTAGCATATAAAGGGATTGGATAATGCAATCTATGTAAAAGCTACAGTTGCCCTCTCTGAAAGGCGATTTGGGAAATATTAGACTTCTTTCTTAGACAAGCCAATACTCAATCCAGAATTAGATGAGTGCCAATGGCAACATTTCAGTAAGAAACATAAATTTAGGTCCCAGATAGAGAGAGGATTCTGATTGTTCAGAATTATAGAATTTTGGGTCAGAAATTAAAGAGGAGGGAGAAATGGAGAGAAAATAAGAAAAACAAATCAACGGAGTATCTTGGGTTTCTAGGTTCCATGTTTTCCCCGTTCTGCAGAACCTAATTTTATCAATTAATATATAAATATGCTCAAGTGTTTCTTATAATTGAAAATAAAAAATTCCATGACTTTCAAATCATTACCCTATCCCTTTTATTATTACCAAACATTTTGTAAAAGTTGTACTCTGTTACTTTATTTCTTTCTTCTCTCAACCCCTGCAAACTAGAATATTGTTTGCATCTACACTGCTCTTCTCAAACTGTTGCCATGAGGATCATGGATAATCTCTGCTCTGCCAAATTTAACAGACACACTTTTCAGTCTCCATCTTATTCAACCTCTTTGTGACATTTGGAAATAGTGGCTACTTACTCTATCTTGAAATTCTATTTTCCGTTGCCTTCTGGGACACTGACTTCTGACTTTTCCACTTTGCTACCTACTATGTATTTGTCTGTTTTGTTGATGGGCACCCCTTTCTCCACCCCTTTCTCAACTTTTTAGGGTTGCTCGTGCCCCAAGTTTCCTGCTAGCATTAGTTCTGTCTTCTGTCTTCTAACACACAGGTTGAGTATCTGAATTCATTTTCACGGCTCTGGCCGTCACTGATATGCTAACATACCCATCTCCAGCAAAGTTCTGACAGTCTGACATGGCCATTTTGATTCAGCCTTCAAAATAAACCCTTTTTCGTTTTCATACTTGTAATGCTCAAAACTAATAGTCTCATCCTATCCCTGGGCTTCATCCATGGAATCAAGTAAGTTTTATTGTTGAACTCCAGTAAGTCTGTCAGAAACAAATATGTTTAAACACATATTTCACATATTTAAACAGTTGACAGTTTTAGAAAACAATAGAATTCCCAATTTACTTTATGAAACTAGCATAACCTGACAAAACTAGCCCAATATCAGTTGAATATAAAATGAAAAATAAACATAACCCAATTATGACTACAACTGTAAAATTCTAGGTTAAATATTACCAATTTGAATGTTGCATTATGTCAAATTTATGGTTTATTTAGGAATGCAGCAAAAAAACCCATGATCATGTAAATAGATGTTCATTAGTCATTTGGTAAGATTTAAACTTTATCAAATTACAGGTCATCCTCTCATAGCTGCTTGTTTGTTGGGCAGGTAAATTAGTTTTTATGGATCTGCATTTAACTATAAAAATGGGCCTATACTACTTTAAACTTCTGATTCACATAATATATCATGTTTCCCTTTTAATAATATTTTTCATCTTTGAAATTAGATATTTAACATCTGTTTTTCCCACCAAACTGAAATCACCTCAAAGACATGCACTGCTATCCACAATGTGTAACTTAGCATGTATGAATGTGCATGACCGTTATAGAATTTGTGAAATCCAGTGCAAAATGAAAATAAGAGTCCCTTTATCTAAAAATGAGGTATTTCAATACAGTGACAGCAGAGCATCAAATGAAGTACAAAGCCCTGTGCAATTACACAGATCATATATCCATAATGTTGGCTGTGTGGCTGTGTGTATGTTTTAAATATGTTGAATATTATTACTGGAAAGTTAAATAAAAATAACTTCATACTACCCATAGATAGAATGATAGATAGAATTCAGATCACAGACTATAAAAAGTGGTCATATTAAGTTGGGTAAAAATACTTCAGATATTAATCAAAAAATATTTTCCGGTTTATAATTATTGACTATTCTGACTGAAGACTGTAGAACATTAAAAAGATATTGGTTAATGTTCAATAATTTTCTCTTTAAATTGACATCATATAATTTTATTTGAACTTCTTCTGTTACATTATATTGATCATTCTGAGAATGTTGTCTTCTCTTTTAACATTTATTTACCATAATTCATAAAATGTATTTACTATTTTGTCCCCTTAAAGGCTTTTTTGTCTTGTTCATTGAGTCTATGAGCAAATATAATAGTAACCACTCCATTTCTTTAATCATAAAACATTAGCATTTTAAAAATTTATAAAACATTTTGTCCTTGTTCATCTATCTTATAAAAATAATATTCAGTTTATCAAAATATCAAAAGCTAATTTAAAACTTCATTTTGGATTTTTTCTAAATGGCACTAATTATCTCATAGACAGAAAAATAAATCATTACTTGATGTTGTTAGAATGTGCCCATTTCATATAACCACAACAGTTCCCAAAGCTTTATGAATATTCTCTTCAGACAGATTCTTTATAGTTGGGGGCAGAATCCAGTGTAACATTTACATTGCCGTTCCTGCAGCTCTGAATAACTTCCTTTCAGGCTTCCCAAAAGTTCAGGTATGTACAACCCTTATTTTGCCTGGATTTATGGTGATTGTGATAAAAAGGAAGACGGATTTCCTTTTGTGTAAATTATTGATGGATGCTCTTTTACTTTGTTCCTGGAAAGTTTAAAAAAAAAAAAAAAAAGGTGCAGGCTGTGAATAGTTACATACTTCAATGCTGCTGTTAGGGATTTAAAATAAATAAATCCCCAAGCTAGGCGTGTTTCATTATAGAAATCATTTTTAAAGCTCACTCCAGTGTCATGTCTGTCCTCCTCCCCACCTCCCATTCTAGTTTCCAGTCAAATGGAAATATGTGGCTTTTCTCACTCCATTCTGTCTCTCTTTTCCATTTGCTTACCCCCTTCTCTTCCTCTTTCATTCTATTTCCTTCTGCTTTCATGCACTTTCTCTTTCACACATATTCACTCATGCATTCCCATTCACCTGTTCTCTCTTACTCTATCACCCTGTGCCTGCCATGGGCTAGAGACCATACTAAGTGGACGCTGGGCAGCAAGAGAAATGCCAGTGTGGCTGGAGGATAGTGACATGGTGCCAGGAAACGTCAGAGAGGGCAGCAGGGCCCAGATCACCAGGGCACTGAGGGCCTGGTACCCAGTGGGAAGTGACCAGAGGGCGGGGCACAAAGTGGAATCAGATATCCTGCTGCTCTGAGAAGAATGAAGGGTTGCCGGCAAAAGTGAAAGCCGGAAGATCCCTTAGACAGTCTCTATAGTCACCTTAGGGTTAATTTTGGAGGTGGAGCAGACAGCACTTGTCTATGGATTTGATGTGGGAAGTGAGACGAAAAAAGGAAATCAGAGACCCAAGTTTCAGGCTTGAGCAACTCTGTTTTCACTAGTTCATTGCCATTCTTCTTTTTTTTTTTTTTCCTTTCTCCTTCCCTCCTCTTTTCCTCTTCCTTCTTCACACTATAATAGAATGTGACATACTCCTTATCAGCCCCAAGTTCATTCCTCTTCAAGTGTCAATTTAGAAGTCACAAACTCCAGGAACCGTTCCTGAAGTCCCCACACTGGGGCAAAGCCACACACGTCCTGTCGTCTCCCTCCCGGCATCAGTGTGCACATTATTACTTTATTCACAGGAGTTCCAAGCAGGAGTTTCTACAGCCCAAATGCAGCAAGTCTGTGTCTAAGCTCAGTTAGCTAAGTGAACTTTCGAAAGTTACTTAAGGAAGTCTCAGTCCCCACATCTGCAAAGTGCAGATAAGAAAATGGTCTGCCTCACACAAAGTTTTACCAGAGATGATATACATAAAATACTTAGCCCAACACTAGCAGAGAGCAAATGCTAGATAAATGATAGTTGTTGTTATTATCGCTGTCATTACTGGTTTACATTATCCACCTTCATTTAAGCAGAGTTTCTGCAGAATAGCAGAAACCAAACTAATGTAGCAAATAAGCTACATAATTCAAGCCCAGGAAAAAGTTAACATTTCAGTGGCACACATTCAAGATGGTTAGTTTGATTTATTAACCAATTCAGATAAATGTGCATGTGGAAGTCATAGTCAAATGTTATTGTCAGTTTCCATCGTCTTCTATTTAATTTGGGGTTTGATTTTCCAAATGTAACACTTACCAGATTAGGTGGACCCACAGGATTATTTTTCCTTGAGGTCTCACCTGAGCAGGTGCATGTACAGTAGACAGAACAGAAAGAGACTGATTAGAGAGGTTGGAGTGGTAGAGGGCGTGACCCTCTTAATCATTCTTCACTTCCTCTTTTTAAGAGACAACTTGGCAACGTCCACCACATCCGCGTCAACGCCTCCTTGGTGTCGTCCGCTTCCAATAACCCAGCTTGCGTCTTGCACACTTGTGGTTTCCGTGCACATATTAACAACTCACGGTTTTAGCTCCCAGTCGCCAAGCGTTGCCAAGGCGTTGAGAGGTCATCTGGAAAGTCTTTTACCCAGAATCGCTTTGATTCAGGCCAGTTGGTTTCTCCTGCGGTGATTTGGAAATTCGCGCCCTCCTCTGGTCCTCGTCCAGGTGCGCGGGAAGCAGGTGCCCAGGAGAGAGGGGATAATGAAGGTTCCGTGCTAATTATCCCAAAAATTGAACCTGCAGACCAAGCGCAAAGTAGAAACTGAAAGTACATTGCTGGCAGATCCTACGGAAGTTATGGAAAAGGCAAAGCGCAGAACCAGGCCGTGGTGTGTGCCGCCCCCGCTGGGATGGATGAAACAGCAGGCGCGGCGTGGGTAAGAGGAACCAGCTTCAGAGATCACCCTGCCCAACGCAGACTCGGCAACTCCGCGGAAGACCAGGGTCCTGGGAGTGACTATGGGCGGTGAGAGCTTGCTCCTGCTCCAGTTGCGGTCATCATGACTACGCCCACCTCCCTCAGACCATGTTCCATGGTAAGCACTCTTCTCCCTTGCGCACAAGTTCGCGCGCCAGGCGCGCCGGGGCAATCCGGGACGCGCTGGGGGCCCCTGCGCCTAGGCAAGTCCGGGAATAGCCCGGCCTTGCACTTTGGACCTGCGGAGAGCACTGGCTCTCCCACGGGCGGCCGCCAGCTGCGCTTGAGTATCCTGGCCCATAGTCACTTGAACCTGGGGCTGCTGCTGCCCCTGGCAGGCTGCGAGTAGCAGTCCCCGACGCCTGCTTTCTGTCCGGAGACGGAACGCTGCAGCCTCCGCGCCGCTCAGCGGTGGCAGCCTACAGCCGGTCTCAGAGGCAGCCAAAGGCTCTCTGTCTGTCTGGCGCCCTTCCCGTGCTCCTGGACGCTCCAAGTTACTCACGCAGACGACCCGGGTTCGACGAGTAGCTGGGCTCTTGCAGCTCAGAACTCCCTAGAGAAGTGAAAGCGAAGCTCCCACGCGACGCGCTTTTAAACCCTAGGGAAACAGGTCTCCGGAAAACCCCATTTTTCCCCCGAGTGAGGCTGGGAGTTTCCGACAAGGGCTGTACCTTGCGCCTATTGCTGGGAAACCAGTCCTGGGGCTGGCGCTGAGACAAGGCCAGCTTCTTTTTTGTTGTTGTTGTTGTTGTTACTATTATTATTATTATTATTTTCCCCACGGGCGTTTCTTGATGGAGGCAGAATGAAATAGGCATGACTCTGACTTCTAGACCAGTGTTGAGACCTAGTATGTCTTATTTGTGCAGAATAAGGATTTAGAATGGACAGGGACAGAATTCAGGAGGGTTGGATTCGGATGGCAGTCATGTATGACCAATGAAAGAGCCACAACAGTTACTGGAATAAAAAAGGAGGGAAAAGGGATGTGAGGGGAAAAGATCTGCTTAGGGAAATTGGAATGCTTTACAGTAACTACTTCCTCAAGCAAGAAGACAGCTGGGGGGAGCGTGCAGGAATAGGAAACTGACTGCTCTTTCTTTTGATGGCTACTCCATTAGATCATGACTTCTTTCCACTCCCGTGAGTAAAGAATCAAGAACTGACACAACCAAGGAGTACCAGCTCAGTAACAAAACACAGATAGGGATAGCGGAAAGAATAGCCGACATAATTATGGAAGACTTCTAAGGAGTGTCCTCCGGGAGCTTAATGTAAAACTAAAAATTGAGCACAACCCTATTTTCCTTGCAATGCCCACAGTTCTCCTGCAGTTTCTTCTTTCTGGATCACCTTTGGTTCTAATCCTTGCAACACCTCTGCTCTAAAGTAGAAAGGTAAACCGAGAAAAGGAAGCTAGCGTGTGCATTTTTCAGAAAGAGTCTTTACTTTCTAAAGTACAGCTATATGAATTATGGGTTATAAGTTTTCATTAGCAGACAAAATATTAAAATTCTAATAATAATGATTATAATGCATGGCTTCCTGCAGTTTGTTTCAAGAGATTTCACTAAAAGTTTGTTCCATCAAGAGTGCACATAAGGTTACTCTTTACCCTTTGTTTTTGCCATTTCTTTTGAGAGTTGAAGTAGTTGAGGATCTACTATGTGGTTATCTGGTTAGGGTAATTTCATCATATTTGAGGACCAAAAAGTTGAATAGCAATAAAAACAGACTCTACTCGGGAGGCTGAGGCAGGAGGATTGCTTGAACCTGGAAGTCAAGGCTGCCGTGAGCCATGATCTTACAACTATACTCCAGCCTAGGCAACAGAGTGATGCCCTGTCTCAAAAACTAATAATAGAGAACTAACATTAGAAACCCTGAACAGGTATAAAGTAGAATTACAAACTGCATCACATTAGTGTTTGAATATTTTTTAAAAACATGGAAAAGGCCATTTCATAGAACGAACTTACATGTCATATTCACACTCATGTATGTGACTTTTTTTCTGCTTTTAACCCTGACACATAACCTACTGTAATAAGAACAAATATTTAGTCTTTTTCTGAAATAAGAGTATATGATGCAGTATCACAGTTTGGCCAGGAAGTACCCTAGTGAGGTTCATGCACAAGAAGATAGGTTTTTGTACAATCCCCTTGACTACACATATATGGTTATTTTTTAAGAAAGCAATGTAGTTCAGTGCCTAAAAGCTGAGGTTCTAGACTCTTCAACGTGACAGACTTGGATTTGAATTCCATATCTATATTATATACAAGAATTTTCCGGCCAGGCGTGGTGGCTCAAGCCTGTGATCCCAACAGTTGGGGAGGCTGAGGTGGGCAGATCACCTCAGGTCAGGAGTTGGAGACCAGGCTGGCCAACATGGTGAAACCTTGTCTCTACTAAAAATACAAAAAAAAAATTAGCCAGGCGTTGTGGCTAGTGCCTATAATCCCAGCTACTCAGGGGGCTGAGGCAGGAGAATCACTGGAACCTGGGAAGCTGAGGTTGCAGTGAGCCGAGATCGCACCATGACACTCCAGCCTAGGTGACAGAATGAGACTCCATCGAAAGAAAGAAAGAAAGAAAGAAAGAAAGAAAGAAAGAAAGAAAGAAAGAAAGAAAGAAAGAAAGAAAGAAAGAAAGAAAGAAAGAAAGAAAGAAAGAAAGAAAGAAAGAAAGAAAGAAAGAAAGAAAGAAAGAAAGAGGGAAAGAAAGAAAGAGAGAGAGAGAGAGAGAAAAGGAGTTTTCTTTCTTTTTCTTTTTCTTTCTTTCTTTCTTTTTTTTTTTTTTTTTTTTTTTTTTTGAGACAGGGTCTGGCTCTGTCACCCAGGCTGGAGTGCAGTGGCGCAATCTCCGCTCACTGCAAGCTCCGCCTCCCGGGTTCACGCCATTCTCCTGCTCAGCCCTCAGCCTTCCCAGTAGCTGGGACTATAGGCGCCCGCCACCACGCCAGGCTAATTTTTTGGTTTTAGTAGCGATGGGGTTTCACCGTGTTAGCCAGGATGGTCTCCATCTCCTGACCTCGTGATCCGCCTGCCTCGGCCTCCCAAAGTGCTGGGATTACAGGCGTGAGCCACCGTGCCCTGCCTGGAGTTTTCCTACATAACTGTTTCTGTGCCCCAGATTCTCCATCTATAAATTTGAATAACTTGTAGTACTTACCTACTTCCTCATGAAGTGGTTATGGAATCAAATTATCGGTGAAAATAGGTCTATGCAATGGACATTCAGTAAAAACTGGTTTTAAAGACTGATAAATACTGGAGTTGATGGATTGTAGAAAATTATTTATGTTCACTTTTACCCCCATAACTTAAGCATCTGAGGATTGAATGTATTATTTGGCTTACATTAAAAACCAACAAGAATTTTTAGACAGACCTCATTCTGGTTTAACCAAATTCCCTACTGAAAACAAATTCTCCAATTTCAGCTTCTTCAGGGAAAGTAAGGGCAATCCCACAAGCCCACTCTTGCCTTGCATTGTTCTTATGGTTTATCTTTTTGGTAACCTAAATAAAAGTTCAGGATGGTGGGGAGTGGGTGTGACAACAATGTCCAAAGCACTCTCAAACCAGCCAATCTTAATATGTTACTCTCTATGTGATGTAGGAGAAAGGTCTTCAATTACAGACCAAACTACCAAGCTACATCATTAATGGGAGAGCTGGGGACCTATGAGATGTGGGTCCAAGGTCCTAGGTATGTTTGCAGCATTGTCCCTGAGGCAATTTCAGATCTAAAGAGTTTCTGCATTTGGATGGCCAGGTAGATTCTTAGAATAAGGTGTCTGCGAGATGAAAAAGATCATTTAGTCTAAAGTTTTCATTTTAGAAATCAGGTAAGTGATTTTAAGAGATGCTGTTCATTTACACAGTCACACAAACCATTGTCTTGGCAAGTCAAAAGTCTCAAATGTCTATATTCCAAAACCTCTGTGCTTTTAACATTGCCACAGTCTGTCTGGGACTAATTATTCAATGACAACAATGGCAACAGAAAACACTCTTAACAGGCAAGACAAATTATGTTTCAAAATTGAGAAAGTATATGTAATACACAAAAAGACTGAATTTTCCAACAACCATCATTGGAAAGAATGGACAAAATGCTATCCAGTGAATAAATAGGTTGATTTAAATGTGGGGAGCACTTAACTACTAAAAATTGGGGTGAAGAATACAGCTAGTACTCATAGAAAGTAAAACAACCTCACGTATTAAAACAAAAGCTGGACCTTTGAAATAATATTTATGATAATGGTAAAAGTATCGCTTTCACTCTAGCATTTAATCATTTTATTATATTCTCCTTTAAGCTCATTTCAAGTTATATGTTATATAATTTTTCCCCTGTCATCTACTCCTCCTGAAGTATATCTTTTGGACACCTGTAAGATGACAGAGAAAATAAAAGTATGATTCCATACAATCTATACAAATCTGATTATAAGGTCAGAATCTGATGAAAACTAGCAATTGATCATCCAAATGTCCATCAACAGAGGATTGGATAAAGAAAATGTGGTATGGCCAGGCATGGTGGCTTATGCTTGTAATTCTGACACTCAAGAAGGCCAAGGCAGGAAGATTGCTTGAGCCCAGGAGTTCAAGACCAGCCTGGGCAAAAGAGTAAGAGCCGTCCTCTAAAAACAAATTTTTAAAAATTAGCTGGGCATGGTGGGGCACACTTGTTGTCCTAGTTACTCAAAACGCTGAGGTAGGAGGATCGCTTGAACCCAGGAATTTGAGACTTTGGTGAGCTATGATCATGCCACTGCACTCCAGCCTGGGCAGCAGAGTGAGACCCTGTCTCCAAAAGAGAGGAGAAAAAAAAGAAAATGTGGTACATGTATACCATGGAATAGTACTCAGCCATAAGAGTTAAATCATGTCTTTTGCATCAAAATGGATGAAACTCGAGGCTATTATCTAAGTGAAATGACTCAGAAAGCCAAATACTGCATGTTCTTACTTATAACTGGGAGCTAAACAGTGGTACAAATGGACATACAGAGTGGAATAATAGGCATTGGAGACTCGGAAAGGTGGGAGAGCAGGAGGAGGATAAGGATTACAAAATTACCCATTGGGTACAATGTTCACTATTCAAGTGATAGATACACAGACTTCACCACTGTACAGTATATTAAATATGTATTATTAAGAAATCTGCTCTGGTCCCCCTTAAATCTGAGTGTACATTTTTAATTGCCAAACTATTTTTTTAAGTTAGCAATCAATCACTGAGGATCTTTAGGATGAAGGAACAGGAGTAGAAGAGAGAGGCAAAACTTCATTCAGAAGACAAATGTGATTACATGTTATCAATAGATTATGGCCATCAAATCCTGGTAAAGCAACAAATTCAGGTTAGCATCCATACCTGGCACCTACTATGTATGTGTTACAGAAAGACTAACTTGCAGATCTTTTTGGATATTTACAAATTATATATATATATATATATATATATATATATATATATATATACACACACACACACACACACACACACGCACACACACACACACGCACACACACACATACACGCACCCATATATACATATATATGTATTAGAGATTTTATATATAAAGTTCCTGACACATGGCAGGTACTCAATTAAAGGTAACTAGCATCATCATCATTATCTGTCTCCTGAGTTAATTCATGCTCATCATGCATATAGGCACTTAGTGGCAGAGTTATGAATAGATTTGTATAAATAAAATTATTGGATTTTTGTTTCTCTTATTTTCTTGTCACATATGCAGATGAGAAGTTAGATTTTTGTCTGTTTTCATAACTGCTGCCCAGACAATGTTCTCTATTTGTAATAACATTTGTCATTTGATTTATTGGGAGGTGTTATTGATTGTTTAATATGACAGATCATGATATAATAGATGACAGTGTTACTGGAAACTTTGTGATATCCCTAACAGTCTTCAGGCTGTCACAATATTAGTTCCTTGGGTTTGAAGGAGTGTTGCTTGTACTCGTAATCAGAGAAGGCACACAAGTGAAATGTCTTGCATTTGAGTACAATTAAAGTTCATTTGGGAAATTCACAGGAAATATATCATCAATATGCCTCAGAGTTTACAAAAAGATATAAATAAAACACTATGGCAGGTTTATGAAGAAATAGGTCCCTGTATGATCAGATTTTAATGTTTGTGGGAACCACTGGCTTTCTATTTTTCTGCCTGAAATAATACCATTTATTTCAGTCCTTTTGATGAGACAATTGCTCCTAATTGGGAAGAGTTATCAAAAACAGGTAGAAATAATTGGTTTCTATCTGAGGATGTGAATTTATTTATTGAGTTTTTCTAACATGACAAGAAGCTGGACAGCACTGTGTTTGAAAGGAATCTGAGTCTCTGGGGATTCAGAGACAGAAGATAGTGAAAGGATAGGAGAGGAGTCCCAAAATACAAACATAAACTTTGTAAGACTTTTGGGAATGTAAACCCTTCAGGGTTCATTATTAAAAAGAAAGAGTGCAGTTACAGTAGTTACAGTGCAATCCCTCCCACAGTGTTGCCTGCAATATCAAATAGACATACAAACTACCATCAAGTTTTACAAAAATATACAATTACGTGCAGTACATCATAACATTTCAACAATATGTAACTCTTTGAAATGTAGCCTTTTCTTATGGGGATGTTCAACATAAATTCAAATTGATTAACACCCTTGAGTGCTTTTCAGAAGCAGTCTCTGATTTCATCACCCTTGTTTTACACTTTCCTAAAGAGTAATTGCAAAATAAAAAAGTGAAAGGACGCTACACTCCAAAAGACTGTTCCACTTTGGTTGTTACATAAGTTCAACTTTTGGGGTTCTTCCTGTAGTCTCTCCAAACCAAGATGTATTTTTAAAATTATTAGAAATAAGTGGTCCAGTCCATTGAAACCCCACAATCAAATGCAATATGATATAACATTTAGCACATTCTTATTTACTGTTGAATTTAGTTTCTTTTAGGTATATCTTTGGACTTCCTCCCCTGATCCTTGTTCTGTTGCCAGTAGCATCATCTGATTGTGATATTGAAGGTAAAGATGGCAAACAATATGAGAGTGTTCTAATGGTCAGCATCGATCAATTATTGGTATGTGCTTATTTTCTTTTACTCACATTTTCATGCATTGAGAAAATTTGAACTTTTTTTTGGTATGTAGTTTTATATCAAGTATTCATCTTTCTTGACAAGAAAGTGAAATAACTACAGAATAAAATTTAATGAGCTACTAACTGCATATTTTTATAGCTGACATAATTATGTAGCTTAAAAATAATTCTTTCCTAGACTCTAAGATTCTCATGACTATTCATTTCGGTCCTATTCACTAGTAAATTTCTTGAAAGCATAATTCAGTATCACTGCCTAAATTTCCTCACCTCTCCTTTACCATGTTAGTCCCTGTAGAAGCATTACATTAAGAGAGGGAAAATAACAGAGTAAATATTTAAAACTTATGGTGAATAGATGTGTTTTATTTGGATGTGTATATGTAGATGCATAGTTATTTATATGTGTGTATTTTATATCTATGTGTAATCAATAATTTGTTGTGAGTTAAATTGTCTGTTTTTGATGGGTAAAGCTTTTCTAATTAATATATTTTGTACCTTAGAGCCAACTTAGGTTTCTAGAAAATTTGAACAGAAAATAGAAAATTCCCATATGCTCTCTCTCCTTCTGCACTCTTTCCCTTATCTTACATCAGTATGGTACATTTATTACAATTGATGAGCCAGCATTAATACATTACATAAGTGCATATTTAACATTAGGGTTCATTCTTTGTTTTATAGTTTTATGGGTTTTGATAAATGTATAACATCACGTATCCATGATTACATATCATACAAATCATATGGTAAAAATCTATCCACCAACTCATCCTTCCCTTTTTACCCCTGAACTCCTAGTAACCACTGATTTGTTTGTATCTCTGTAGTTTTGCCTTCTTTAGAATGTCATGTAGTTAGAATCATGCGGTCTGCATGTGGCCTCTTTAGACTGGATTCTTTCACTTAGCAATGTGAATCAAAGCATCCCCCATACTTTTTTGTGGCTTGATATTTCATTTTTTCTTATTGCTGGATAACAGTCTATTGAGTGAATATACCACAACTTGTTTATTTTTTCACTGATTGAAAAATGTGTCTCAGTTGCTTCCAATATTTGGAAATTTTGAATAAAACTTCTATAAACATATACATGCAGGGTTTTTTGTAGACATAAGTTTCCAACTCAGGTGAATACCTACAAACATGACTGCCGGATCATATGGTAAGACTGTGTTTAGCTTTGTACAAAACTGCCAAACTTTCTTCCAAAGTGGCTGTACCATTTCGCATCCTTACCAGCAATGAATGAGATCCTAATGACCTCCATCTTTGCCAGTGTTTGGTATTGTCAGTGTTTCAGATTTTAACCATTGTAATAGGCTTGCCATAGTATCTCAGTGTTGTTTCAATTTTCCATTCCATAATGACATACAATGTTAACCATCTTTTCAGATACTTATTGCCATTTGTATATCTGCTTTACTGAGGTGTCTGAACTCACATCTTTACTGAAATCTTAACAATATTGAGTCTTCTTAGCCATTATCATGCAATATCTCTTTTTTAATTTTTTTCATCATTTAATTTTATTATCTGGACAGAGAACAAATGAGTATTAGTTTGGCAACATTTGTAAATAATTATATGTGTGTAAAACTCTGCAAAAGAAGATGTGATTGAAAATGCAAACTTTCATCAGAGCTTTGTTCTTTTCATCATATAAATCCTGTAAATATTTTATTAAATTTATACCTAAGTATTTCATATTTTAGTGCTATTGTAAATGGTGTGTTTCTAATTTCAAATTTTAGGTGTTTATTGCTGGTACATAGGAAAGCAATTGATTTTCGTATATTAACCTATGTCCTGCAACCTTACTATAATCACTTGTTTGTTCTAGAAGTCTGTTATTGATTACTAGGAATTTTCTTTTTTTTCTTTTGTTTTTTTTCTATTATACTTTAAGTTCCAGGGTACATGTGCATAACGTGCAGGTTTGTTACATATGTATACTTGTGCCATGTTGGTGTGCTGCACCCATCAACTCATCAGCACCCATCAACTCGTCATTTACATCAGGTATAACTCCCAGTGCAATCCCTCCCCCCTCCCCCCCCCCATGATGGGCCCTGGTGTGTGATGTTCCCCTTCCCGAGTCCAAGTGATCTCATTGCTCAGTTCCCACCTATGAGTGAGAACATGAGGTGTTTGGTTTTCTGTTCTTGTGATAGTTTGCTGAGAATGATGGTTTCCAGCTGCATCCATGTCCCTACAAAGGACACAAACTCATCCTTTTTTATGGCTGCATAGTATTCCATAGTGTATATGTGCCACATTTTCTTTTTTTTTTTTTTTTTTTGAGACGGAGTCTTGCTCTGTCACCCGGGCTGGAGTGCAGTGGCCAGATCTCAGCTCACTGCAAGCTCCGCCTCCCGGGTTCACGCCATTCTCCTGCCTCAGCCTCCGGAGTAGCTGGGACTACAGGCGCCCGCCACCTCGCCCGGCTACTTTTTTGTATTTTTAGTAGAGACGGGGTTTCACCGGGTTAGCCAGGATGGTCTTGATCTCCTGACCTTGTGATCCGCCCGTCTCGGCCTCCCAAAGTTCTGGGATTACAGGCTTGAGCCACCGCGCCCAGCCTGTGCCACATTTTCTTAATCCAGTCTGTCACTGATGGACATTTGGGTTGATTCCAAGTCTTTGCTATTGTGAATAGTGCCGCAATAAACATACATGTGCATGTGTCTTTATAACAGCATGCTTTATAATCCTTTGGGTATATACCCAGTAATGGGATGGCTGGGTCATATGGTACTTCTAGTTCTAGATCCTTGAGGAATCGCCATACTGTTTTCCATAAAGGTTGAACTAGTTTACAATCCCATCAACAGTGTAAAAGTGTTCCTATTTCTCCACATCCTCTCCAGCACCTGTTGTTTCCTGACTTTTTAATGATTGCCATTCTAACTGCTGTGAGATGGTATCTCATTGTGGTTTTGATTTGCATTTCTCTGATGGCCAGTGATGATGAGCATTTTTTCATGTGTCTGTTGGCTGTATGAATGTCTTCTTTTGAGGAATGTCTGTTCATATCCTTTGCCCACTTTTTGATGGGGTTGTTTGTTTTTTTCTTGTAAATTTGTTTGAGTTCTTTGTAGGTTCTGGATATTAGCCCTTTGTCTGATGAGCAGATTGCAAAAATTTTCTCCCATTCTGTAGGTTGCCTGTTCACTCTGACGGTAGTTTCTTTTGCTGTGCAGAAGCTCTTTAGTTTAATTAGATCCCATTTGTCAATTTTGGCTTTTGTTGCCATTGCTTTTGGTGTTTTAGACATGAAGTCCTTGCCCATGCCTATGTCCAGAATGGTATTACCTAGGTTTTCTTCTAGGGTTTTTATGGTGTTAGGTCTAACATTTAAGTCTCTAATCCATCTTGAATTAATTTTCGTATAAGGAGTAAGGAAAGGATCCAGTTTCAGCTTTCTACTTATGGCTAGCCAATTCTCCCAGCACCATTTATTAAATAAATCCTTTCCCCATTTCTTGTTTTTGTCAGGTTTATCAAAGATCAGATGGCTGTAGATGTGTAGTATTATTTCTGAGGACTCTGTTCTGTTCCATTGGTCTATATCTCTGTTTTGGTACCAGTACCATGCTGTTTTGGTTACTGTAGCCTTGAAGTATAGTTTGAAGTCAGGTAGTATGATGCCTCCAGCTTTGTTCTTTTGGCTTAGGATTGTCTTGGAAATGTGGCCTCTTTTTTGGTTCCATATGAACTTTAAAGCCATTTTTTCCAATTCTGTGAAGAAACTCATTGGTAGCTTGATGCGGATGGCATTGAATCTATAAATTACCTTGGGCAGTATGGCCATTTTCACGATATTGATTCTTCCTATCCATGAGCATGGCATGTTCTTCCATTTGTTTGTGTCCTCTTTTATTTCACTGAGCAGTGGTTTGTAGTTCTCCTTGAAGAAATCATTTACATCCCTTGTAAGTTGGATTCCTAGGTATTTTATTCTCTTTGAAGCAATTGTGAATGGAAGTTCATTCATGATTTGCCTGTTTGTCTGTTACTGTTGTATAAGAATGCGTGTGATTTTTGCACATTAATTTTGTATCCTGAGACTTTGCTGAAGTTTCTTATCAGCTTAAGGAGATTTTGGGCTGAGACAATGGGGTTTTCTAAATATACAATCATGTCATCTGCAAACAGGGACAATTTGACTTCTTCAGGAATTTTCTACATAGACAACCATGTCATCTGCAAGAGTTAATTTTTTCCAAGGTTTCAGAGTTGTATCAATACAATGTGATTGATGTATTGTTTTAACATATAATTAGTCTTTTTTCAATTGCATTGAAACTCTGAATAGCAAAGGAAAACTCTCTCAAATGTTCCTAAGATAGGAGAAATTGTCTAATCTGTCCCCCCTTTTACTCCACTGTCTCTTCTACATACTCATACTGAAGTGGCATGATGCCTTGAGGAATTTAGTGTTATACCTCTTGTAGGAATATGGAAACAAAAAAGAGATACTGCACTACACTGTACATTGTAATCCAGAGGTCCCTGATTTTGCCTGATTTTGATAAGAAAAAAAAATAGGGCATAGTAAATGTTAATTTAGATTTCTTGCTAATTTGGACATTGCATTAGATGATGCTACTAAATTAATCTTTTGAGTCAAGATAATATTTTTCATTTAATTTTATTATCTGGGCAGAGAACAAAGTAGTGCTAGTTCAACATTTATAGACAACTGTATGTGTATAAAACTTCAAAAAATATGCCATTAAAATTCCATAAAAGGAGAGTTTCATCCAATAGACTCATGACACATTTTTTTGGTGGGAGAATATAGAGGAGCTAATCTCATTAACATACAAAACAAGAACAAGTACGTCAGCACCAATAATAATACTATTTTCAAAAAACAAAACATGGCTACTCTTCTTAAGGAGGTTAATTCACAAGACATGGAAAAGAACACAGCTAGTCAGTCCAACTTAGTAGTTCCATAGTAACTTTAAGAATGTTTTCTATACATAGAAGAGGATAAATTTGAGGTAAGGAGAAAGTCTCAGTGAATTATTAATATCAACATGACTGGTAGAGCAGATTTAGTTACTCATTCACTCAGTGTGGACTAGATGCTTTGCAGACATTACTGTGTTTAAGTTTTGGGGAGACCACAATGGTAATAGTTATGAAGTGCTTGTTATGTTCTTAGTGCTTTCCACGTTTTAACTAATTTAATCCTTACAACACCCCTTGAGAAAGGCACTCTTACTACCTCTGTTTCAAAACAGAAGAATCTGAGGCCCAGGGTTACCCAGTTTACAAGTGACTGAGCCAGAATCTTTGTCTATGCTCTCTACCCAACTCTCCTACCTCCCAAGTACAATCTCTGTGATAGTTTATTCGTTCAGCAAACATTTATTTAGGGCCTGATATGTACGAGTTACTATGAAAAACCCATTTATGTGGGTGATGTTGGGTTTGGGTGTGAATACAATGATGGACCAAGTACAGATCCTTCTTTTAAGAAGCTTACATTTTGGTGAGGGTTAAAGTTTGGTGGTGTATAATGCAAGTTACAGTTTTAAAAGTAGGAAGAGTGACTACCTGTTTGTTAGATGTCTGCTTATCATCTAACAAATAGACTGGTTGTAAACCAAACTCAGAAACAAAAAGATTTAAATGGTGTTCTGGAAGTAGTAAAGAAGCAATTTTGGCCTGTGTAGAAGTTTCAGCAAGTTATACAGAAGGTCTAGCTAAGATAATTGGTAAAAGTGGCTACACTAAACAACAGACTTCAATGTAGATGAAACATCCTTCTACTGGAAATAGGTGACATCTAGAACTTTCATAGCTAAAGAAGAGAAGTCAATGCCTGGCTTCAAAGCTTAAGAGGACAAACTGACTCTCTTGTTAGGGAGAAATGCAGCTGGTGACTTTAAGTTTCAGCAAAATATTACTGCTCGTTGACAGTGCAAAATTGGTCACCCAAGAGTATTGATGGATATTAATGTTTTCATAACTGCTAATATAACATCTGTTTTTCAGCCTGTAAATCAAAGAGTAATTTCAACTTTCAAGTCTTATTATTTAAGATATATATTTTGTAAGGCTATGGCTGCCAGAGATAATGATTCATCTAATGGATCTGAGCAAAGAATTGAAACCTTGTGAACAGGATTCATTGTTCTGTAATAGATGCCCTTAAAAGCATTTGTGATTCATGGGAGGAGGTCAAAATATCCACATTAATAGGAGTTTGGAAGAAGTTGATTCCAACTCTCATAGATGACTTTGAGGGGTTCAAGACTTCAATAGAGAGAGCAAATGCAGATATGGTGGAAATAGCAAGAGAATTAGAATTAGAAGTGGAGCCTGAAGATGTGACTGAAATGCTGAAATCTCAGGATAAAACTGGAATGGATGAGGAGCTGCTTCTCAAGTATGAGCAAAGAAAGTGGTTTCTTGAAATAATTTTACTTTGAGTAAAGATGCTGTGAACATTGCTGAAATAACAAGAAAACATTTAGAATATTACACAAAATTAGTTAAAGCAATGGAAGGATTTGAGAGGATTGCCTCTAATTTTAAAAGAAGTTCTACTGTGGATAAAATGCTTTCTAACAGTATCACATGCTACAGAAGAATCTTTTGTGAAAGAAAGAGTTAATCTATGTGGCAAACTGCATTGTTGCCTTATTTTAAAAATTACTACAGCCACCCAACCTTCAGCAACCACCACTCTCATCAGTCAGCATCCACTAATGTTGAAGCAAGACCCTCTACCAGCAAAAAAGTTTACAATATCCTGAAGTCTCAGATGATTGTTAGCATTTTTCAGCAAAAAAAGTCCTTTTAAATTAAGATATATACATTGTTATTTTAGACATAAGGCTATTGTACACATAATAGACTACAGTATAATATAAACATAACTTTTATATGCTGGGAAACCAAACAGCATTGTGTGACTCACTTTATTATGATACTTGCTTTGCTGCAGTGGAACCAAACCCACAGTATCTCTGAGGTATGCCTGCAATAAATTATGCAATCATTATCACTATCTAATTCTAGAATATTTTCATCATTGCAAAAAGAAATATTCTACCTGTTAGCAGTAACTCTTTATTCCCCATCACCAGCCTCTGGCAGCCACTATTCTGCATTCTGCTTTCTGTCTCTAGGAATTTACCTATTCTGGACATTTCATATAAGTCTTGTATATAATTCATATGGATGATATGCAACTTTTTGTATTGATCTTGTTTGCCTTAGCATAATGTTTTTAAGATTAATCCATATGATAACAGGAGTTGGTATTTCATTTCTCTTCACGAATCAATAAAATTCTGTTGTATGGATGTGCCACATTTTGTTTATTCATTCATCAATTTTTGGACATTTGGGTTTCCCATTCTTTGACTATGCAAGTTTTTATGCAATTCTCTTAGAATGTTCCTAGTAGTCAAATTGTTGGATTATATGGTCACTCTGTTAAACTTTTTGAGGAACTGCAAACTGTTTCTAAAGGGGCTGCACCATTTGCGTTTCTACCAGCAGTTTGTTAAGGCTCTGATTTCTCTACATTCTCAGCAAAACTTGTTGTCATCTAACTTTTTTATTCGAGCTATCTCTGTGGGTGTGAAATAGTATCTCATAGTGATACTGATTTTCATTTCCTTGATGACTAATGATGTCAAGCATCTTTTCATTATTGACTGTTATTATCAGCCATTTTGCATATCTTCTTTTGGAGAATTGTTTATTCAAAATTTTCACCCACTTTTAAATTGGGTTATTTGTTTTTTCAGTTTTATATTTGTAAGAGTTCTTTATATGCTCTGTATCCTAGAACTTTATCAGATATTATAATTTTTCCTCCCATCATTTGTATTATGTTTTATTTTCTTGATAGTGTCCTTTGAAGGACATTTTTAATTTTTATGAAGTTCAATTCATTTACTCTTTGTGCTCATGTTTTTGTTTTCATATCAAAGAAACTATTGCTTAATCCAAGACAACAAAGATTTACAGGTATGTTTTATTCTAAGAGCTTTATAGTTTCAGTCTCACATGTTGGTCTTTGATTCATATTGAGTTAATTTATGTATATGGTGTGAGGTAGGGGTCCAACTTCATTCTTTTTCATGTGGTTATCCAATAGTTCCTGCATCTGATATTGAAAATTATATTTTCCCTCATTGAATGTCTTGATACCCTTGTTGAAAATAAACTGAACTCAAATGTATGGGTTTATTTCTGACCTCTCAATGGTAATCCATTGATATATAATCCCTATGCCAGGGCCAGACAATCTCAATTACTGTAGCTTGGTATTTAGTTTTGAAATCAGTTTTGTCTTTCACTTGTGTTTTTATTTCCTTAAAATCTTTTATACTGATGAAATTACTGATATTTATTTTATGAATTGACTACCTTTTTTTAGGGATTAGTATATTAAATAGCTTTATAATTTAAATGCAATCTAAATCTCTCTGGTGATGTCATATCTCTGAGCAATTAATAAACCATGTGACTCCATATACTAGTAAGTATGGTCAAGTGAGTGGTATGGACAGAAGCAATGACAGACTGTAGAGAAGTGGTGGGGAGCTTAAGAGTATTCTCTTCCTTACAGCTCTCAAGATCCATTTTCATTCTCCCATTAGATTTTGATGATATTCTCATCATTTGGTAAAAGTACATTATAATATATTAAGTATAACTTAATTTATTAATTTAGAGACAGAGTTTCACTCCATCACCCAGGCTGGAGTGCAATTGTGTGTTCTCAGCTCATTGCAATCTCCACCTCCCAGGTTCAAGCAATTCTTGTGCTTCTGCCTACCAAGTAGCTAGGATTACAGGCATGTGCCACCACACCCAGCTAATTTTTGTAGTTTTAGTAGAGATAGGTTTTTGCCATGTTGATCAGGTTGTTCCCAAACTCCTGATCTCAAGTGATCTGCCTGCTTCAGCCTCTCAAAGTGCTGGTATTACAGGCATGAGTTACTGTGCTTGGCCTAAGTATAACTCTATAATTGTCCTATCTGTTTAAAACATCTTTCCATTCATAATTCCCTTAGTTTCTTACTTTTGATAGATAATTTTATTTTTATGTAGTGACATCTATATAATAAAATTTCAGAGGGTTCAATTTGGGCACCAAGGTGGGAGGGATCAGGGGCTGGTGTGAAATTTATACAGAAATAGTTTTCCTATAAAGCCACAAATAGGTGACACTTGGAGAAGAAATAACTTGTCTTTCCTCTTGAATAATGTGGGCATCCTCATCAAACATCACTTCACCAGAGATATTTCTGGACTCGCAATTCCATTTTGTTTATCTATATATCTGTCCTGGGTCAGTACCAGACTGTCTTTGTTACTCTTTCTTTGGATAAGCTTTGAAATCAGGAAATATGAATTCTTCTACGTGTTTTTTTTTTTTTTTTTTTTTTTTCTTGAGATTGTTTTGGTTATTTCAGGTCCCCTGGAATTCCACGTGAAAATTTTAGAATCAGCTTGTCAAATTTCTACAAAGAAGTCAACTGGGATTCTGATAGGGATTTTGTTTCATGCATAAACTAATTGAGGAATATCATCTTCTTAATAATGCTTAAAAATGCTTGTGGCCCATGAACATGGAGTCTTTTATCCATTTATTTGTATATTTTATTTATTTATTTATTTATTTATTTTATTATTATTATACTTTAAGTTCTAGGGTACATGTGCATAACGTGCAGGTTTGTTACATATGTATACTTGTGCCATGTTGGTGTGCTGCACCCATCAACTCATCAGCACCCATCAACTCGTCAGCACCCATCAACTCGTCATTTACATCAGGTATAACTCCCAATGCAATCCCTCCCCCCTCCCCCCTCCCCATGATAGGCCCCAGTGTGTGATGTTCCCCTTCCCGAGTCCAAGTGATCTCATTGCTCAGTTCCCACCTGTGAGTGAGAACATGAGGTGTTTGGTTTTCTGTTCTTGCGATAGTTTGCTGAGAATGATGGTTTCCAGCTGCATCCATGTCCCTACAAAGGACACAAACTCATCCTTTTTTATGGCTGCATAGTATTCCATAGTGTATATGTGCCACATTTTCTTAATCCAGTCTGTCACTGATGGACATTTGGGTTGATTCCAAGTCTTTGCTATTGTGAATAGTGCCGCAATAAACATACGTGTGCATGTGTCTTTATAGCAGCATGATTTATAATCCTTTGGGTATATACCCAGTAGTGGGATGGCTGGGTCATATGGTACTTCTAGTTCTAGATCCTTGAGGAATTGCCATACTGTTTTCCATAATGGTTGAACTAGTTTACAATCCCACCAACAGTGTAAAAGTGTTCCTATTTCTCCACATCCTCTCCAGCACCTGTTGTTTCCTGACTTTTTAATGATTGCCATTCTAACTGCTGTGAGATGGTATCTCATTGTGGTTTTGATTTGCATTTCTCTGATGGCCAGTGATGATGAGCATTTTTTCATGTGTATGTTGGCTGTATGAATGTCTTCTTTTGAGGAATGTCTGTTCATATCCTTTGCCCACTTTTTGATGGGGTTGTTTGTTTTTTTCTTGTAAATTTGTTTGAGTTCTTTGTAGGTTCTGGATATTAGCCCTTTGTCTGATGAGTAGATTGCAAAACTTTTCTCCCATTCTGTGGGTTGCCTGTTCACTCTGATGGTAGTTTCTTTTGCTGTGCAGAAGCTCTTTAGTTTAATGAGATCCCATTTGTCAATTTTGGCTTTTGTTGCCATTGCTTTTGGTGTTTTAGACATGAAGTCCTTGCCCATGCCTATGTCCTGAATGGTATTACCTAGGTTTTCTTCTAGGGTTTTTATGGTGTTAGGTCTAATATTTAAGTCTCTAATCCATCTTGAATTAATTTTCGTATAAGGAGTAAGGAAAGGATCCAGTTTCAGCTTTCTACTTATGGCTAGCCAATTTTCCCAGCACCATTTATTAAATAGGGAATCCTTTCCCCATTTCTTGTTTTTGTCAGGTTTGTCAAAGATCAGATGGCTGTAGATGTGTGGTATTATTTCTGAGGGCTCTGTTCTGTTCCATTGGTCTATATCTTTGTTTTCATACCAGTACCATGCTGTTTTGGTTACTGTAGCCTTGTAGTACAAAATTTGACAATATTTTATAGTTTTCAGAATATAGGTTTTACCCTTCTTTTGTTAAAGTTATTCCTAAGTATCTTGTGTCTCTTTAATGCTATTGCAAATGGAATTTTTTCTTTATTTTATTTTAAAATTATCTTTGATTTCTAACTCTCCACTCCTTGTATACTTACTTAAGTATGCGTCTTATTTCCCCATACTAGTCTATATATATATAGTAAGGACAGATTTTATGTTTGAGTTATCTTTGTATCTCACAGACTATTAGCCCAGCATCTTAAACGTGGTGGTTTTTCAAATGTTTAATAAATAGTTTATGGATTGTTAACACCATAAATTAATGAGAACCCAGAGCTAATTTTGAATAATCTAGGAAGCCTGTTTTTTTTTAAACATATGTTTCTTTGGAAATTTGTTATGAATCAAATGTCAGGTACTTTTCAATATCAATATGAACTAGTTTTGGATGTTGTACAATATTTTTATCCATAAAAAATTATTTTACCTAAATATAACTCATGTGGTTGAACTACATAACTCTTAGTCACCAGAGCAAAGGCTGCTTCAAAATATAAAGGCTGCTAGAAATGGCCAAACGCTTTCTAGAAATAACTCAGTCTAATTGTAGGCAAATACAGGGCTATCCTTTTATTTTAAATTATAAACCTATAAATCTAATGATTAATCAGTTATAATGGGCTTTCACAACTTCCAATATTTTTAACTGTGACTCTGTTCTAGAGGCTTTCACAGATTCAACTTTTGTTTTTGCACTGACAGCTCTCATATAGCCTGAAGTCTACATTTCTCCACGAACTCTAGGACCATTTAATTCAAATATCAAGTAGATATTTCTACCCGGATGTACTATGGCACCTCATGCCTAATAGTGAACTAATTTATCATCACATTTAGCCTGTTCCTGCTTCTGTATTTTCTATCTTAGGTAATCTTAGCATTTTCCCAGTCTTTCAATTCTGAAAGCCTTCATCTCATCCATCACCAAATTCTATAGTTTAGCATATCATCTTAACACCTGTATTCTCCATTTATTCTATAGACTTCTACTACTAGTCTTAGTTCAAGTAGTTGCCAGATCTCACTGGGACCACTTCTGCAGCCATCAATGGGCCCTGACTAACCTTCCTGCCTCCCCTGTGTGTCTGAACTTTTTAATGACGCTTGAGTTATTTGTCCCATTTCAAATCTGGTACCATTTTTCTTCTTCTTTTTTTTTTTTTTTTTTTTTTTTTTGAGACGGAGTCTCACTCTGTCGCCCGGGCTGGAGTGCAGTGGCCGGATCTTAGCTCACTGCAAGCTTCGCCTCCCAGGTTTACGCCATTCTCCTGCCTCAGCCTCCCGAGTAGCTGGAACTACAGGCGCCCGCCACCTCGCCCGGCTCGTTTTTTGTATTTTTTTAGTAGAGACGAGGTTTCACCATGTTAGCCAGGATGGTCTCGATCTCCTGACCTCGTGATCCGCCCGTCTCGGCCTCCCAAAGTTTTTCTTCTTCTTAAACTCTTTAATAAAGCATCTCTCCCCCAGCACCTATCAGGATTTAGTCTTGCATTTTATTGATTTGCTAACAGAAGTAGCCAAAGAAGGATCAAATTCTTGTCAATTATTACTTCAAAACTATGTGTAAATAAATGGACAATGTTTAAATAATTGTAGTTAACAAATAAAAGCAAATGTAAATTGATTACAATAAAAATTAGTTTTTTAATATCACATTATGCTAAAATATAAATTTCCTGTTTATATGACTCAGCATGACTAATCAGTTGCAATTTAACAAGAGACATTGCTTTTTAAGAGGCAAGGCATTTTTTTTTTATGAATCACTTTTTTCTAGTTATAAAAATTAAATAAAAATAGACTAATTAAAATATGGAGACTGCCTGAGTAGATTTTAAAAACCTATGTTGTCTAAAAGAAACCTACTTTAAATATAAAGATACACATAGATTGAAAGTATTATGATGGGGAATGATACACGATGTTAACACTAATCAAAATGGGAGTAGCTATATTCATTTCAGTCAAAGTCAACTTCAGAGCAAGGCAGACTGTCATGGATATACAGAGTGTGCATTATATAATAATAAAGGGCTACCTATCCAAGAAGACATAAGAATCCTTGCTCTGTACATGCCTAACAACAGCATCAAACTCTGTGAAGCAAAAACTGATAAACTGCAATATATAATATAATAGATGGAATAGATAAAATTCCATCTATTATGATAGTTGGAAACTTCACAGCCTTCTGTCAGTAACTGACAGATTCTGCAGGGAGGAAATCAATAAGGTTACAGATAAACTTGAAATCACCGTAAATCAACTGGATCTAATTGACAGTTATAAAATGCTTCATCAAACAACAGCATAATGCACATTTTTATCAAGCTCACATGGAATATTCCCTAAGATTGAACATGTACTGAGCCATAAAACACACCTTAACAAATTTTTATAAGTACAAGTCATGCACAGCATTCTCTCAACCAAAATGTAATTGAAATAGAAATCAATAAAATAAGAAAAATAGAGGGAAAATTCCCAAATATTTGGAAATTAAAAACACAATCTTTGATAACATATAGGTCAAACAAAATGTCTCAAAAGAAATTTTAAAATATTTTGAATTAAATGAAAATAAAATAGATATTTGTGTGATACAGTGAGAACAGTGCTTAGGGTATTAAATGCATAGAAAGAAAAGAAAAAGATATAAAATCAATAGTCTAATTTTCCACCTTAGGAAAACAGAAATGAGAGAGAAAATTAAAACTAAATTAATCAGAAGTAAATAAATGAAATTAGAGATGAAATTGAGAACAAGACATTAATAGAGGAAAATCAATGAAAGCAAAACTGGTTCTTTGAAAAGATCAATAAAATTAATAAGCCTCCAGTCAGGCTGACCATGAAAATAAGAAAAAGATACAAATTACTACTATCAGAAGTGAAAAGAGAGCCATCACTACTGATTCCATGGGTGTTAAAAAGATAATGAGGTAATAGTATTTTGATAGTTAATTTTACGCATCAACTTAGCTTGGCCAAGAAACACCAAGGATTGCCAGCAGCCACCAAAATCTATGAGAAAGTCATGAAATGATTTCGCCACAGAGCCTCCAAGAGGACAACCCTCCCAACACTTTGATATCAGACTTATGGTTTCCAGAACTGTGAGAGAGTAAATTTCTGTTGTTTTAAGCCACGCTGTTCTTGGACATTTGTTATAGAAGCCCTAGGAAACTCAAATAAGTGGTGACAAAAGTGGACAACATCCTGAAAAAAAATTCACTAACACTACACTTTGAAGAGAGGTCGTGGAAATGTCTACTGGAGAAAAGCAAGTGAATTGGGAAAATGACCCCTAAATATGGTAGTCTATGAAAAGCAAAACACCTCTTTCTCAATTGGGAGGAAACTTGAAGACCAAATGAGAACACTTTCTTCATGCAGGCCAGCTCACCATACACCATGATGCACTTTAACAAAAGGTAAATTGTTAAAAAGAGAGCACAGTGTTGATAACAGGGAAAGCTATGCATGTGTGGGGACAGAGAGTATCTGTAGAAAAAAAACAGTTTTATTATTCTCTCCTTCAACAACAATCAACACAGAAGACTTCTGTGACCAAATATGTGGGAGATTTTTTCCCTCATATTCTAAGTAAGGAATCAATTCTGCAAAGGACACAAGCTGGTTGTCAATTCAATTATGACACTATCTACCTGGAGACAGCATCATATAACACAGGTTAAGGCTGTCTTCATGACTCCTCTTTCTCCCTCCACCCACATTTCAGATGCCAATCATAAACCCTAGGTTGTCTAACCTTTGCTTCTGACCAACTGGCTGTACAATGGGGATCCTACAACCTGCTCCTTGGGTTTAACTAATTTGCTAGAGCAGCTCTCAGAACGTGAGGAAATACTAATATTTATCATGTATTATAAAGAATATTATGAAGGTATAGATGAAGAGATTCATGGGCAAGGTATGGGAGAGCAGGTCTGGAGCTTTCATGCCCTCTCCGGGTGTGCCACCCTCCAAATACCTCCACATGTTCAGCTATTTGTAAGCTCTCTGGAGAGTTAGGCATGACTGATTAAATCATTGGCCATTGGTGATCAACATAACCTTCATCCCCTCTCCCCTCCCCAGAAGTTGGGGGATGGGGCTGGGGCTGAAAGTCCCAACCCTCTATTTACGCTTTGTTATCCTAGGGGCTGGGACTGGGGCTGGAGCTAGGGGCTACCTACGGGCTGCCAGTCACCAGTCATCTCATCAACCCTGAAAAAGACATCCCTTTGGAGGTTTCAAGGATTTTATGGGTTGTGTGTCCCAGGAATCTGGGAAAAAGACCAAACATGCACAGTCATATGACATAATGTTTCAGTCAATGAGAGACTGCATATACCATGGTGGCCCCAAAGATTATAATGGAGTTGCAACATTCATATTGCCTAGTGACATGATAGGTGTGGTAATGTCTTAGAATGCATTACTCACATGTTTGTGATGATACTGATGTAAACAAACCCATTGCACTGCCAGCCATATAAACGTATAGCACAGTAGTTTACACAGTAGTGTCCTAGGCCTTCACATTCACTCATCATTCACTCACTGACTCATCCAGAGCAACTTGCAGTTCTGCAAGCTCCATTCATGGAAGGTCCCCTATACAAGTGTACTATTTTTAATATTTTATACCCTATTTTTACTGTACCTCTTCTATATTTAGATATGTTTAGACACACAAATACTTATCATTGTGTCATTATTGTCTATAGTATTTAGTGCATGCTATACAGGTTTGTAGCCTGAGAGCAATAGGCTATACCTTATAACCTAGGTATGTAGTAGGCTATACCATTTAGGTTTGGGTTCTATGATGTTTGTGCAATGATGAAATCATCTAATGGCACCATTACTTAATGACACATTTCTCAGAACATATCCCCTATCATTAAGTGACACATAACTGTATTTCACAGTGTCATCATGTATATGAGGAATCTCTATACCTTCTTCTCATTTTTTTGTGAACCTAAAACCACTCTGTAAAATAGTCTTTAATAAAAAGAAAGTGGACAGTCCCTGTCCACCAACAAAATTGACCACAGATTTTCCCACTTCTCAGTGCACTACCATTGCCACATACCCCTTCCCAAAAAGCTGTGTTCCCAGGCTTTCTAAGAGCACACAGAGCAGATAATACCGTGGCTTAACTTAGAAATTCAACAGAGAAGAGACTATAATAAGTGAGAAGAGGATCATGAGATATAGAGTCAAATAAATATCAGCACAGAGTGGTCCACTTTAAATTTAAGATGAAAATAAATTTAAGATGAAAATAAATTTAAGATGAATTTCTGTGATAACCACAGAGAAATTCCACAGCAAAATAAAAAGACTAAAAGAAACCTAGAATATGAGAGTCCATTCTGGAAGGTGGGCAGACACCAAGAAATAGAATAAAAACCTTCATTTGTACTTCACACCATAGTTTTAAAGTACACATGAATTTTACAAAAGAATATCAAAGAGTAGTTGATAAAAGAATGCAATGAGATGAAAAAGGATATTATACAACCAAGGAAATACATTGAAATACAAAATTATGCACTCCCTCTATTTTGGACCTGACAAAAATGTTAGCAATAACAAGAAGAATAAACAAAAAATATGAAATAGATTTGTTATAATAACCATGAATGCAAAGTAAAAATACAAATTACAAACAGTTGCTGAAACAATAAGAGATAAGAAGAGATGATAGTGAGCCATTTTATGAATAATTGTTCCTACCAAAGACAATTCATCAAAATGGAAGAGTGAAACAACCTATGACGGAGGAAAATTTTTCCACAAATTAAAGCAAAAATGGAATGAACCGTACATGCTAAGTAGTATATCATGTACTATAAAAATTGATTCAACATGACTGTTACTAAGTTCTATCTTGGAAAAGTGACTGAATTTCAAGAGCAAGGAAGAATAATTCTAAAGGTGGAAATGGCAAGTCATTTGGAGGAGAATTAGAGTAGCTTCAGATTTTTCACATCTAAATGCAAAAGATAATGGAATAATGTCTACAAAATTCTGAGAGATAAAAATGTGACTCAGATTTTGATACATAGACAAGTTATTGTTCAAATATAAAGTGCACAGGCAGAAACTTATGTATGTCAGAATTTAGGCAATAGAGCACTCATGAGCCTTTTCAAGGAGAAGGTGGTGGGGGAGGGGAGCTACTGAATATAAAATCCAACCAACCAAGAGAAAAATGCAGACACTAGTAAAAGGTCAATTGATGGCACAAAACTCACTTCCTTGTAAAATTAGAGTGGCCTCTTCAAAATATATTGTATTTTTTAATTTTCCTCATGGTTCTTGCTACTGTCTGAAATTATCATATTTTTAGGACAGAGACTCTCTGTCTTGATAACCCTTGTATCCCCAACATCTAGAATGTTACCTGTTACAGACAAGACCCTTCATAAATATTTATTGACTGACTGAGTGAATGAACATAGTTTACATTTTAAAAACTTAAATGTTATTTTAAAGTTATAAAATTACAGTGTAGCATAAAATTGTATGTTATATCATGTATATTGTATAATTCAAAATTATGTTGTAAAGATGTTGATATATGTAAGTGACTGTGTTAGACACTTCTGGCTGCCATGTCAAAGAACCATGGACTTTGCTACTTTGGTCGCTTATAAACAACAGAAATTTATTCCTCACAGTTCTGGAGGCTGGAAGCCCAAGATTGGGCTGGCAGTACGGTTGGGTTCTGGTGAAGGACCTCTTCCAGGTTATGGACTGCCAGCTTCTCATATCTTCTTGTGGCAGAATGTGAAATTTTCAAATGGCTAGAGAACTCTCTGGTGTTTCTTTATAAGGCACTACTACCATTCATTAGAGGTTCACCTTCATGACTTAATTACCTCCCAAAGGCCTCATTTTCTAATGCCAACACATTGGGGGTTAGGGTTTCAACACATGAATTTTGAGGAGACACAAATATTCAGTTCATAACAGTGATATTGTAAAATCATTATATGACTTACAGTCTTCACCATATTGGTTCTATCAGTGACTTCTCACTATTGGTTTATGTGCTACTCATATATTTACTTGCAGTTTACCTAATGGCTTGCTTATTTTTGCTTAACCAGGTGGTGTTTAAAGTTATGCTCTCGAAACAAAACACTCTCTTCTGACAGTTTGGTTTATCATATTTGGCTACTTTGCTTTCCATATTTCTTTAGTAAATCTTTATTTTTGATCTGCCTGTTACCACCCCACTTCAGCTCACCAGAATGTTCGAATATATCCATCTCATACTTCGTCTCTCAAATTGTCTCATTAATTATAGGTTCTATAGTTGAAATTGATATTTAAAGTTCAAGTAAATAGTAAGACAGTTATAAAGTACAGCATATAAGCACTTGTGATTATAAATTTACAGTTGCAACAAAAATAGCATGGTACTAGTACAAAAACAGACACGTAGACCAATGGAACACATAGACTAATGGTTGCTGTAGTCTTGTAGTATATAGTTTGAAGTCGGGTAGCATGGTGCCTCCAGCTTTGTTCTTTTTGCTTAGGATTGTCTTGGCAATACTGGCTCTTTTTTGGGTCCATATGAATTTTATGGTAGTTTCTTCTAATTCTGTGAAGAATGTTAATGGTAATTAGATTGCTGCTTGTAGGATAGTATATAACCATTACTGCATATTAACCTTAAGACTAATGAGTGAGAGCTGGGCCATGATGGCTGACTAGAAACAGCTGCAGTTGGAGGCGCCCACCGAGAATAACAAAAATAGCAAGTGAATCCTGCACTGGCAACTAAGGTATCCAGGTTCTCTTATTTGGACTTACTAGGTGGTTGGCACAAATGACAGAAAGCAAAGAAATCAGAGTGGAATAATGGCCCACCTGGGGGCTGCAGGGGTAAGTGAGACTCCCAACACCAGCCAAGGGAGACAGTGAGTGATTGTGCTACCCTGCCCGGGAAACCACACTTTTTCCATGGATGGTTGCAACCTGCAAATCAGGAGATTCCCATCATAAGCCTATGCCAAAAGGGTCTTGGGTTGCAAACACAGAGCAATGCATATTCTCTCAGTGGCCACTGGACTGGGGGCTGCCTAAGACTACAGAGTTCCTAGAGGGAAGGGCAGCCACCATCACTATGTCTACCTGCTGCCTAAGATGACTGAACTTAGAAGAGGGTCAGCAACCATCACTGTAGCCTCCAGTCTGCCTTTTCCCCTGCTGGTGCCAGAGATATTGGGTGGTTCAGATTCAGGAGAAATTCTCCACAGTGCAACACAGCAGCTGTGGCAGATATCACCAGACTGCCTCTTTAGGCTGCACCTGAACCCATCCCTCTTCACTGCATGTGGCCTCCCTCTGGGAATTTCATCATCTCCAGCCAGGGGTTTACGGACAAAGCTCTGATACACCTGGGATGGAGCTTCTAGGGGGAGGAGCGGTTATTGTCTCCATGGATCAACAGACTTAGTCTTTTCCCTTGCTGGCTCTGAGGAATCCAGGCAGTTCAGACGAGTGGGATTCCAGCCAGAGTGCTTCATTAAGTGGGTCCTTGATCCTGTTCTCCTGACTGGGTGAGACCAACCCCAACAGGGGTCACCGGATACCTTATATAAAAACATTCCCACTAACATGAGGTCAGTAACCCTCTGGGATGGAGCTCCCAGAGGAAGGAGCAGTCAGCCATCTTTGCTGTTCTGCAGCCTCCACTGGTGACACCCCCAGGGGTGGGAGAGACCCAGGCAAATAGGATCTGGAGTGGACCCCCAGCAAATGACAGCAGCCTTATGGAAGAGGGGCCTGATTGTTGAAAGAAAAGAAAACAGAAAGCAACAACAACAGGATCAACAAAAAGGTACCCACAAAAACTCCATCAAAGGTAGATAACCTCAGCAAGATGAGAAAGAATCAATGAAAAAAACACTGAAAACTCAAAAAGCCAGAGTACCTCTTCTCCTTGAAATGATTGCAACACCTTTCCAACAAGGGCACAGAACTGAGCTGAGGCTAAGATGGATAAACTGGCAGAAGTAGGCTTCAGAAGGTGGGTAATAATGACCTTCACTGAGCCAAAGGAGCATGTTCTAACCCAATGTGAAGAAGTTAAGAACCATGATAAAACATTATAGGAGCTGTTAACCAGAATAATGTTTGGTGAGATACATAAATTACCTGATGGAGCTGAAAAATACAACACAAGAACTTTCCAGTGCAACCACAGGTATCAATAGCTGAAAAGATCAAGTGGAGGAAAGCATTTCATAACTTGAGGACTATCTTGCTGAAATAAAACACAAAATTAGAGAAAAAAGGGCATGGAAAGAAATGAACAGAACCTGTGAGAACTATGGGATTATGTGCACACACAGAACCTATGCCTGATTGGGGTACCTGAAAGATATGGTGAGAATTGAACTAAGTTGGAAAACGTATTTTAGGATGTCATCCAGGAGAACTTCCTCAACCTAGCAAGACAGGCCAACAGTCAAAATCAGGAAGTACAGAGAGCCCCAGTAAGATAAGCCATGAGAAGAACCACTCCAAGACACATGATCGTTAGATTCTCCAAGGTTGAAATGAAGGAAAAAAATATTAAGGGCAGCCAGAGAGAAAGGCCAGGTCACCTACAAAGGGAAGCCCATCAGAATAACAGCAAGCCTCTCAGCAGAAACCCTGCAAGCCAGAAGAGATTGGGGGTCAATATTCAACACTCTTAAAAAAAAAAAAAAATGTTTCTAACCAGAATTTCATATCCAGTGAAACTAAGCTTTATAAGCAAAGGAGAAATAAAATCCTTTCCAGACAGGCAAATGCTGAGGAAATTTGTCACCACTAGGCCTGCCATGCAAGAGTTCCTGAAGGAAGCACTAAATATGGAAAGGAAAAATCATTACCAGCCACTACAAAAACACACTGAAGTACATAGACCAATGATAGTATGAAGCAACTACATCAACAAGTCTGTAAAATAACCAGCTAGCATCATGATGACAGGATCAGCTTCACACACAGGAATATTAACCTTAAATGTAAATGGGCTAAATGCCCCAATTAAAAAGCACACAGTGGCAAGCTGGATAAAGAGTCAAGGCCCACTGGTGTACTGTATTTAAGAGACCCATCTCATGTACAAAGACACACATAGGCTCAAAATAGGAAAATCTACCAAGCAAATGGAAAACAGAAAAAAATCAGAGGTTGCAATCCTAGTTTCTGACCAAACAGATTTTAAACCAATAAAGATAAAAAAAAGATAAAGAAAGGCATTACATAATTGTAAAGGGTCCAATTCAACAAGAAGAGCTACTTGTCCTACATATATATGCACCCAGTACAGGAGCACCCAGATCCATAAAACACATTCTTAGAGACATACAAAGAGACTTGGACTCCCACAGAATAATGGTGAGAGAATTTAACACTGCACTGTCAATATTAGACAGATTATTGAGGCAGAAAATTAACAAGGATATTCAGGACTTGAACTCAGTTCTGGATCAAGTGGACCTGATAGATATCTACAGAACTCTCCACCCCAAAATAACAGAATGTACATTCTTCTTGGCACCACATGGCACTTACTGTAAAATCAATCACATAATTGGAAGTAAAACACTCCTCAGCAAATGCCAAAGAACTGAAATCACAAGAAACAGTCTCTTAGACCACAGCACAATCAAATTAGAACTCAATTTTAAGAAACTCACTCAAAACCATACAATTACATGGAAATTGAACAACCTGCTCCTGAATGACTCCTGGGTAAATAATGAACTTAAGGCAGAAATCAAGAAGTTCTTTGAAATCAATGAAAATAAAGAGGCAATGTACCAGAATCTCTGGAATGCAGTGACAGCAGTGTTAAGAGGGAAATTTATAAAACTAAATGTCCACATTAAAAAGCCAGAAAGATCTCTAATTGACATCCTAACATCACAACTAAAAGAACTAGAGAACCAAGTGCAAGCAAACCCCAAAACTAGCAGAAGACAAGAAATAACCAAGATCAGAGAAGAATCAAAGCAGATATAGACATAAAAATCCCTTCAAAATATTAATGAATCCAGGAGCTGGTTTTTGAAAAAATTAATAAAATAGACTGCTAGTTAGACTAATAAAGAAGAAAAGGGAGAAGAATCAAATATACACAATAAAATGATAAGATAAATATCATCACTGACCCCACAGAAATACAAACAACCATCAGACAATACCATAAACATCTCTATGCAAATAAACCAGAAAATCTAGAAGAAATGGATAAATTCCTGGACACATATATCCTCCCAAGACTGAACCAGGAAGAGGTTGAATCCTTGCATGAGCCAATAGCAAGTTCTGAAATTGAGGCAGTAATAAATAGCCTACCAACCAAAAAAAAACACTGGAACCAGACAGATTTAGAGCTGAATTCTACCAGAGGTACAAAGAGGAGCTGGTATCATTTATTCTGAAACTATTCCAAACAATTGAAAAGGAGGGACTCCTTAACTCATTTTATGAAGCCAGTATCATCCTTATACCAAAACCTGGCAGAGATACTACAAAAAAAAAAACAAAACTTCAGGTCAATATCTCTGATGAACGTCAATACAAAAATGCTCTGTAAAATACTGCCAAACCAAATCCAGGAGCACATCAAAAAGATTATTCACCATAATCAAGTTAACTTCATCTCTGGGATGTAAGGCTGGTGCAATGTACAAAAATCATTAAATGTAATTCATCACATAAACTGAACTAAAGACAAAAACCACATGATTATCTCAATAGATGTAGAAAAGACCTTCGATAAAATTCAACATCCCACCCCCCATGTTAAAAACTCTCAATAAACTAGATACTGATGGAACATACCTCAAAATAACAAGAGCCATTTATGACAAACCCACAGCCAATATCATACTGAATGGACAAAAGCTGGAAGCATTCCCCTTGAAAACTAGCACAAGACAAGGATGCCACTCTCACCACTGCTATTCAACATAGTATTGGAAGTTCTGGCCAGTGCAATCAGGCAAGAGAAAGAAATAAAGGGTATTCAAATAGGAAGAGAGGAAGTCAAACTGCTTGCCAATGACATGATTTTATATCTAGAAAACCCCATTGTCTCAACCCAAAATCTTCTTAAGCTGATAAGCAACTTCAGCAAAGTCTCAGAATACAAAATCAATGTGCAAAAATCACAAGCGTTCCTATACACCAACAATACACAAGGAGAAAACCAAAACATGAATGAACTCCCTTTCACAATTGCTACAAAGAGGGTAAAATACTTAGGAATATAGCTAACAAGGGGAAGTGAAGATCTCTTCAAGGAGAACTACAAACCACTGCTCAAGTATACCAGAGAGGACACAAACAAATGAAAAAACATTTCGTGCTCATGGATAGGAAGAATCAACATTGTGAAAATGGCCATACTGCCCAAAGTAATTTATAGATCCAATGCTACTCCCATTAAATTACTATTAATATTCTTCACAGAATTAGAAGAAACAACCATAAAATTCATATGGACCCAAAAAAGAGCCAGTATTGCCAAGACAATCCTAAGCAAAAAGAACAAAGCTGGAGGCACCATGCTACCCGACTTCAAACTATATACTACAAGCCTACAGCAACCAAAATAGCATGGAGTGTAATGGTAGTGATAGTTGTTAGATATTGTTTGCACTGTCCATTATTTTAGGAAGAAGGGTTCCTGGGATACGAAATATGACTGATTATTTTCCCAAAGGAGAAGAAGGAACTTCCTCCTCTCTTTGGGACTAGAAATGACTTACTTTAAAAATCTCAGTTAAAAGAGGACTAGAGCTGTTCCAGTGCTATGACTGTATTCCCCTAACCATGTGAAGGTACAGCAGGAGCAAGCCTTTCCTTTGTAGGAGTGGCTGCAACAGAAAGGGGGGCAGTTTTTACAGCAGCCGGACACAAGGTATTCATTTTTGAACCCTCCAGGCTCAAGAAGGTGTGCTTTCTCAGCATGTATATTTGTGTCAGTATGCTTTCATGTATAATTAGTAGAAAACTGAACATAAATGGACTTAAACATTAAAGAGTTATTTAATGGCCTGTGGACTGAAAAGACCTCAGTTGAATGCTTTCAATTGTGGCTTAGAATTTCAACTTTATTTCTTTGCAATTTTTTGACTCTGCATTTCTCCATGTGGCATTAATCTTCATGTTGTGGCTTACTGGTAGCCACCAGGGTTTTTCTTCTTTCATATCCAGGAGAATGGTAATTCCCTTGCTTACAGTTAACTAAGGTCTTAGATGTACTCTGATTGGATTATCTATGAAAAAATCCGTATGTCAGTGGAAGACCGAGGTTTCAACTGCCTTAGACCTTGTTTAATTGAGCAAGTTGCTTTGGACTGAGAGCTGGGATGACCCTTATTAGCTTAGTATCTAAGTCTTAGACCAATCAAAGCTCAGGTCAGAGATGGAAGTGGTATTAACTTTCATTTAAAAAATGACTACTAAATAATGGAGAGAGAGAAACAGGAAAGACATTGAATGAAAACCAGAATGTCTATTGCACTGGGAGGTTTTGGAGCTCCAACAGCCAGGAAACAGCTAGGAAAACACTTTCTGACACAATAAGATCTGGCCCCTCTCCACAACTGGAGTGGGAACATTAGTGATTCCCACTAGAGAAGTAGCTTTACCTAGGAAAGCGGTGGCTTCATGAAGTTCATCATTTCTATGACAGCAAGTTGTGGAGACCAAGGAGAAGAACCTGAAGAGTTTATTGCAGAACACACATTAGACTCCACTATGGGAATTTTCAGAAATTACATGGTGCTTTCAGAGGAGTTTATCTCCATCAGATAGGAAGTTAAAGGCTTAAATTATAATAATGTGTGTATAAAAAAAGAAGAGTGATTTTACGATATAATCACTGGATAGACAAAAGTGTAAAGATCTCCTATAAAGCAAAAGGAAATAATTTGTGTATCTGTCTACATACTATCTTCCGACCTGTCTCACTTTGTGTGTGTGTGTGTGTGTCTTTGCATATTGGTCTGTGTATGCATATGTATATATAATTAAGAGAAGATGATTGATACCATACACAGAGCAGAGAGCTAATCTATAAATAATAAGTGTTTCTGAAGAGAAAATAGCCCAGCAAAATAGAAGTGAAAGTTCAGAATAGGAGATCTATTTCTGCATTAAAATCTTAAACTTGTTGATTATGACTCAACAGTAAGAGACAAACACTAGGATATATCAAGGTGAATTTTTTCAAGGAAGCATCCTTCCTGCAAGAGAGGGAAAACATGTCAACAAAAGGATACAATTAGGTTAACCTCTATTTTTTTTTACCAATGTTTAGCTCCAATTGACCAAGCTCTACTGAATTTTGTGATAACTACTAAGTTTTGTGACTGTGGGTTCACAGTCTTAGACCCAGGCAAATTTTGTTGAATGTACCAAGAATAATAAAGACACACATAAGCCAGCAAGGGTATTGCTTCTTTATTCATAAAAACCTGACTTTAAGATTACTCCATTTGAACAAGATATTAATAAATATCAATAATAGAGAAAAAGTGATATAAAACAATAACTATTAAATGCTGCAGTATTTGGTGATTTCTATTAGACATAGATACAATAGATAACTATCATAAATATTGAAACACAAAAATAACATGTTTCACCTAAGATCTAAGGATATAAAAAGTGTGTGGTTATAGAAGGACTGAGAAAGCTAAAAAGATGATAAATCCCTCCCTTATATTAGAATGATTAGTGGATATGTATACTAATTAGATTGGTAGAGAATATAATTTTAATAATTATTGGAAAACACTCTTAAAAGAATTAGAGTCTTTCAAATTACAAAGGAAAAGGAAAATACAATGTAGTCACTTAAATATTAAAATTACAGTAAAATTATAAAATAAAGGAAAAGGAACAAAAAGAAATAGAATGACTGACAATAAATATAAACTATGTTAAGCCCCAAAATTAACCTGATTATTCACACACACACACACACTCACTCACTCACACTGTATGCAGTATATAAGAGATAAACCTAAAGTAAAATACTGAAATTTTTTTTAATTGCTTATATAAAATTATCAACTGATCATTAAAAGACAAAAAACATATAAGAAAGTGGATAAGAACACACTATTCATAGAAAAGAAGATGCAAATTGTTAATTAACATAAAATGATGTTCATCTTCAAGTAGTTACAAAAATGCAAATCTAAGCTATAATGAGGCATAATTTTTCACTTCTCAGGACTGGTAAAAATGGTAAAGACTGACGACATCTGATCGAAGTAAGAATGTTACAGAATGGCCTCCTTTATATGCTGGTAGAAGCACAAATTATTTTAAAACTACATATACCATTTTATTCAGCAAATCTCACTTTTGGGAACTAAGTCTACAGAAATGCAAGCATTAATATAAAATGAGATAACAAACACATACAGATATACATACAAAGATGTCTGTTATAGAATTGTTGGTAGGAGCAAATGTTTGACTATTAATCAATAAGAGAAGTATCGAATAATTTGTGGAATACACTTAATGTGGAATATTATGCAGTTATAAAAAATTTGTTCTAGTATGTTTGACCTAGAATGATGGTCATGATATAAAGTGAGAATGATACAAAAATTGAAGTGTGATGTATACACCATGATCCTATTTTTTAACAAAATGAAAAAGGAAAATACCCTGGTAAAACCCTATATATGCATCTATATGTGTGTATTTTCTATGCCTGCACACCTAACATGCATAGGCATAGGATGCTGAGCTGAAAGTACAGAGGTCCCATATACTCCTTGTCCCCACAGACAAATTTCCCCACTATCAACAGTCATTCTCACAGTGGTACATTTATTATGATCAATGACTGTACACATCATTGTCTCCCAAAGTCCATAGCTTCAATTAAGATTCACTCTTGGTGTTGTACATTCTATGGGTTTTGCCAAATGTCTTCAATCCAAATTATATTACAGAATAGTTTCACTGCCCTAACAACTTCACTGTTCATTCTTTGTACCTCTCCTATTCATCCACTTGCTCCCTCTTAAATCATAACAAACCACAAATCTTTTTATTGTCTCTAGTTTTACCTTTTCCAGAATGTTACATAGTTGCACTCAAACTGTATATAGTCTTTTTCAGATTGGCTTCTTTCACTTAGTATTATGCATTTAAGGTCCTTCCATGTTTTCTCATTGTTCAATAGCTCATTTCATTTCAGAACTGAAAAAAAATATTCCATTGTCTGGAAGCACTACAGTTTACTTACTCATTCACCTACTGAAGGACATATTCAACCCTTCCAAGTTTTGGTCATTACGAACAAAGTCGCTATAATTATTCACATGGGGGTTTTGTGTGGCCACAAATTTTCAAATCCTTTGGGTAAATAGCAAGGATTGCTGCATTAAATGATAAGAGATTGTTTATTTTTGTAGAAGACCACCAAACTGTCTTTCAAAGTGGCTGTACCATTTCACCTTCCCATTAGCAATGAATGAAAATTCTTTTTGTTCTACATCTTTGTCAGCACTTAGTGTGGTCAATGTTTTGGGTTTTGGCCATTCTAATAGGGTGTCATAGTATCTCATTGTTCTTTAATTTGCATTTCTCTGATAGCATATGCTGTTGAATAACGTTTCATATGCTTATTAGATATCTGTGTATCTTCTTTGCTGAGGTACTTATTCAGGGTTTTTGCCCATTTTTATTGGGTTGTAAATTTTCTTATTTTAGATTTTTAAGAGTTCTGTATAAAATTTGGGTAATATTCTTTTATCAGATATGTCCTTTGTAAATATTTGTTCTAGTCTGTCGCTTGTCTTCTCATTCTCCTGATGCTGCCTTTTGCAAAGCAGCAGTTCTGAATTTTAATGGAGTTCAACTTATCAATCACCTCTTTCATGGATCATGCCTTTGGTATTTTATTTAAAATGCCATCTCAATGCCCAAGTTCACCAAGAATTTCTCCTATATCATTCTTCAGGATTTTTGTAATCTTGCATTTTACATTGAAGTCTGTGATCCATTTTGAGCTAATTTTTGTGAAAGGTTCAAGGTGTGTGTCTAGATTAATGTTAGGGGTGAGGATGTGAATGTCCAGTTGTCTTAACACCATTCGTTGAAAAGAGACTGCTCCATTTTATTAATAGCCTTTGCCCCTTTGTCAAAGATCAATGGATTATACTTAGGTGAGTCTATTTCTGAGTTCATATTCTGGTCCATTGATGTATTTGTCTGTTTTTTCACTAATACTATAGTGTCTTGATTACTGTATGTTTATAGTAGGTTTTGAAATTGAGTGGTGTCAGTCCTCTAACTTTGCTCTTTTCTTTCAATATTGAATTTACTCTCCTGGGTCTTTTTCCTCTTCACATAAACTTTAGAACCAATTTGTCAATTTCTACAAAATAACTTCCTGGGATTCTGATTGGAATTGTATTGAGTCTGTACATTCATTTGGAAAGAACTGCCATCATGACAATATTGAGTCTTTCTACCCATGACCTGGAATATCTCTCCATTTATTTTTTTCTTTTTTGATATTATTTATCAGAGTTTTGTAGTTTTCCTCATATGTACCTTGGATTTTTTTTTAGATTTACACTTAAGTATTTTATTTTTAGGGTTGCTAATGTAAGTGGCAATGAGTTTTTAATTTCAAGTTTCACTTGTTCATTGATGGTACATAGAAAAGTGATTGACTTATTTCTCTTGTATCCTGCAACTTTTATAAAATTGCTTATTAGTTATCAGATTGTTTTACAGATTAAAAAATTTTTCTACATAGACAACTATATCATCTGCAAAGACTGTATTATTTTCTTCTTACCAATCTGTATACATTTTATTTCCTTTTTTTTTTTTTGTCTTATTGCAGTAGCTAAGTGTTGCAGTAAGATGTTGAAAGCAGAAGTGAAGGGGGATAGCTTTGCTTTGTTATTAGGAAGCCTTCAAATTTCTTATTATTAAGTATGATATTAGCTATAGGACTTTTGTAGATGTCCTTTATCAAGTTGAGGAAGTCCCTCTCTATTCCTAGTGTGTTAAAATTTTTTATCATGAATGAGTGTTGAATGTTGTCAAATGCTTTTTCTGCATCTATTGATATGATTGTGTGATTTTTCTTCATTGGCCTATTGATGTGATGGATTAAATGATATTCCAATGTTAAAACAGCTTTCCATACCTGAAATAAAATCCACTTGATTGTGGTGTAGATGATAAGTGCTATCTCCAATAGCAAATTGAATCCAATAATGTATAAAAGTATACACTTTTATGTTGAGGATTTTTGTATCTATGTTCATGAGAAGTACTTGTCTATAGTTTTATTTTCTTGCAATGTCCTTGAATTTTTATATTAGGGTAATGCTGACCTTATAGAATGAGTTGGGGAGTATTCCTCCTGCTTCTGTCTTCTGTAAGATACTATGGAGCATTGATATAATATTGTCCTTAAATATTTGATAGAATTCACCAATAAACTCATCTGGGATTAGTAATTTTTGTTTTTTAACATCATTTTTTATTTAATTTCTTGAATAGATATAGTCCTATTCAGATTTTCTATTTCTTTTTGTGTGAGTTTTGGCAGATTGTGTCTTTTGAGTAATTGATGCATTTCATATAGGTTATCAAATTTGTGGACTTAGAGTTGCTCATAATATTTGTTTATTATCTGTTTAATGTCTATTGGATCTAGAGTGATGTCTCTGTATCATTTTTATATGAACAATTTGCATTTAATATCAACCTAAATCTACTTCCAAATAACATTATACCACTTCATAGGAGGTACAAGTAATTTATGGTAACAAAATGTTACTAATTTCTCCCTCCTAACCTTTTATCATTGCTATCATTCATTTCACTTATAAATAAACATATAAGCATAATTGAATACATGGTTGCTATTATTATTTGAAGATATTCACTTTTATATCAATTAAGAATAAGAAAAATAGGCTGGGGGTGTGAGGATTAGCCCACCCCATGTGCCATAACTGCCACCAACAAATGTTGTCCAGGGGGCTACATATTGGCCAGTTCTACTCACCACTGACAGTACTCGTGTGCACTATCTAGTGGCAAGAGGACAGGCCCACCTCACCATAATTTTCACTAACAACCAGAGCCTAAGCCAATGAAGAACTCTCAGACAATGCTGACATTGATTGCATCCAAATAGAACATACAGAGACAATACTACTGTGCCAGCCCAGGATTAAAACATCCTCCCCAAACAATACCCTAAATACAGCAACAGGAAAAGTCTTTCTCTATGAAAGAAGCCAATCCATGAAATTAAAAGAGAAACCATTAAAATAGATGCACAGATAAGGTAAGGACATGAGAAATATGAAAATTCAAGAAAAAAATGACACCTCTGAAGGAATATGATAATTCTTTAGTAAAATATCCCAAAGAAATGTAAATATGTTTAAAAGCCTGAAAAAGAATTCAAAATAATGTTCTTAAGAAAATGCAGTGAGATACAAGAGGACACAGATACAAATACAAGAGACACAATAAAAAAAAAAAAAAAGCCGTTGGGAAGGAAATTCATGTCTTCAATGAGGATTTCACGAAAGAGAGACAGATATAAAAAAGGAACCCAACAGAAATCCTGGAAATAAATCATTCAATGGATGAAATTAAAAATTATATATACAATCAAGAGTTCAACAATAGACTAAATCAAGCAGAAGAATTTTTGAACATGGTTTTTTAAAATAACAAAACCAGATTTTTTTTTTAAAGGTGAGGGGGAATAAAAGAATAAAAGAGAATGAAGAAAGCCTACTGACATATAGGACACCATAAAGCAAACAAATATTTGAATTTTATAAGTTCCATAAGAATAAGAACAGGGAAATGCCATAGACAACCTATTTATTGAAATAATATCTGAAAACTTCTTCCTTCTTGTGAAAGATACAGACATCTAGATATAGAAAGCTAAAATATCTACTAGTAGATTGAATAAAAATATAAATGTTCTCCAAGGCACATTAAAGTTACACTGTCAAAAGTTGAAGACAGAGGGAGAATTTTAAAAATAGCAAGAGAAAAACATCAAGTCACATGGGGGGGGGGGGTAAATCCCATCAGACTAGCAGCCTATTACTCAGTAAAACTCTTGTAGGCCAGGAGAGCATGAGATCCTATATTCAAAGTGCTGAGAGAAAAATGTCAATGAAGAATATTACTCCCAGGAAAGCTATCCTTTAAAAAGGATGGAGAAATAACATCTTTTTCAGACAAGTAAAAACTGAAGGACATTCATCACTACTAGATCAATCATATGAGAAATGCTTCAGAGAGTACAACATCTATAAATAAAAGGATGATGTCTACTATTTAGAAAGCAAAAGAAAGAATTAAACTCATGGATAGAGCAGACACATTAATGAAAACAAGAAAGAAATCAAAGCTTGTCACTACAGAAAATGACCAAATTGTAAAGATAAATATTAAAAGAGGAAAGAGGAACAAAGGATATACAGAACATTCAGAGAACAGCTATCAAAATGACAGTAGTAAGTTCTCACCTATTTTTAACAACATTGAATGTAAATGGTTTAAATTCTACAATTCTAAGACATAGACTGGCTGAATGGGTAGAAAATAAAACACAAAAGACTCAATTATATGCTGCCAAGAAGAAATTCACATCATGTGAAAAGACACTGTATTAAGTCTGTCCTCATGCTGCTAATAAAGACATACCTGAGACCGGGTAGTTCATAAAGGAAAGAGGTTTAATGGACTCACAGTTCCACATGTCTGGGAAGGCCTCACGATCATGGTGGAAAATGAAAGAAGAACAAAAGGATACCTTACTTGACAGCTGGCAATAGAGCTTGCATAAGGAACTTCTAATTTATAAAACCATGAGATCTCGTGAGAGTTATTCACTATCACAAGAACAGCATGGGAAAGATTCACAATCATGAGTCACTTACCTCCCACTGGGTCCCTCCCACAACACATGGGAATTATGGGAGCTACAATTCAAGATGAGATTTGGGTGAGGACACAGCCAAACCATATCAGACACAAATAGATTGAAAGTGAAATGATAGAAAAAAGTATCCCATGCATATGAAAGCCAAAACCTTGCAGGAGTAGCTATACTTACATCAGACAAAGTAGACTTTAAGTCAAAGAACATAACAAGAGATAAAGAGGGCCAGTATGTAATGATGAAGGGATCAATTCATTGACAGGATATAATAATTGTAAATATATATGGACTCAACACTGGAGCACTAAGATATATAAAGCAAATATTATTAGAGCTAAAGAGAGAGACTCCAATACAGTAAGATGGAAATTTCAACACCCCACTTTCAGCATTGAGTAGATCATCTAGAGAGAAAATCAACAAAGAAATATTGGACTTAATCTGTGCTATAGACCAAGTGGACCTAGCAGGTATTTATGTAATATTTTATCCAACAGCTACAGAATACACATTATTTTCACCAGCACATGGAACATTCTTCAGGATAAACCATATGCTAGTCCACAAAACAAGTCTCAAAAAATTTTTAAAGATCAAAATTATATTGAGTACCTTCCCAAAGTACAATGGAATAAAACTATAGATCAATAATAAGAGAAATTTTGGAAACTATACAAATACATTGAAATAAAGCAACAGGCTTCAAAGTGATCATTAGATTAATGAAAAAATTAAGATCAAAATGAAAAAATTTCTGAAAAAAATGAAAATGTAAACACAACATACCCAAACCTATGGAATAGAGTAAAAGTAGTGCTAAGAGGGAATTTTATAGCAGTAGCCATCTACATCAAAAAAGTGGAAAGATTTCAGATAAACATCCTAACAGTGCACCACAAGGGACTAGAAAAGCAAGAGGGATCCAAGCCCAAAGTTAATACAAAGAAGGAAAAAATAAAGCGCAGAAATAAAGAAAATAGAAACTAAAAGCTAAATTAAACTAATTAATAAAATGATTAACAAAACAGAATTTTATTTCTTGAAAAGATAAACGTAAACAAAATCAATAAACCACTAGCTAGACTAACTAATAAGAAGAGAGAAGACCCAAATAAGTAAATCAGAAATAAATAAAGCACACATTACAACCGACACCACAGAAATATAAAGGACTATCAGAGATTATTTTGAGCAACTGTACACTAACAAATTGGAAAGCCTAGAGGAAATGAATCAATTCCTAAATACATCTACCCTTGTCAAGACAGAACCAGGAATAAATAGGAAACAGGAATAGACCAATAATGAGTAACAAGATTGAATCAATAATAACAAGTCTCCCAAAAAAGAAAAGCCCAGGACCAGATGGCTTTATTTCTGAGTTCTACCAAAATTTTAAAGCAGAACAAATGCCAATTCTTCTCAAGCTATTCTTAAAAAAAAAAAAAAAAAAAAAAAAAAAAAAAAAGGAGAGAATTCTTCTTAATTCATTCTACAAAGCCAGCGTTACCCTGATAGCAAAACCAGACAAAGAGACAACAAAAAGGAAAACTACAAGCCAATATGCAAAGTTTCTCAACAAAATACTAACAAACTGAATCTAACAACACATCTAAAAAATAGTAGAATATAATAAAGAAGGATTTATCCCAAGGAGGCAAAGAAGGTTCAACATACACAAATCAATAAATGTGATACATTGCTTCAGAAGAGTGAAGAACAAAAACCATATGCTTATCTCAATTGGCACAGAAATAAAGCATTTGATACAATTCAAGAACTCTTTATGATGAAAACTCTTAACAAATTGGCATAGAAACAAAGTATTTCAACTCAATAAAGGCCACATCTGATTAATACACAGCTATCATCTTATAGAATGAGGAAAAACTGAAAGTCTTTCTTATAGGAACTGGAATAAGACAAGGATGCCCACTTTTACCACACCTATTCAACATCTCACTGGAAGCCCTAGCCAGATAAATTAGACAAGAGAAAGAAAGAAAGGACATCCAAATTGGAAAAGAAGAAGTCAATTGTCCCTCTTTGCAGATGACATGATTATACATAGAAAAATCTAACTACTCCACCAGAAAACTCTTGGAACTGATAAATGAATTCAGTAAAGTTGCCAGATACAGTATTAACATATGAGAATCAGTAGCATTTCTTTATACTATAATGAACTAGCTGAAAGAGAAATCAAGAAAGCAATCTGATTTACAATTTTTACGAGGAAAATAAAATAAAAATAAAAACCTAGAAATAAATTTAACCAAGGAGGTGAAGACCTCTACAATGATAACTACAGAACACTAATGAAAGACTGAAGAGAATACAAACAACTATAAAGACATAATACGCCTATGGATTGGAAAAATTGTTAAAATGACCATACTACACAAAGCAATCTACAAATTTAATGCAATCCCTATCATAACATCAATGACATTTTTCACAGAAAGAGAAAAAAAATCCTAAAATTTGTATGGAAATACAAAAGACTTGAATAGCAAAAGTAATACTGAGCAAAAAGAACAAAGCTGGAGGTCTCACACTATACAATTTCAAAATATACTACAAAGCTCTAACCGAAACAACATAGCACTGGTATAAAAACAGACACATAGACCAAGGGAACAGAATAGAGAAGCTAGAAATAAATCAATGTATTTACAGCCAACTTATTTTTGGCAAATATGTAAGAACATACCTGGGAAAATGATGGTCTCTTTAATGAATAGTGCTAGGAAATCTGGATGTTCATAGGCAGAAGAATGAAACTAGACCCCTATCTCTCACCATATATATGAGTCAACTCAAAATGGATAAAAGACTTAAACATAAAACCCAGAAATATAAAACCACTAGAAGGGAATATAGGAGAAATGCTTCAGAACATTTTTAGGGAGGGATATTGTGGCCAAGATTTCCAAAGCACAAGTAACAAAAACAAAAAGAAACAAATGTGACTGTATTAAACTAAAAACTTCCACACAGCAATGGAAATAATTAACAGAGTGGAGAGACAACCTGTAGAATGGGACAAAATATGTGCAAGTTATTCATACTAGGGATTAATTTTCAGAATATATAAAGAATTCATACAGCTCAACAGCAAAACAAAACAACAACGAAAATCTGATTAAAAAGTGAGCAAAGCCTTGTAGTATAGTTTGAAGTCAGGTAGTGTGACACCTCCACTTTGTTCGTTTTGCTTAGGATTGTCTTGGCTATACGGGCTCTTTTTTCGTCCCGTGTGAAATTTAAAGTAGCTTTTTCTAACACTGTGAAGAAATGTCAAATGGTAGCTTGATGGGAATAGCACTGAATCTATAAATTACTTTGGACAGTATGGCCATTTTCACATTGATTCTTCCTATCCATGAGCATCAAATGTTTTTCCATTTGCTTGTGTCCTCTCTTATTTCCTTGAGCAGTGGCTTGTAGTTCTCCTTGAAGAGGTCCTTCACATCCCTTCTAAGTTGTATTCCTAGTTACTTTATTCTCTTTGTAGCAGTTGTGAATTGGAGTTTTCTCATGATTTGGCTGTCTGTCTATTATTGGTTTATAGGGATGCTTGTGATTTTTGCACATTGATTTTGTATCCTGAGACTTTGCTGAAGTTGCTTATCAGCTTAAGGAGTTTTGGGGCTGAGACGATGAGGTTTTCTAAATATACAATCATGCCATCTGCAAACAGAGATAATTTCACTTCCTCTCTTCCTATTTGAATACTCTTATTTCTTTCTCTTGCCTGATTGCCCTAGCCAGAACTTCCAGTACTATGTTGAATAGGAGTGGTGAGAGACGGCATCCTTGTTTTGTGCTGGTTTTCAAAGGGAATGTAACTGAACAGCATGGTAATGGTACCAAAACAGATATATAGACCAATTGAACAGAACCGAGGCCTCAGAAATAACACCACACATCTACAACCATCTTTGACAAACCTGACAAAACCAAGAAATGGGGAAAAGTTTCCCTATTTAATAAATGGTGCTAGGAAAACTGACTAGTCATATGCAGAAAACTGAAACTGGACCCCTTCCTTACACCTTATAGAAGAATTAACTCAAGATGGATTAAAGACTTACATGTAAGACCTAAAACCATAAAACCCTAGAAGAAAACTTACGCAATACCATTCAGGACATAGGCATGGGCAAAGACTTCATGACTAAAACACCAAAAGCAATGGCAACAAAAGCCAAAACTGACAAGGTATATATCTAAACTAAAGAGCTTCTGCACAGCAAAAGAAACTATAATCAGAGTGAACAGGCTACCTACAGAATGGGAGAAAATGTTTGCAATTTATCCACCTGACAAAGACCTAATATCCAGAATCTACAAGGAACTTAAACAAATTTACAAGAAAAAAACAAATAACCCCATCAAAAAGTGGACAAAGAATATGAACAGACACTTTTCCAAAGAAGACATTTGTGCAGCCAACAAACATATGAAAAAAAGTTCATCATCACTGGTGATTACAGAAATGCAAATCAAAACCACAAAGAGTACCATCTTCACACCTGTTAGAATGGTGATCATTAAAAAGTCAGGAAACAGCAGATGCTGGAGAGGATGTGGAGAAATAGGAAGGTTTTGCACTGTTTGTAGGAGTGTAAATTAGTTCAACCATTGTGGAAGGCAGCGTGGTGATTCCTCAAGGATCTAGAACTATAAATACCATTTGACCCACCAATCCCATTATTGGGTATATACCCAGAGGATTTTAAATCATTCTACTATAAAGACACATGCACATATATGTTTATTGCAGCACTTTTCACAATAGCAAAGACTTAGAACCAACCCAAATGCCCATCAATGTTAGACTGGATAAAGAAAATGTGGCACATATACACCATGGAATACTATGCAGCCATAAAAAAGAATGAGTTCATGTCCTTTGCAGGGACATGGATGAAGCTGGAAACCATCATTCTCAACAAACTAACACAGAAACAGAAAACCAAAGACCACAAGTTCTCACTCCTAAATGGGAGTTGAACAATGAGAACATACGAGCACAGGGAGGGGAACATCACACACCGCGGCCTGTCGGGGAGTGGGGGACAATGGGAGAGATAGCATTAAGAGAGATACCTAATAGAGATGACGGGTTGAGGGGTACAGCAAAACACCATGGCACATGTATGCCTATGTAACAAGCCCGCACGTTCTGTATCCCGGAACTTCAAGTATAATAATAATAATAATAATAAACAATGAGCAAAGGATCTGAATAAACATTTATGAAAATAAAACATACAAATGGCCAATAAGTATGTGAAAAAATGCTCAAGATCACTAATCACCAGAAAAAATGCAAATCAATGCCACAATGAGCTATCACCTCACACCTGTCAGAATGGCTACTATCAAAAAGACAAAAGATAAGTGTTGATGCGGACGTGGAGAAAAGGAAACCATTGGAACTGTTGGTGGGAATGTGAATTAGTACTGCCATTATTGAAAACAGTATGAAGTTTCCTCAAAAAATTAAAAATGGAACTAGTATGTGCTCCTGCAATCTCACTACCAAGCATTTATCCAAAGGAAAAGAAATCAGTCTATCAAAAGGATACCTGTACCTTAATGTTTATTGCAGCAGTATTCACAATGGCTAAGACATGGAATTAATTTAAGTGTCCATCAACAAACAAATGGATGAAGAAAATTAGTGTATATACTCAATGAAATAAGCTTCAGGTATAAATATGTATGAAATCCTGTCACTCACAGCAACATAGATGAGCCTGGAGGACATTATATTAAGCCAAATTAGTCAGTCACAGAAAGATAAATACCACATGCTGTCATTCATATGTGGGAGCTAAAACATAATTGAGTTCATGAAAGTAGAGAATAGAATTGTGGGTATGAAAGGCAGAGAAGGGTAAGAGGGAGGGAACAATAGGGAGAGGCTGATTAACCGATACAAAATTATAACTAGATAGGAGGAATAAGCCCTGACATTCTGTAGCACTATAGGGTGAACATGGTTTATCATAATTTATTGTGTATTCTCAGAAAGCTAGAATAGAGGATTTTGAATGTTCATAACACAAAGAAATGATGAATGTTTGAGGGGATGGATATGCTAACTACCCTGATTTGATCATTACATATTGTATATCACATATGGAAATATCACTGTGTCATACATAAATATGCACAATTATTGCGTCAACTAAAAATGAAAGAAAATAAAAGTAAAAATAAGGGAAAGTATTTATTTTACCTTCACTTATTCTCTGATGCTGTTCCTTCCTTTATTTGGATCCATGTTTCTGACTTATGTCATTTTCCTTCTTCCTGAATAGCTTCTGCTAAGATTTCTTGCAAGGCAGATTTACTTGTGACAAATTCTCTCAATTTTTGTTTGTCTGAGAAAGTCTTTATTCCTCCTTCGCTTTTGAAGGATAAATTCACAGAGTACAGAATTTAAACAGTGTTTTTTTACTCTCAACATTTTGAATATTTCATTCCACTCTCTTTTTGCTTGCATGATTTCTGCGGTGAAGCTGGATGTAATTCTTATCTTTGCTCTTCTTTAGGTAAGTTGTTTCTTTTCTCCACTTTTATTCTTTTCTAGATATTTTCTTTATCCCTTGATTTTTCTTTTTCTCTCTCTTCTCCTTTTTAATATTCCCATTACATGTATGCTACTCCTTTTGTAGTTGTCCCACAGTTCTCAGATATTCTATTCCTTTTTATCAGTTTTTTATTATCTTTGCTTCTCAGTTTTGGAAGCTTCTGTTGTCCTATCATTAGACTCCGAGATTCTTTCCTCAGCTATGTGACGTCTACTAATGAGCCCATCAAAGGCATATTTTATTTCTGTTTTATTATTATTATTATTATTATTACTATTATTATTATTATACTTTAAGTTCTAGGGTACATGTGCATAACGTGCAGGTTTGTTATATATGTATACTTGTGCCATGTTGGTGTGCTGCACCCATCAACTCATCAGCACCCATCAATTTGTCATTTATATCAGGTATAACTCCCAGTGCAATCCTTCCCCCCTCCCCCCTCCCCATGATAGGCCCCAGTGTGTGATGTTCCCCTTCCCGAGTCCAAGTGATCTCATTGTTCAGTTCCCACCTATGAGTGAGAACATGCGGTGTTTGGTTTTCTGTTCGTGTGATAGTTTGCTAAAAATGATGGTTTTTGATCTTTATCATTTTACAAATATTTCCTAGAATTTTAATTTGTCTGCTTACATTTTCTATCTGTTCTTGTCTGTTGTCTAATTTTTTCATTACGGCTCTGACAGCTCTGAGCATATTAATCATAGACTTTTTTTTTTTTTTTTTTTTTTTTTTTTTGAGATGAAGTCTCACTCTGTTGCCCAGGCTGGAGTGCAGTGGCACGATCTCGGCTCACTGCAACCTCCACTTTTCGGGTTCACACCATTCTCCTGCCTCAACCTCCTGAGTAGCTGGAGCTACAGGTGCCCGCCACCATGCCCGGCTACCTTTTTTGTATTTTTAGTAGAGAAGGGGTTTCACTGTGTTAGACAGGATGGTCTTGATCTCCTGACCTTGTCATCTGCCTGCCTCGGCCTCCCAAAGTGCTAGGATTACAGGCGTGAACCGCCGCGCCTGGCCTCAATCATAGACTTTTAAAAGGATTTCTGTTCTGATAATTCCAACCTCATGGCCATATATAAGTCTAGTCCTTATGCTTGCTCTGGCTCTTCAAACTGTGTTTTTTGCCTTCTAGTATGCCTTATAATTTTTTTTCATAGCTGATTATAACGTTCTGAGTAAAAGAAACTGTGATAAATAGGCCTTTAGTGATGTCATGATATGGTGTGGAAAAAGGGGATGTGTTCTATAAGCCTGTGATTAGGTCTTAGTCTTTTGGTGAGCCTGTGCCCTGGACTGTTAACTTTACCAGTGCTGCTTTTTTTCTCCCCCTCCTTAGGGGATACAGGGCAGCCTTCCAACATGTGAAAAACTAGAGGACCCTGGATTTGGGTATCTTTTTCCCCCAGGCAGATCAGACTCTGATAAAACCTCAGAAGGTTAGGCTCTGGTCAAATAGTCTCCCTTGAGGTTAGACCCTTTAAAGGAGAGCAGACTATTCAGCTTTTTAGAAATTATTATTATTTTTTTGAGACAGGGTCTTACTGTCACCCAGACTGGAATGCAGCGATATAAATCATGGCTCACTGCAGCCTTGACCTCCTGGGTTCAAGTGATGCTCCTACCTCAACCTGAGTAGCTGGGACCATCGGCATGTGCCACCATGCCTGTCTGAATTTTTGTAATTATTTGTAAAGATAGGATCTCACTATGTTCTCCAGGCTGGTCTCAAACTTCTGGGCTCAAGTGATCCTCCCACCTCTGGCTGATTTTATAGTAGCTTTTCCCCCTCCTCCTACCAAAAAGCACAAGAGGACTTTCTCATCTGATATTTACCATGAGGACCTAGTAGATAGAGCTCCTAAAGGTCAAACTCATAAAAGTATGTAGCCCCCCCTCCCCCACTATGACTGGGTACCTTTGGAGTTTTTAATTCTCAAAGTTGTTTCACACTGAGCCTTCAGCGATTTGCCAACTACAGTTTAATTATTTCTATTCCCACAATGGTTGCTATGCAGGTTTCTGCTCATGGATCTCTGCTTCAGTAAGTTGTGGTTCTGTTTCTCTAATTTGTGGGTCCTCTCTGTCTTTCCAACTTCAGGGCAGTGGTTTGCCCTGTGACCTCACTTCTCTGATCTAAGAGAGTTGTTTTTTTTTTTTATTGAGTTTAGCTTTTTTACTTGTAAGTATGGATTGGCAACTTCTAAGCTTCCTGCATGCCAAACTGAAAAGTAGAAGTTCTCAAAAGAACTATTTTTATACTAATGTTTTATTGATTTATATAGTATTAAGTATTATAATTAAATGCTAAGTATAACTTAGTGTTAAGGAATTGACTTAGTAAAAAGCAGCTGAAATGGTGGGAAAAAATATACACGAGCACATAAGAAACTAAACTACTAGTCTGGAGTCTTCATTGTTCTCTGAGCATTAGTCAATATGTTTTGGCAGAAGGAATAGAAACTATTGATCATGCAGAAAGTCAGTTAAATGAAAGTTAAAAAGCTTCTGCTAGATAAGTGTGTTCAAGTGTCTACATATGCATTCACATTTAAATATAGGCTTCTACATAGTACCTTCTTCTCTTAATGTTTTATTATAGATTCATCACTTGTTTATAAACATTACCTGAAAACAAATATATCTGCTTAATATTTTATTTTATTTTCCATCATCTATTTTACCATTCCATTATTAGCTTTTATTTCTACTTTAACTTGTTTTCTTTATGTAGATAAATTTTGAACAAGACTCAAGTTACCTGACCTTTTAATTGGCATTTACTGTGGACCACCACTTCCTCAAAATGATCTATTCTCTTGGCTTTCCGTCTAACTCTCTGGCTTCACTATTTGTCTATTATCTGTTCCTGAATCTTTGAAAGTCAGCTCAAACATCATCTGTTTAAAACCTAACACGTAATTTATACACTCCACCTCTTCTTCTATTTCCTGTCTCAATGGCAACATAATACTAATGATAACCAGCTTACCATAGTTAGACTTATAATCTTTGAATTTCCAATGGGCTTATTGGAATGTAAACCCATTTAAGTCAAGGAGCATCTGACTCTTCTGTTGTACACACCAGACAAGTCAGGAATGATCCTTGATATGTCCATCCTGCTTAGTTTTTATTTTCAAATCACATTAAATTTGCTTCCTATTTCTCAAATATATTCACATATTTCAAGATTCTCTGTTACCATCAAGTGCAATAAACCATTATCTTAAGCACTGACTATGTAATAGCCTCATAAAGATTCACCCATATACTTTCTTGAACCTCTCTCCAAACCATCTGGTATGTGGCTGTTAATATGATCATTGAAAAAAGCAAACCAGAAGAGCTATTCCCACGTTTGTAAGTAGAAATACATTAATTATTGCTTTTAGGATTGACACAAAACATCTTAAAATATCCTTAAGGCCACACATAATTTGATCTCTTCCAGCCCGTGCTTTATGTTGAACCAGTTCTGTCTCTTCCTCTCTCAGCCATATTCCTACTTTCCCTTGCTCTCTTGTTTCTAGCCACATACAGGCCATATTCCCTCCCTCTTCAAAGTAGTGACCTATATTGTTTGCTATTGAATCCCCCTTTTCCCTAGGGTACTTATGATTGAGATCTCCTGTGAAGTATCTTCCTCTGGGAAGTATTCATTGAGGTTTTTAAATAAAATCTTCTTGTATAGGCTTCATGGCAGCATATATCTTGTATTTATAACAGTTATCAAGTTGAGAAGTGATTGCTGTTATTGGATTAATGTTTTTGCCACCAAATAGTAAACTTCTTGAGGGAAGGAGCCATATATGATTTTGATCCCTGTTGTATTCCTAATACTAAATGGCACATGGTAGGTGCTAAAGTATTTGATCAAAGAATAAATGACTTTAATTTAAACTAAGAATTAACTATTAAGTCATACTATAATCTGCTAAGCTACTTGACAAATGGTAAAAATTGTAGCAAATGAAATAGAATTCCAGGAATAATATGTGCCTTTTTCAAATTTCATACAGAGTAGATTTTCTAAAACATAAGCAGCGCATTTTCAAAGTCCCCCTAAACAAGGCTTCAGATGGCACAAGGCCATGGATAGGTTGTCATAGTGATGATCAGAAATGAAAATTATTTCTACTCTACTTGAATTCAGGAGTTTGAGACCAGCCTGGCCAACATGGCGAAACCCAGTCTCTATTAAAAATACAAAAATTACGGGCTGTGGTGGTGCATGCCTGGAATCCAGTTACTCAGGAAGCTGAGGCAGGAGAATTGCTTGAACCCAGGAGGCAGAGGTTGCAGTGAGCCGAGACTGTGCCACTGCACTCCAGCTTGGGCGACAGACCCCATTTCCAAAAAAAAAAAAAAAAAAAAAAAAAAAAAAAAAAAAAGCAATGAAATATATTTCTGTAGGGACCAAGTTCATTTATAGCAAGAGACATGAGACTGAACATAGTCTATGCCAAAACTTTCCAATCCTTAGAACCAGCCCTACAAAAAGACGGAAAAAAGAACATAAAGGAAGCAGCAATCAGCTATGAGCAATAATTAGACATTAGTTTGCTAGCTCTAACACATGTGACCATGAAGAGTAACTGTGAACCATATTGACTTTCTCTCCTAAAAAGATAAATATGAAAAAATTAAGAAGAAAACTGTCCTATGACAGAGAATACAGAAATTGGATAAGAATGAACAGCTGTTTCATTTCATTACCTTTGCCCTTTTCCACCTTTATTTTTGGAAAATTAGTTGATCTAAAAAGCAATAGTTCTCTATCAGTCAGTATTTGCTACAAACACATACACACACAGAAAGACAGAAAGGCATACAGTAATATGCATTTACCTTAGGTTCACAGGTATACAGTTTAGCTGAGTTTGATTACCTCCACATGTTTCATTCTAAGTCATAAGATGAAAGGAGCAGCTGTGTGGGAATTTTAACATACGCCCACAAATTATTTGATACTCCACCTTACAAGAGGTACAGCTTAAATTCCCTCCTCTTGAGTGTGGATTGGAATTAGTGACTCACTGCAAGGCAATTGAATAATGTGGAAATGGCAGTGTGTGACTTCCATGTAATAAAAGACATGGCTTCCTCCTTGCTTTCTCTTACATTGATACTTGGGGGAAAGTCAGCAACTATCTTGGAAGGATATTGAAGAAAGCCTGTGGAGAAGCTCATGTGGTGAGAAATTGAGGCATTCTGCCAATAACTACATGAATGGGTCATCTTGGGAATAGATCCTCTAGTCCTGATGAAGTCCAGGTGACTACAGACATGACCAACATCTTGACTACCTCCTCATGGAAGATGCAGAACCAGAAGCTCCCAGTTAAGCAGCTTCCAAATTCTTGTCTCACAGAAACTATACAGAAAGCATCAATTTCTTACCACACGTCTTTTGGACAAACACAACATTAATGGACAGAGGAACATACTTCTGTATAGCAGATTAAATAATGGCCACCCAGATTAAAAAAACTCTAATCTCTGGAAATGTATAAGGTAAAGAAGTCTACAGATGTGATTGAATTAAGAATATTGGTATGATAAGTTTATTTGGATTATCTTGGTGGACCCTAAATGCTATCACAAGTTCCTTCTAAGAGAAAAGCAGGAGGACACTTGACACCCACACAAAGAAGGTGATGTGAAAATGGAGGCTGAGACTGGAGCCATGAGGCGACAAGCCAAGAAACACTAAGGAATGCTGGCAGACAACAGAAGATGGAAGAGGCAAACAATGCATGCTCTACCAGAACCTCTAGAAATGTGAAATAATAAGTTTTTATTGTTCTAAGTCTCCAAGGTTTTGGTAATTTGTTATGTCAGCCATATGGAATGAATACATCCTCTCATTTGGTGAGATTAGATGTTAAATATTGGCTGAACAATAATCTACTCTACTTTAGCATCCCTTCAAAAATAATCAGAAAATTTAAAAGGAACATTATGCACTGATACTAGCAAAATAAATGAACAAATGAATTAACACAAAAATAGGCAAAAGGAAAATGAAGTATTAAGACCACAGTTTAATTATCCATGAAAGCAATGGAAAATGTGAAGTCTCTAAGAAACCAAAGTAAAAAGAGCTAAAAACAATATAGTATGAAAGAAACCAGAAAGAAACCAATGTTCTTTGGATTTAGGGGAAATATAGAGACTAAAATAAAAACCGGAAATGAATACTCCATTAAAACAGGTATATGAAAGACAGGATGTGTAAAACCATACAAAATGAAATTGTGTGTGTGTATATGTATTTGTGTACATACACACACGAAAAGAAAAAGTTCAATAGAAGATTCATTTTTTATATAATTAGTGTTTCTAAAGAATAGACTTAAAATATAATTTAAAAATTCAAAGATAGAAGAAAACTATGCTGAAATTAAAGAAGATCTAATTCCATAAATGTGAATAACATTATGTGTTTTAAGAACTTGAAAGAAAAGGAGTTGGGAAGTGGCCAAGATGGCCAACTAGAAGTAGCTCGTGTGAGTGGCTCTCACAAAGAGGAACAAAAGGGCAAGTAAATACAGCACCTTCAGTTGAAACATCCAAGTTCTCGCATTGGGACTAATCAAGGAAACAACCTGACCCATGGAGAACATAGAAGAGAAAGTCAGGACGACAGCCCACCTGGGCACGACACCCAGCCAGGTGAACCTCCCCTGCCCAGAGAAGCGGTGAATAAATATGGGACCCGGAAACTACACTCTTCCCACGGATCTTTGCAACCTCGAGTTGGGAGATCCCCTCTTGAACCCACTCCACCAGGGCTTTCAGTCTAACACACAGAGATATGGGAGTCTTGGCAGAGCAGTTGCTCAGGCACATGTTGGAGAACAGGAACTGTAGATATTCCAACTCTAGGCTTCCCGGCAAAAGTAACTGCAACTCCAGAAAAGCAGGAGATTAGATCTGTGTGCACACCCTTAGGAACGAGGCTGAATCCAGGGGCCAAGGAGCAATGGTCTGTGGGCCCCACTTCCATGGTGCCTCAAAGGATAAGACACATTGGCTTGGAATTCCAGCCAGCCACCAGCAGCAGTGTTGTGCCTACCTGGGACAGAGTTCCCAGGGAGAGGGGCAGACCACCATCTTCACTGTTTGGGTGAGACACCTTTTTCAGCCTGCAGGCTTTGAAGAGTCCAAACCTATCAGGGGCAGAAGGGATCCCCCAACACAGCACAACTGCTCTGACCAACATGTGGTCAGACTCAGGTCCCCGAGCCATCCCTCCTTATTGGGCAGGACCTCCCAAGCAGGGCCTCCAGCCATCCCCGCTGGTGTTCTCTGGCCTACAGAGACCTGAAAACTGCCTGGGACAGAAGTCCCAGAGGGGGGGGTGGGCTGCCATCTCTGCTATTTCGGTACTGAGCCTGTCCAGCCTGCAGGCTTTGGAGAGCCCAAGCCAAAAGGCGGTGAAGCGTTACCCCAGCACTGCGCAGCTGCTCTACAAAAGCATGGCCAAACTTCTTCTATAAGTGGGTCCTGATACTCTTCCTCCTGACTGGGCAAGACCTCCCAACCAGGATCTCCAGCCACTTCCTGCAGGTGCGTTCCACCGGGCAACAGGTTCGTAACTCCCTGGGCCAGAGCTCCTAGAAGAAGTGGCAGGCTGCCATCTTTACTGTTCTGCAGCCTTCATTGGTGATACCTTCAGCTACTGAAAAATCCAAGGCAACTAGGGACTGGAGTACACCCCCAGCAAACCACAGCATCCCTATGGTAAAGTGGCTGAATTGTGCCAGGAAAAAAAAAGGACAAAAAAAACATCCAAAGTTAAGCAACATCGAACATTGAAGGTAGATTAGATAAGCTCACAGAAATGAGAAAGAATCAGGGCAAGAATGCTGAAAACTCAAAAAGCCTGAGTGCCCTCTTTCCTCCAACTGACCTCATTACCTCTCCATTAAGGGTTCAGAATACCCAGTATAGAGAAGAACTTAATCCTCCTGATAGGGCTGAAAAACACACTACAAGAATTTCATAATAAAATCACAAGTATTAATAGTAGAATAGACCAAACAGAGGAAAGAATTTCAGAGCTTGAAGACTGACTTTATGAAATATGGCGGGCAGACAGGAGTAGAGAAAAAGGAATGAGAAGGAATGAACACAACCTCCACGAAATATGGAATACCATATCACACCAGTCAGAATGGCTATGATTAAAAAGTCAAAAAATAACATGCTTGCAAGGTTGTGAAGAAAAGGGAATGCTTATACACTGTTAGTGGGAATGTAAATCAGTTCAGCCATTGTGGAAGATGATATGGCAATTTCTCAAAGACCTAAAGACAGATATACCATTCGACTCAGCAGTCCCATTACTGGGCATATACCCAAAGGAATATAAATCATTCTGTTTTAAAGACACATGCACATGTATGTTCATTGCAGCACTATTCACAATGGCAAAGACATGGAATCAACCTAAATGACCATCAATAACAGACTGGATAAAGAAAATGTGGTACATATACACCATGGAACACTATGCAGCCATATAAAAGAATGAGATCAATGAGATCACGTCCTTTGCAGGGACATGGATGGAGCTGGAGGCCACTATCCTTAGCAAACTAATATAGGAACAGAAAACCAAATACCACATGTTCTCACTTATAAGTGGCAGCTAAATGATGAGAACACATGAACACACACAGGGGAACAATACACACTGGGGCTTTTTGGAGGATGGACGGTAGGAAGAGGGAGAGGATCAAAAAACAACTAATGAATACTAGGTTTAGGCCGGGCGCGGTGGCTCAAGCCTGTAATCCCAGCACTCTGGGAGGCCGAGACGGCCGGATCACGAGGTCAGGAGATCGAGACCATCCTGGCTAACACGGTGAAACCCCGTCTCTACTAAAAAATACAAAAAACTAGCCAGGCGAGGTGGCCGGCATCTGTAGTCCCAGCTACTCTGGAGGCTGAGGCAGGAGAATGGCGTAAACCCGGGAGGCGGAGCTTGCAGTGAGCTGAGATCAGGCCACTGCACTCCAGCCTGGGTGACAGAGCGAGACTCCATCTCTAAATAAATAAATAAATAAATAACTTCACCTAAAAAAAAGAACTTAGACAATGTCATGTTTTGTACTAGAAAATACTGCAGTTCAGTCTTATAGTCCTGGCTTTTCTCTTTTGATTTTCCACATTCATAAAATATTTGAAGAAATTTGCTTATGTGCATCTTGACATATGTGATATATGATTTGTTTCTTCTTCTTCTTTTTTTTTTTTTTTTTTTTTTCTGAGACAGAGTCTTGCTCTGTTGCCCAGGCTGGAGTGCAGTGGTGTGATCTCGGCTCACTGCAAGCTCCTGCCTCCTGCATTCAAGTGATTCTCCTACCTCAGCCTCCCAAGTAGCTGGGATTACAGGCATGTGCCAACACACCTGGCTAATTTTTTTTTTTTTTTTTTTTTTTTTGTATTTTTAGTAGGGATGGGGTTTCACAATGTTGGCCAGGCTGGTCTGGGACTACTGACCTCGCGAACTACTCTCCTTGGCCTCCCGAAGTGCTGGGATTACAAGCATGAGCCACCGTGCCCAGCTGTGATTTCTTATTTGCATCTGGACATATGTGACATGTGAATAATAAACAATTATTGTGACTTTGGTCAAGTAATTCTGTTCTTTGTTAAATCAAAAGATGGCCATCTAAGTTTCTTTCCAACACCATGTATCTATAATTCTTACTCTGAGCCATTCTTCTGACTGGGCATGAATGAAGAGTATTTTAGAAAGCAACAGTAATTGGCAGTCAAATAGATCTATATTGGATGCATTAATAACATGTACTAAGGTCGATGAATTAATAACTGTGACCTCTATAGGAGTCAACCTTTTAAGGCTATAGTAACACATTTACATTCTGTATCAAGCATTAGGTAAAAAAAAAATCAACTGGTATAACATTATCTTTCTGTGGATCTGCCAAAAATAAGTTTTATTAATAACCTAGAACAGCCACCTAACCAATATGGCTTTTTAAATATTCGTGTGTCATGCAATTTGCTAAAATGTTTCAAGAAATTGGCATTCATTATGTGACATATTGTCTCATATGATATTTTTGGTGAATTGGAAGATATCATATAGAGTAGCTGCACATATTTCACCTTCTTTTTTGAAGGATGACATGGTAAAAATTAAAAACTCTATGTTTTATCAAAGAAAAAAATTATGTATGAGTTATTGTCCTTTGGGTAAGAGGAAGTCAACATGAAAATAACTTAATAGGCAAATATTAGTTATCCACTACATTTTCAGGAATATGTACAATGGCAATGTGAAGATATTTATTGAAAATGTATCTTTTACACTTGAGATGTATGTATTCAGACACTTCTTCCAGATAAAACTGATAGTATATACATTTTAAAATCAGGGTAAACCCAGACATCATCATGCTTTTCATAGGAGATAAGAGTAATGAATACTTTTCTGAGAGGCAGATGAAGATTCAAAGCCCATGACTAAATCCTGCCATTGCTCCACGTCTTATCCTGTTGTAGGCTAAGATTGTTTTTAGTCCTAGAAGCTCTGATAGCATGGAATTGCTAGTTTGCTGGACAGAGTTAGTCCAAACCGGTGCATACGAAAATCTGAAACCTTACGAAGTTTTTCCTAATATCAACTAAATTATTGATTTAGGTAATCTCTACCTTCTTCTACTACATTCCTTATAAAAGGAAAAAAAAAAATAGAGCACATACCAGTCTGCTTTCCCACTCCTATGTTTATAATACACACACATGCAATTACACCGTGTCTCAGGAAAATTCTACCTTAACCATCCCAGAAAATTGGATTGCTAAAAGTGTTGTGAATAAATTTCAACCTTAATTCTCACTGTCAATTTCAAAGTACCGTCTAATGCAGATAGGTTTTATATTCCTTGCACATCCAATTAATTAGTTGTGACTGTTGAAAATGCTATGTTGATTATAAGCCTGCAGTCTTGGCTCAACTGAAAAGATGTAAAACAGACAACTGAAATCTTCTCGGCTAGGAAGGGGTAAAGGTCTTAGGTATGTCATATATTTGTGATTCTTTCTCTTACGTGTTGAGCTTTGTATGGATCCCTTAATTCTAATATAAATTTCCTTTCTTGTTGTTTGTTGATGGGAGGAAATTTGACTGAATAACCTCTTAAATTCATCTCAACTTAATGACTTCACATTTTATAATACTTTGTCTATATAGCATAACTTCTAAAATAGATACTTTTATTTCCTTAGATGAGCCAGATTCTCTTAGTGAATTGTGGGATTCAATTATGGGATCTGGGAGGGGCTCTAGATATGGAAGAATTTGTGTACACACTTATTTATCCTTCAACAATAGGAAACTATTCCTCATGCTTAGTCAGCTGAGCCAGGCAAAAGTTATTTTCCTTAAAATGCACATATAAATACCAGATATTATAAGATTATTATTTTTATAATTATAAGATACTAGAAAAGTACTCAGTTTTAACTGTATTATTTTATGTTATTTATTACAGGACAGCATGAAAGAAATTGGTAGCAATTGCCTGAATAATGAATTTAACTTTTTTAAAAGACATTTATGTGATGATAATAAGGTAATGATAATTATTTGGAGTTTGTCATTCAAGCTTGATTTTATAGAAGCTTATATTTTTTGTGCCTCTGTTAGAGAATTATATGAATACTATTAATATTTGCAGTCTGACCACATAATTCCCATTGATTAGATCATACTATGGTCCAATTTTATATTTTTGTTTTACAAATAGCCCTGTGCTTATTAGATAATTTTTTTCTGTTTAACCATTCTATTTTTTTACCTTGGAAATACTAGAATTGTCGAATTCAAAGACACATCTATCTCTTATTTCTAAATTTCTTTCTTTCTCTTTTTTTTTGGAGGCGGAGTCTCGCTCTGTCGCCAGACTAGAGTGTAGTGGCGCAATCTCGGCTCACAGTAACCTCCGCCTCCTGGGTTCAAGCGATTCTCCTGCCTCAGTCTCTCGAGTAAATGGGTCCACAGGCATGCACCACCACACCCAGCTAATTTTGTATTTTTAGTGGAGACAGGGTTTCTCGATCTCCTGACCTAGTGATTCGCCTGAGTAGGCCTCCCAAAGCGCTGGGATTATAGGCATGAGCCACCGTGCCCGGCCTCTAAAAGTTCTTATACAGAAAAATACTTGTTAATGTGATTGCTTGCACACATACAAATATAAGTCATTGGTATAATTTAGTCGGGAGCATTTTGAAAATTTTTCTGTCAGTATTTGCTTATCTCTAAATGATTATCACATCTAGTTGGTATAATATTACACTTGACAAAACCTAAAAAGTTTATGTCATTGCTCCTTACAGAAACGGGTGTGCTATTTCATAGTCTTTTAAAAACTCACAGTAGCTAAGTTAGCCTCATGGCATCTCAAAACCATAAATGCTTTTTAAAAAATATCTTAATTTAAATAACTGCAAAACTTATGTTTTAGGTGACTACAGTCCTTTATTTTCATATTATCAGCTATACATCCATAGCTCAAAAGATGCAAGAAATAATAAGAAAAAACCACACATACCTCTTGTAATATATTGTTGCTTCCAGAAGACTTCTCCTTCGGCTATCATGTTTAAAATTGAATAATCTTGTAATATATTCACATATAAGCGATAAGATCACATAAGCATAATAGAGAAAACAAACTTTAAAAGTCAAGATAATCATTAAACCAAGTTCCAAGAACTTCTTGCTGTCACCTAGGAGTCAAACAGTTTTACTTCTGTTACTTGTCAGTCACATGATTAACTGGAATAGACAGCTGGGGTGGAGGTGGGGCATTATCTACCAATATAGCTCAAGCTCTAGGCTCCTTAAGAAAGCTTATCATTTCTTAATATTTTATTTGAACCATGGCCCTTCTGACTTTTTCTTATAATAGGAAGGTATGTTCTTATTCCGTGCTGCTCGCAAGTTGAGGCAATTTCTTAAAATGAATAGCACTGGTGATTTTGATCTCCACTTATTAAAAGTTTCAGAAGGCACAACAATACTATTGAACTGCACTGGCAAGGTAAGCTAAGGACTATTTACTTTGAATGAAAATATTAACTACTCCTGTGCCAAGATACCACTGTTCTCTGGTGATCATATCCATTATCATAGAATCTTAAGTGTTTATTATCATCTAAAGTTGAAATATATTTACTCAATCCTAGAAGAGGAAAGGCTCGGTTTGGAAATACCTGTTTATATCTTGGCTAGAGTGAATTGTTTGTGAAAGGGGAGTAAAAAATAAATAAATAAATGCTTCATTGCCATAATAACTTCCAAGGATACTAGGGTGATATATTGGGTGGGGAATGGCAAATTTCTATATCTAAAACTCATTAATAGCTTTAATCCATATATGTACACATTTATAAGAACTCCTAGTGAATAAAACAGGAAATCAAATGTATTTAACAAATATCTTTTTATGCTTAAACTAGACATATATATGTCCAACAATTTCCCCTTCTTTAAATAATTTTGATACAAATAGGGCTAATATTTTCCTACATTTCTACTAGTGGTTATGAACTAAAACAACAAAACCAAATATGGAAGACATCATCTAGAGACTGGACAGCAGTTTCCTTATCTACGAAATGCAGAAAAACATAATATCTATATTGTAGGATTTGAAAGGATTAAATGGCATAACACATGTAAAGTGCTTAGTACTAAAAAGTTTTCAATATTTAATACAATGTTTTATTTTATTTGTATTATTTGCCTCTTTATGGATTTTTACCAGCTGCCACACAAAATCAAAAGGTTATTTTACGGTTTTAAATGTTTTCTTAAATAACATTTTTATGACTTAAAAAATAATTTTGTTTGAGCACTAGTAGTTTCCCATGGAAGGTAAAATGGTAAGATTATCTTTGAACCCTATTGATGTGATAAAAATGTAGATTGTCTATTATATAACTTGGACAGCCTCATTTATCATTGCTTTATGTACTCGATGGAAGCCAGTCTCCTCTTAGTGTGCTGGATTTGCCAAGCTTATTTCCAAACCTGAGTCCTTACGTTTGTCCCCTAGAGAGCATTTCTACTTTTTTTTTTCTATAAATTGGATCTATTTTGTTCTATGCTTTCAAGGTTCAGCTCAAGAGTCATGAAGACTTCCTACTCTAGTCTACCATTTCTTCATTCCTGCTTATAGTTATTTCAAAGTACTGTCTAATGCAAATAAGTTGTATGTTGCTTGTACATCCAATTAATTAGTTATGACTGTTGAAAATACTATGTTGATTATAAGCCTCCACTCTTGGTTCAACTGAAAAAAGTGTAAAACAGACAACTGATATCACCTCTTGGTCTAGGAAGGGGTAAAGGTCTTAGATATGTTATATATTTGTGATTCTTTCTCTTATGTGTTGAGCTTTGTATGGATCATCATGTTCCAAAATTAACTAACTGTAGAGAAAGAAAATATGCAAATAATTTAAATCTTTGAAATTAAATTATATTACAACATTGATTAACTTGATACAAATTACCCTTTTCTTGAAATAACAAGGCACGATGTTAAAACAATCAGCTACACTGAATTTTCTTCATGAGCCGGGCATGCTACATGCTTTTTACTATTGTTTTATTTCATTTTGTTTCTGATAAGTGAAGCTTAATAAAATGTATGGCCAGCATTTAACAATTTCTTGTTAACTTTATTTTTATATGGATTAAAATTCAAGTTTTATCTCTGCTAGTATACCCTACTATGTTAATTTTTCACAGTGCTAGGCATACCTACAAAATTATGGATTCTGGGTGTTCAAAAGATTGAATTCTCTTGCTTCTTCCTTTACCCTGACATTCCATTTCTAAATCATATTAATGTTTTAGTTTCTTAACAATAAGAAATTTAAAGTAGAGTCTCAAATAGATTAGATGAGCTGAAGGCAATATGAAAATTAGCAATTACAAACAATTGGAGGAGCAATGAAGAAATATTCAATATCATAAATGTGACTTTGTTTTTAAGGTTAAAGGAAGAAAACCAGCTGCCCTGGGTGAACCCCAACCAACAAAGAGTTTGGTGAGAATAATTGTATAATTTTCCTTATGGTTCATCAACTTTTCACTCAACTTAATTCCTAATTTTTCATCTTGAATTGTTTCCTTCTTATAGCTGGTTTTGAAATAATTTATCATAACATTGATAAAAGGAGAATTGAGGTGCCCCTCAAAAATTTGAGTCGTTTAAATTGCATTTTTAAACCCACTATTTTAAAAGAGAAGCTGTTAGGGCAAATGCCAAAGCATGATTTTTTTTAGAAGCAGCAACATTAAAATATTGCAGCTAGTAGGTAAAAGAAATAAACAAATAATTTATATAGGAGAAAATAAACTAGATGACAAATACATGAAGAAAAAAAGCCATCCCTGTTAGTTTGTAAAGAAATAAAAATTAAACAATAAGAACTTATACCTCTTTTATTATTGTAGATGTACAGTATAATATATAATAGTATATAAACATATATTTATACATATACTACTAAATTTTATTAGATAAATTATATAATAATATGGAAAATATTTATGAATGACTTAATAAGGCAGAATACTTAACTGGATCTGACTAAACTTTAAAATGATATAGATATTAATTAGGTTGAGGCATGGATAAATGAGCACACCTGGTTCATAAAAGTGATGGATTCTTCTTTTACATTTCCATTATTTGACCAATAGCTATGTGGCAACATGGAAATTCCTTATTCTTTTCAGAAAAGCAAAGTGAGCCTGTACACTCAGATTTAGGAAACTCTAGGGATTCCATGAAAAGTGGAACATCTGAAATTAATACAGGAGCTAAAAACAATATAAACACCCTGAAGGCTTTTGACTAAGATAATTTGAAAAGGAAGTTTAGAAAAGAAAGGTTGGGTGCGGTGGCTTACGCCTGTAATCCTAGCACTTTGGGAGTCTGAGGTGGGCGGATCACGAGGTAGAAAGATCAAGACCATCCTGGCCAACATGGTGAAACCCCGTCTCTACTAAAAATACAAAAGTTAGCTGGGCATGGTGCACGCATGTAGTCCGAGCTACTCAGGAGGCTGAGGCAGGAGAAACGCTTGAACCCAGGAGGCGGAGGTTGTAGTGAGCCAAGATCGTGCTACTGCACTCTATCCTGGGCAATAGAGTGGGACTCCATCTCAAAACAAAAACCAAAAAACAAAAAAACAAAACAAAAAAAGACAAGAAAAGAAAACAACTGTTTTCCCAGGATGCAGTGGTAAAACCAAGATTCCCTGTTTTTTAGTTTTTAGTGAATGTTTATTCTCAGTGTCCGAGGAAAAGTATGAAATTTTCACATCTATATATTTCAGATCTGCTTAGGCAAGTCAACTTCAACTTGTACTTAAAAAAATTGTCCAGGACCCCTTATTGAAAATAATATGAAAAGTTTGCCTTTATATTTCCCTTTGAGATCTGTTGTTTAATCTTTGAAATGTATTCTTTAAAAAGTATGTGCTAGTGTTACTAATACATGACAAAAAGAGATCTGAATTTGTGGCCAAATTAAATATAGGACAGAGGAGCTCAAGATTCACTCATTATATTTACTTGACACATACGGTAGCAGCTTATTTATCTTCCTGCATATCAGTTTTTGCATCTGTGAAATGAGTTCAAATCATCAAGTTCATAAGATAGTTAAGCAAATAAAATGAAGTAAATTATGTAAAACACTGAGCACAATACATGACTGAGAGAATACCCAATAACCTGCTATCTAAATTATCTAGTTACTGAATAGCTAGTTGTAATAACTAGTTATAATAGTTTTTATATTGTTTGCACATTCATTTACTTAGTAGTGATGGTTGAAAACACTATGTTGATTTTAACCCTCAAGTCTGGGCTCAACTGTAAAGAGTGTAAAACGACTGATATCACCTCCTGTTCTATGAAGGGGTAAAAGTCACTAGTATGCTTTATATTTGTGATTAACTAGTTGTTGTCTAAGTGAAGAATTACTCTACCCTGCAGTATTCCCATTCTCACAGGTCAGAGAACTCAGAGAAATATAACTGAGTCTATACGGAGTTACTCCTTTATATGTCTGTTCATGCCAAGTATCTCTTTCTTCCTATGGGTTGTACAGGTAGCCCTTTTTAAGATTCTTGTCAGGTGCTAAAACCTAGCTTATGAGGCGGGCATCTGACATACTCTGGTGAAGTTAATTGTTGGAGTAGACCTTAGGGTACAAGCTCCATCAGCTATATCCTTATTAATTATCTTTGGTAAAATAATCTGAGTATTTTCAATGTTGATTATTCTTCTCACTAAAAATACATTTTTCTACATTAAAGAAACTCAACTGAGGCCGGGCGCGGTGGCTCAAGCCTGTAATCCCAGCACTTTGGGAGGCCGAGACGGGTGGATCACGGGGTCAGGAGATCGAGACCATCCTGGCTAACCTGGTGAAACCCCGTCTCTACTAAAAAATAAAAAAAATTAGCCGGGCGAGGTGGCGGGCGCCTGTAGTCCAAGCTACTCGGGAGGCTGAGGCAGGAGAATGGCGTAAACCCGGGAGGCGGAGCTTGCAGTGAGCTGAGATCCGGCCACTGCACTCCAGCCTGGGCGACAGAGCGAGACTCTGTCTCAAAAAAAAAAAAAAAAAAAAAAGCATCTCAGAAACTCAACTGAGTAATCTACAATTACCTTTCTCATGAAATTCTAAACAGTATTATTATGTCCACTGTTAAACTGTGAAACTGCAGGTCAGCTGATATAGCTCTTTGGAGAATCCTAAATCTTTAATCACACCAACTTTGAATTTTCTACGTGTCATTTATCACAAGGGTAGTTAGAAACCATCATCTTTAAAATGTCACACAAAATTCTACCTTTTCATTGCACCGGTTTTTCAGCATAAAGTAATATGATGAAAAATTGAGTATTTTAAAATATATATTTTTGTAAAAATGTGAAGTTTAAACTTTTAAAACTCTATTCTCTAGGAAGAAAATAAATCTTTAAAGGAACAGAAAAAACTGAATGACTCGTGTTTCCTAAAGAGACTACTACAAAAGATAAAAACTTGTTGGAATAAAATTTTGATGGGCACTAAAGAACACTGAAAAATATGGAGTGGCAATATAGAAACACGAACTTTAGTTGCATCCTCCAAGAATCTATCTGCTGCAGTTTTTCAGAGTGGAATGCTTCCTAGAAGTTACTGAATGCACCATGGTCAAAACGGATTAGAGCAATTGAAAAATTCATATTGTATTACTAGAAGATGGATACAAGCAATGGAAACTGAATGCTCCAGTCAACAAACTATTTCTTACATATGTGAACATATATCAATCAGTATAATTCTGTACTGATTTTTGTAAGACAATTCATGTAAGTTATCAGTTGCAATAATACTTTTTAAACCTGTTTAAGTATTTCCAGACATTAAATCTATGAAGTATATAATGGTTTCAAAGATTCAAAATTGACATTGCTTTGCTGTCAAAATAATTTTATGGTTCACTATGAATCTATTATACTGTATTTAGAGTGAAAATTGTCATCTTCTGTGCTGGAGATGTTTTAGGGTTAACAATGATATATGGATAATGGCCATGAGAATAAGAGTCATATACCTAAGTAAGCAACAGCATAACAAGGTCCAAGATACCTAAAAGAGATTTCAAGAGATTTAATTCATCATGAATGTGTAGCACAGTACCTTCAATAAATGGTATAGCAAATGTTTTGACATGAAAAAAGGATAATTTCAAAAAAATAAAATAAAATAAAAATAAATTCACGTAGTCTAAGGATGTTAAACCTTAGTACTGAGTTACTTTGTCATTTATATAGATTATAACTTATCTAAGTAAGTTTGCAATTTGGGAGGTATATTTTTAAGATAATAATATATGTTTACCTTTTAATTAATGAAATATGTGTATTTAATTTTGACACTATATCTGTATATAAAATATTTTCATACAGTATTACAAATTGCTTACTTTGGATAACATTTCTCCTTTGATAAAATAAATGAGCTATGTATTAACACTGCCAGATTCAGTTAATAAATCTCAACAGAATTTTTAAGATGAGATTTTTAATACTACACTGCTCTTTGATTTTCTACTTTCATTGAATGTATGACCTTTAATAGCCTATTACCAACAATCAACATGAGACAGTACCTTCTATGTTAAATTTTAGTCTTTTAAAAGAAACCTGTTTGGAAATGTCTGCAGTCTTCATTCACTGATAAAGGGAAATGGAAACACTATTCTAAGCAGGCCAAAATCCACAAATAGCTGTCAGTTTGCATTGCACTGAACTCATATCCTTCACGCTCTTTCTCAGCCTCATCACCATCTACTTATGTGCTGATGGGCTTTATTTGATCTACAGAGGATGCTGTGGTGACACCCTCAGTGTGTGTTGGTAACACCTTCCTGCCTTCTCTCACTTTCCCTGACCCATATGACATTTCACCTTCACTGGTGTGAAAGCTGTATAGAATTGTATACAATTTACTGAACTGCCCCGTTAACAGGACTTTGAGTCAAGTATTTTTTTCTGTTTGGTTATCACTGTTAACTCCAGAAAGATGAGTTGACTAACTCTTTTTAGAAGCAAATGATTCTTCACCAAGCTTTCTTTCTTCAGATGGACTTTTCTAAGTAGGCTATGCTCCCTCCATCATAAAACATGGTCAACCATGTGGTATATCTCTACCCTGATTACTGGAGCGATTGGTAAACCATTAGTTAGAGAAATGAGGAGATTTACATTTCTAAAGGTAAACTCTTCAAAGTATCCTTGAAAATGTTTCCTTCAAGGCTATCTATAATGTTCCCTAACAGTGTTAAAACAATATATTCTCCCTGAGATTGTAGCAAAATAAGGGTCAATATTTTTTAAATGCTTGTTTAAAAACATTATTAAAATTTTCTTCCTTGGTTTCTGTCACTTGTTATAGATTTGAATTTTTGAGAAAATTGGACTCAAACAGTGTATTCAGCTTGTACTGTGTGCCAAACGTTTGGAAAAATTACCCATACAATTATTGTTGCATTTTCTTTCTTTGTTTCCTATCCACTAGCAAGATAGGTTGGCTAATAATGATTTGGGAGAGTATAAGTATATCTACCTCAAAATTAGAGACTTATCTCAATAAATATTTTCTTTTAAATATATATGTAGATGTTTTAAGTCAGAATTTTCTAAAGTTTGTCCCAAGAAATGCTAATCCTTGTCATTGCTACAAAAAGAAAAAAAAAATAAGGAGGGAAGATACGTATTTTTAATGTGAGTTAAATTTTCTCTTGGAGGTTCACAATTCATGTAAGTATATTAAAGGCTCTGAAAACTCACTCATGTAGCTGTGAAAAAAAATTAATAGTAATATAGCATTTCTAAAACTTACTTGATTATATAACATATTTTTACATTAAAAAACCCTAACCTAACACAAGGTTAATATAATTTATAGAATTAAAGCTAATATAACAGCAAGGAGAATCCTGCTTTATACAAAGGGTTTTGGTTAAAAGTATTTTAAAACAGGTTTTCATGTAATATGCTGAAGGAAATACTCTTTTCAGGATTAAGATAATTTTCTTAAAATTGATCCATGGGAAACCTGAACTAGAAAAGTTTCTTTGCTTTAGGCCATACTTTCATTGACAGTCAACTTAAGAAGGACATTTTGTCAACCCTACCACGCCATATAAATATTTCTCTAGAAACACGTATCTTGTATTGTAGGTCAAATAATCTTTATGGTGTTCTGTATGTGCAATCTTCATTCATCATGTTCTTACTGCTTAGAATGTTGTTGCGAATTCTACGCCAGTCTTGCTTAAGGTCCAAGGGGCATCTCAATTCCTTTTCCTCAATTGCTATGACTTCCATGATAATTCTAGATAATATTAATATATGTTCCCTTAGTTGTTCATAGCACTTAAGCCTGCATCATTCATTATTGTTTGACCAGATTCATCTTAGTATTTTATCTTAAATACAATTTAAATAATCTGTTCATTTGAAATGTTTTATCTACCCTAAAATAATTATGATCTTTGTCTTCCCTTCAGCTCCTAAGGGGAAAAGCTAGGCATACGGTAGTTAGCAAGTCTACAGGAACTGCACTGTGCCATTCTGTTATTAATACCCATTTAAATCATCTAGAAAACACATTTCTACAATAAAATATAATTTACTTAAAGATGGGTATGATAGGACCACAAAACATAACTAATTTAGGACAATATGGCCCAACAAATTTATGTACTCAAAATCACCATGCATTCTGGGTGCATTCAGGATTATATGGCAGAATTTTCCTTGATTTCTAAATTTCATTTGTTGTGAAACATCTTTTAGCTTTGATTCTGACCAAATAATAGAATCTATGGAAATATTGTAGGACAAGACAATGAAATAAGTAGGTGTAATGATAATTACAAATTCTAAAAGTTTTTTATGTCTAAATATAAAAATACATGCAGTCATAGACCCATAAAGTTGATATTTGAGAAAGGTGCTAAATCATCATTTTGTCTTGGGAATAATCTGGGGTTTGCTTTGCATCCTTCACATAAAAAGTGGTAAGAATGAAGTGCATTTTTCTATATAAGGCAACAATTTTCTAAATGGGGGAGAGGTCATTGTTACTTAAGATACTGTTCTAAAAGTGAGCTAATTTCATATTCATATTTTACACGAAGAAAGTTAAAGTAAGTGGCAACATTAAAATTTAGTTGTTCATTGTTGATTACTGATTTATTATTTTTCTTCAATCTAAGTGTTTCATTCTTTCTGAAGCTGTCCCAGGCAAAACTGATCATTCCTTCATGTGTGCCTCCACTGCTCAGCTCAACAAGTAACTCTTAATAACCTACCACCTGTTACCTCTGGAAGGGGGATATATGTTTGCCAATTTCTATCTTCAAGGCTTATAACAAATTTTCTTATATTTGAAATTATCTGATTCAAATGAGAACTTTAACCTAAAAATTTAATTGGAAAGAAAACCTTATAACATATTCTGGAAATGGTCCAAATACTATCACAAATGGAAGGAGTTCAGCTTGAAGAGCATCCAATCAAGTGAGGTAAAAGTCTTGTAGTAGAACCAGCATGATCTTCCAGAAAATTACAAAGTAACCATTATCTACCCCATCATCTCCTTCTTGCCTGGCATCCCCAGAGCTGAAGAAAGGGAAGAAAAAGAATGGATTTTTTTCTTTTTTTTTTGCCATGAAAAATCTTAATGCAAAGACTAATGCATCTTGCTGCTTAACAGAAAGGTGTTACTTTCCCTCGGGGTAAATTAAATACTAGGATTGAGACTAATCTGTTCACAGCCAAATAGGGGTTTACTGAAGCTGCAACGTTTAAATAAAGACCACTTATTGGGAAGACGCAATAAAAGACATATAATTCATTCACTCAACAAATAGCATCCATCTCTGGTGTGCCAGTTCTGGCCCTGGAGGTACAACAAAGTTCCTGCCTTCATGGAGCATATACCTTAGAAAAGGAAAAACAGTCAGAAAAAAGTTCCATGGGGAGAACATCAGAAAGATTGGTGGAGAAAGGTAGTATTTTAGGTTAGATGAAACAGGAAAGCTTTTTCAAAGAGGAGACATTTGAAAATATTTTATTGGTCTCAAATTTTTAACATATAATACATGACTGGCAATATTTACACATTTAATAAATTTAATTGAAGAATCAAAGTGATTTTGCAAGACATCAAAGCAGAATACATCTGCTACAGTACATGATGCCTTCACAGAAATAAATTAGGAAATTATTAAATGTTAGACTTTGAAGTATAGTCTATTGCCCTGAAGAGTTGCAAAGGGAGTACAAAGCATTCCCATACACCCTTTACCAAGTTTCTGTTCCTCTAAAAAGGGTTACTTACATAACCATGGTATATTTATCCAGACTAGAAAGTGGCATTTTTGTGTGTGTGACAGTGACTGTGCTGTGCATTGTGGGATATCCCATGGCATCCCTGGTCTGCACCCACTAGATGCCAGTGATCTCCTCCCCCAAGTACTGACAGTCAAAACCGTCTCTATACATTGTCTCTGGGAGACAAGTTACTCCCACTTGAAAGCATTGCTCTAGAAGTTGTAGTTTTATGTTTTACATTTAGGTTCATGACTTATTTTTGTACGAGACGTAAAATGTGTATCAAGTTTCATTTTATGCATATGGACATCCAATTGTTTCATCACCATTTGTTGAAAAGACTACATTCTCAAATGAATTGTCTTTGCACTATTGTAAATTTTGGTAGATTATATTTATGTGTGCATATTTATGGATGCTCTGCTCTGTTCTGATGATCTATGCATCCTTTCTCCAATACCATAGTTTTGATTACTATGGCTTTATAACATTTCTAGAAATTAGGTCATTCGAGTCCTCCAGTTTTTATTTTTCAAAGTTGTTCTGGCTATTCTAGTTGCTTTGCCTTTCTATATACATTTTACAATCAGTCTATCAAATCAGTAAAAAAAAGCTTGTTGGAATATCAGCAGAGATTGCACAGAGACTATAGATTAAATTGGGGGACAAATGGCATTTGTACTCTGTTATTCCTTGGGATTAAGGAACATGGTGTATTTCTCTATTTAGTTTTTCTTTGAATTCTTTCCTTAGTGTTTTATAGTTTTCATCATACACATTCTATACCTATTTCATTAGATATACACATGACTATTTATTTGGGTTTGTATGCACATGTCTGCTTTTACAAATGGTATTATAATATTCAAATTCAGAATTCATAGCTGATATATAATAATGACTTACTTTTGTATATTGTTCTTATATCCTATGGATACAGGATTATTAAACTCACTTATTAGTTCTAGCTGTTTATGGAGTGATATTTTCTACAAAGACAGTAATGACATCTGCAAAATAGAAATCTTGCCTCTGTGAACATAGAACTTTATGAAATCTCACTTTTAAAATTCTTAATTTATCTTCTGCATAGCCCCCCAGACAAGATTGTGTCAACTTACTTTCTGATGTTTGTATTATAAAAATAATAGATATATTGAATTTGCCTTTTAAAATAACCCATTGCCCCCTCATTAGAAGGTTTAGATACATATTTCTCAGGGGTTTGTCACTCTACTGCTATTAAGAAATTCAGCACTAAATTAATAGTCATAGAGAGTTATGATACATTTCTACATTTCCACTTCAAGCAAATTTCAAATTTTCGAGTTTGACTCTTAAAATGTAAACAAATACTTGTTATTGAAATATGTCAATCATTCCTTGGAATGTCGACATGACCTGAAAAGGATTCTGCGCTATTACTTTTCTTTTAATTTTATTAATATTCTGCACATGCATTCTAAGTGGCCATGTTCTTTAATCATGTGAACTCATTCCTCTGTCCCAACTAAAGGGAAGAGAGAATAAGGCAACTCCCCTAAGTGCAACTAATTAACAGGCTGGCTAATAACTTATTACATATGTCATACAGCTTGAAAAGATGTGATGATTGACGTGCTCTATGCCAGGAATTACAACCACAATCTCACATGAATTTGCTCCAAATCACAATGAAAAGAAGAAGTTGCAAGGTTTAATTAAGTTGGGCACTGGCAAGCTGAAAGAAAAGGAAAGTAAAAAAGATACACCACAGTGAAGAAGACAACAGAGAATGGACAGATGAACTAAGAGAGGCATAGAGGTCCACAGATATACTAGTCCTTGGAGCTTTCTCAGGACCTAATGGTCTCAGGACCTTTCTCAGGACCAGTTTTTATCCATATGCACCTTCTGTCAAACTCTTTTTCTCAAGGTAACTAAAAGGATCTCTGTCCCTTGTATATGAAAGTTCTATTGAGATTATTTTACATTGATGAATGAGGAAATGACAATGAAAAGTAAATTTATGAACATTAGATACTATAATAAAAAACCAGAATTAATGACTAATCTTTGCATCCTAAGCAAGACAAAGTAGTTGAGTCAATAACAAATAGGGCTTTATTTCTAATGAGTGGGACTAAGGATGAGAGATTAGAGGACAGGAGGGCACTATTACGGAAATTGATCATTTTGTTTTACACTCAGGTGAGGGAGGAAAGTCTCAGTTTGCTTCAACTCTACAATATACCATGTAATACTTTTCTTAAAACTGAGTGCTAAGAATACTTAATTTGATCAATACCACTTTAGGGAGGAATGGGAGACAATTATTTTCTCTTGCTTTTACGTCTCACTAATTTAGGGGCTAAAATGTATATTCATGTTATATGTTTAAGCCAGTTCAGGTCACTCTCCTATTCCCATCTTACTCTGAGTAAGCCAAAGTCATATGAATGGCCTCTAAAGCATACATAATCTGGCTGGCTGGTTACATGACTAATTTTCTCCTCTTTTCCACGCACACACCATTCCAGAGGCACTGGGCTCCCACCACAGAGCCTGTGCTCTTATTTAACACTTTTCATGAAATACTCTTTCCTCTCTTGTACATTTGTACATATCAATCATATTGAATACTCTAACAGAAAGCACTAAATGTTAAAGGAAAATAATTCAAGAAACAAGTATAGTAAACAAAAAAAGATACACAATAATGGCTCACCCCTCTTTCAGGTCTGTGCTCAAATATCACTTTTTCAATGAAATCATCCCTGAACACCCTATCTAAAATTGTAACCCTCTTCCACCCTCTCTCACATTTTCCTTCTAACCCCCTTTCCCATACTTTTTCTCCATGACATTGTCAGAATTTAATGTGAAGCATATTTACTTGCTTGACATATTTATTTCCAATCTTCATATATTAGAATGTGAATTCAAAAAAACAGAGATTTTTGACTGCATTGTTCACTGCACCTAAAATAGTGCCAAGTGGGAATTAAATAAAATAAATATTTGATCAACATCTAACACGCACATATATCTAACATTATGTAATAAATAATTCATAACATTTACTGAGGCCTATTAAACGTCACAGATTGTGGCAAAGATTTTATACATGTTACTGATAATCCTCAAATTCATCCTGCAAGATGCATATAATTATACTCAAAGCACACTTCTTAAATTCAGTTTGTGGTTATCTAACACTATGATTGGGTTAAGGAAGCTGTCTTGTTTCAGTATATTGAATATTCTTTCCAGTAAAATATGATTTTAACACATCCCCCATTACTACAGCCACTGTAAAAGGAAAGTACAAGTTATACCAAATTTGGTTATTGAAGAGTTTTTGAGTGCAAACAGCAGATCCCAGTCTAGTCAGTTTAAGCAAAAAATAATAATAATAACTAAAAGCTATTGGGAAATGCACAGAATCTCTGGGAGAGCCAGATAGTCAAGTTTGGAGGCTGTTCAGGCAGAAACAATGCCCAAGTTATAATCACAAACTTGGCACTCTTTCTGGCTGAACAGCCTCCAAACTTGGAGGGGAGGGCAGTCAGTTAAAGTGCTACCATGGGGAACAGGCCACATGTTGCAATAAGGGTGTCACTTCTTGATGCTCTGCCACAGTTACCTTAGAAGCTCAGTGTCTCTCCATTAAACTCTACCATCCTCACTAGGAAATGGAGGCTGCAGTGTCCATTTCATATTACTCATTTCAGAATCCAAGCCTGTTTAGTAGTTCCCAAGTCACATGAATACTCCCTCGCTGTAAGAAAGTATAGAAAACAATAAATTCTAGCTACAGTTTTGATGCAGTGAGATTTTCACCATGGAAAATTTGCCAAACATAGGATTTTCAAAAGGTGTTAGCCATAATGATGACAAATGCCCATTACAGATAAAAACAAAATTTAGATTTGAAATACATCACAAATCAAAATAATTTTTCACTAGGAGATATGAATTGGGCAGTGTTTTATATTGTTCAATGTTTTCTACTTAAATTATGGTACCTGAGCCAATAGGTGGTAAGACCTCTTCCTCCTCGAAAATAGCTTTCTGGTAATGACATCAGTGAGAAACAGTCTTTCTAGTGATATGAGAGGGAGGAACATGACAGTCTTTACTAAAAGGGAAGGGCATGAGAATAGACTGCCTCAGAGAGGGTATAAAGCTGCTCTAGCATACAAGTTGCTTATTCAAATGCATTTTGATTTCACTGACAGTAAGACATATGGAAAAACCTATTTTTGAATTTTCAAATTAATAGTTAATTGAATAGTATGTTTCCAAAGTGAATCACAGTTAAGGAATTAACGTTTAAAATAAAATTTAAAGTTCCTGATATTTCTTGAAGAGTTTATATGAGTTTTCCCTATAAGAATTATACATTTGAGAAGATAAGTAAAATATATATATTTTTAAAACTTTCTAGTTCTTAAAGTGTTCCCCTTGACAATAATTAGAAGAAAAATAATAAAACATTTTTTTAAATTAAGTTTTAAATAGGCAAATATATGAAAACAGATCTAAATATTTCATACATAAGTAGATATACAGAAATGTAAATATATATTCACCCCAGCTCAACCATAGCATGGCAAAATACCTCTTAAATATTTAGATCAACTGTTTTTATTCTATGCTCTATATAGTAAAACTTTACTTGTATTACCTGGACTCTGAAAATCATAGGTGATAAAAAGAGAAAGAAAAAAAAACGTGTTTTAAAATGTTCTCTTGCTGGTCGGATTCCGAGCTCTCCTAGCTCCTCCCCGTGGCCGATCTTGAGGAGTTGTGGGTTTCTTCACCAGCCCCCAGAACCTCCCTTTTCTCCCTCACCTTCAGACGCCTTTCAGCATCTTCCCCACATGTCCAGTGAGTTTGGGCTGGCCAGTTCTGAGCACGAGCAACGGCCGAATGGTAGACCTGCTGGAGAAAGTGGAGATGCAGATCAGAGATGCAGTATTTTCATTAACCAATTTCTTGAGGTCACATCTGCAGTATCAGCTCAAGTGGAAGAACTTGTCTTCAAATGTACAGAAAATGCATGTTTCCTTAAAACCTGGTGGGACCTCTGGAAAGAAGGCTATGATTCTTTGAAACCTGATGACTGATTTGGTGTGCTTAGTTATTAATGATTGTGTCATAACTCATACTTCCTCATATATGATATTTGCACATGTACTACATGTATAGAAAGATCTCTTTCCAGCAGTTCTGTATATACTCAGAATAATTTTTTTCTTGGTTTTCTTGGCTTTTGTAAAAGCAGAAAGCTGATGCTATTTTTATTGCTGACCAGTACTTGTTTATCCATTAGTATTTTCTGCCCTTTAAACTTTTTTATAATCCTTTATGAAAGTTAATTTCATCAGTAGATAGTTAATAGTGTCAAAGTGCTACCAGTGGCAAACTAAGTAGATCGTTATTTGTTTTCAACAAGATGCCAAGCATGTCAGAGTTTGAAGTTGAGCTTCAACTTAAGTACAAAGGGAGGTAATTTTAAGGTTGCCAGTGATAGATGCAGTTCCATTAGGTTTAGTTCTCCAGAGCTAATGATTGCTTCTGATTTATTTCTACATCCCTAGCACCTAAAGCAGTGTCACACAATAGTCATTAAATGTTTATTGAATAAAAGAGTGGACAAACATAATTAAAAGCTAGTTTTCTTCCTATATATAGCATGAAGATTGTAATTGCTTCTCTAGAAAATGTATGAATCCAAAGTTTACTAACTTGAGGAAAAACATTCTCTTTGTAGAGATTTGAACTTTGATGACAGCTTTCATATATATATATATATTTGTAATTTTATATTTTTATAGAAGGCTTTCCTTTGGAAAATGAAAGACTATCTAGAAAGAATGCATACATTACTCCCTATTTTTATGGTTACTACTTTTACAGTTCTTTTTTTTTTTTTTTTTTTTTGTAGTTGGTATTTTTATGTGTTTGATTGCTTTATGTATTTATTTATTTATTTATTTATTTATGTATTATTTATTTATTGAGACGGAGTCTTGCTCTGTCGCCCAGGCTGGAGCGCAGTGGCTGGACCTCAGCTCACTGCAAGCTCCGCCTCCCTGGTTTACGCCATTCTCCTGCCTCAGCCTCCCGAGTGGCTGGGACTACAGGCGCCGCCACCTCGCCCGGCTAGTTTTTTGTATTTTTTAGTAGAGACGGGGTTTCCCCGTGTTAGCCAGGATGGTCTCGATCTCCTGACCTCGTGATCCGCCCGTCTTGGCCTCCCAAAGTGCTGGGATTACAGGCTTGAGCCACCGCGCCCGGCTGATTGCTATCTTTAAAGTACCTTATCAAATTTATGGCTCTGTGCTGTTACCTTTTGAGCTTTGCAAACTGTTTACATAATAATTATAAAGTTACTTTGTTTCCAATGCATCAAACTTAAACGATGTGATTGTTTTTCTACTATTTGGCCTTAATGACAATGCTCTATTTTGCTTGTCCTGTATTTATATTGCTTTTGGTGTTTTGTATTATGTGTCAAGGATAAGCCAATTAATTCTCTACCATATATAACTTCTGAACATATATGGCATCTTAATTCTTTGTAGATATGGAGATATGTACAGAACTATATTCTAAAGTCCCAGAATGGGGCTATGAAAGGGGACAGATGGATGGGCAAAGAATAGTTTTGTTTATCATATTAGATCATAGGTCTTGATCAGTTTTTTTAGTTAAAGATCACACATAGGGTGTGATTTCTATACCAAAGACATGCTTATTTCAGTATTAGAAAAATATTTTTCTTACACATCCTGAAAATTGCAATTTTTAAAATGTGCAAAATTCTTACTGAAAGCAAAAAATAAAAGTTTAAAAGTTTAAAATATAGAATGTCCTCTTGAATGACATTTAGGAAAAATAATTTCATTAAAATTATACCTATAATTGATAGACCACTTTCAGCAATACAGCTATTATAAAAACAAACTAGCTTAACTAGATCACAAGACATTTGTGAACATTAGAAAACAATGTAAAAGGTGGCAGTTTCAGATTAAATATTGGCAGATGAACATGATTAACTTTGAAAAACAGAAACCTTTTTGCTTGTTAAAAATTATAATGGTAATGTGCATTTATTTTAAAAATTGACAATATACAAAATATAAAAGATAACTTACCAAATATCCTTTGGTAGAAATAAGCACAATATATTGAGAAATATATTTCTAGTCTTTTGTCTATGCACTTTTTTATGTAATTGGAATATTTTATATACAAACATTATTTGAAAATTTTTATCTTAGCAATAAAACAACTTGTTATGCCATTAAAATTATTTAAAATTGCTATAATAGCCAATTTCTTCAATTTTACCACTATACAATATTATTTATCATGTTTTGCAAAAATATTTTCCTATATTCAGATTATTTCCCTAAGTGTGTCTTAGAAATAAAATTACTAGGTTATGAAGCACAAATGTTTTGAAGGCTTTTAACGTAAATTTAGTTGACCTTTTCAAAAATTATGATCAATTTATATTTCCACCATCAGCACATAAGGGCATTCATCTTAACGCCTCAGGTTTTCAGTTTTATGATAATTTAAGATTTCTTATTTGATGAGTAAAAACCAGGATTTCACTGTTAAGTGTACTTGACAGTACTCAGCACTACTGGCTGTCTCCTATCCCCAGCCTCACTGTTGCAAATTCAAAGTAGGCACAGAAGTAGAGGTATTTGGGCAGAGAAAGAAAGAGAGGAAAAAGTGAGGTAAGACTGAACAGCTGGAGTTATCAGTAACTTTTACTCAACATCTCTTTTCCTCAGTCCTCAGAATTACAGAACCAGTTCACATTTTACAGATCAAACGGACCACATACACGTTCTTTCCACTGCAAACTGTCCTTTCTCCACTAAAAGGTAAAATAGTTCTTGTTCATACTCTGGTTTCCTCCCAAGCATTGGCACAAGGAAGAAAAGAAAAATGGGACATGGTCAGCTGTATAATTTATGGTTCTAAGAAGCTCCCTCTTTAATATTTCTGCCACACTTTGTTGGTACCTTCATGATAAACAAAAGTTCCATTAAAATAAATCACTTATTTTTGTCCCACGTTCTAATTGTCTGTTTAGGTATCAGTTTCTCCAAGTGAATTGTATCAACTTGAGGGTAGACACTTAATCACTTCTTATTCTCTTGATCCCCATCATTGCATAACCAGAAAGAGCACATAAAAGCGTTGTTCAATGGTAAGTACAAAACTTTAGCTTTGTGCACCTTACAGTAGTTGGTCTAACCACTTATTAGCTTCCTATTTAAATAGATCATACTCTCATGTGTTAGGTAATGTTAAATTAGACCAGAGGATTGGGGGAAAAAAGATCCTTATCTTAAATGAGACTATAACCTACTAAACTGTGGTAGAACTAAGATGAAATATTAAAGTAATATTTCAAGGAGTATTTACTAACCCATGTAATGTCCATAAGTGACATGCTTGAGACGCATAATTTTGCTAACAAAATATGGTGAAGTGTAATTATTAAATATCTCTAACAATTACTGCAATCCTGGTGCCCCAGTAGAGCTGGGCCAAATTTCTAAGATATAAACACATTATTAAAATCACAACAAAACAAAGAAAACTACCCTTATAAATCTCTGTAATTTCGTGTCGTCAAAAAATCATATGTATATTGCTGAGAGGCCTTTAAAAATAATAGGCCAGTAATATTATGAAATAATTATCCAAATGCACCCTCTAGTGGCTAAAAAGCAATTCACATACAAGCTAAGTAAAACTGTGCTTAAAAAACGGAGCAGAGTAACATTTAACTGAAATTTTTCTAAATGAAAATAAAATTTATTGTGGCTTTAATTTATCCACAGTTCTATTTAATAATAGTCATTTGAAAAAAAATCAACCTATCTCAATATTAAAAAATACCATGTAAAATACATACACATTCAATGAAAATAAATACCCAAGCATTCTGATGATTCTTTGTTATCTATGTTTTCTAATATTTTTTCATCTCCAGAGTTTCTACTCATGGTTAAGTGTTCACCTCTAACCTAAGGAAAAGAATTAAACATGTCTAATCTGAAATTTTCACTAAATTCCTTTTTAATTTTAAATATGATGGTCTAAAATACTAAATATTCATCACAGATAACTTTTGCCATTAAACTGTATAGTTCTTAACTAGAAATGTCCATGTTTCCTATTAACCTTGACATCACAAATGTTTGATTGTTAAATATATTGTCTATGAAAATAATGCCTTAAAATACTTGTAACAAAAACATTTCTAATACTTTGATGTCAGAAAACACTTCAATAAAATGGTAATACATTTTAAAAAGCTGATGGCATAAGAATACAGCCAATGAAGAGCTACTTTTTATTTGTAAAAATCTGTATTTTTGACTTCAAATATTGTATTTATATTTCGTTGGGTTCCTATCTTTCTATGTACGACTAAAAGACATCAGTGAATACGAACTAGCATTTTTATGCTTCATGTCTTTATTGAATAGGTTTAAATATGAAGACATTATTGGTGAAAAAACAAAAAAAAACAAACATAGTGGACAAGAAATAATAGTCACCACAATCATCTTACTTTTTCAACCTAACACATTTCAGAATACACAAGCAATATTTACTTTTAATCTTACAATCATCTTTTATTCTACCATAGTGTCAAATACTTGTGAAAATAAATAAAAATAAAATACATGATGCACAGGAAGTTTTTAAAACTGAACTATTGCACAAATCAATGTGAGAATATGCAAGTAATGTAAAAATGCATTAAAATATATTGTCACAACATATTTCGTAAGTCATAAATCTATTTCACCTACTGTTTATAATCTCTGGGCTCTGGAACTAGATGATTTCTTACTAACTCATCTCCATATGGTACATTATAACATTTATTTACTACTGTAAAATTCAGTGAGAAACAAATGTGTGCCAAGTATTTATCTAACCTTTCTTTGAACAGACAAAAACATTATGGTTTTAAAAAAATACTTAAAAAAAAAAAACAAGTTTTAAGTTCTTCGGACGATTTGTAACACAAGCGATTTAAATGGAAATCTAAAATGTGCATTCATCTTCTAAATTCATTACAGCTTATTTTAGTTGATGGACTATTTGCTTGTTTTGACCAATATGACTGAATAAAGATAACTGAGGGGAAAAAAATAACTAATCAGGAAAGAAACTGTAAGTAAAATGACAATTCCTATTAAGTTTATAACTCCTGCCCAAACTAAACAAAGCTAATAAGTTTTAGAGAAATTATAAGCCAGAAATCTTTACATTGTGTCTTATAGTTGATCAGAATCATAAATAAAAAGCTAGGAATTATATAAAAAAATTGTTTGTACCTTTACAGTAAGATCAAAGCTCTCTTAGGTTTGATTGAATAGAAATTACTATAGAATTACTGCCATCAAGGAAATCTACTACTAACTACTATGCTATACTGAAAGTGACAATGATTAAGAGCTGTGTTGTGATCAGGTTAAAGAGAAAAAATAATTAAATTTGGGTGTATGTTTAATTAGATGTCAGTTATGCATTAAAACAATACATTTTCAGTGGTTCCTTATTGTGATGTGAATGGTGTTTCAACATTAAACGCTAAAGATGAAAATATGAGTAGGAAAATTAGATATTCTCTTAACCTACTCATAACTACATTTACTTCCAAGAAAAAAAAATTTCAAATATTTTTTATCTGCATGCTCTGCACTAATGATTAGGTTACCACAACTATTATGATTAGGTGAGGTTATTTGTTTTAAGATGCATTAGCATAATTTATTCTAAATTCAGATACAATTACATGTTTTTAAACATGTAAGATTTTGCAGGGAATTCAGTGCCTTCTATATTAAATAATTCATTTTCAAATACAGCAAAAATGAACTAGCAAATTAAAACTATCTTCATGGGTTATGGAAAAGGAAGAAAAAAGTGAAATCTAGAAACAATTGGAAGTAAAAAAATATGTTCAACGCATACAGAAGTAAAAAAAAAGTCTGTTATAAATAGAATAAGATAGATTTGTATTTTTAGTCCTGTGTTTTTGAAAAGGAAATTGCATAATTACATTTTTACAAAACGAGTAGGATGTTTACATTACATAACAGAGGATTTTTTTCTCTTAGTTTTTAGGATTTATAAAATAATTTGTTGACATGCTCTACAGGAGTGACCTTACATACCTAATGGTAGCTAAAACCATTCTCTTCCATTACAAAACTCCCAGCATCTATCCTACTATGATACTATCTGAAGATAGGCACCAATAATACAAATGTTTATTCAAATTTTTTGCTGAAAGTTATAATTATCCTAAAGCCTGAAGGGCTAAGCACTAGAGTATGAGAGTTTGTGGAAATGTACTTAATGTGCTTTAACAACAACAGAAAAGTAACACCTAAATTAATTGTTCCATCTGAAATTATTTTCTGACAGTTAAGTGAATATTTCCTTGAATGACACAATCTGGGGTATCAGATATTTATTATATACAGTATATATACACATATAAACACACACACATTATATAGCCAAAAGATGACGCTCCAAAATTACTGGAAATGGTATTTTGAGTATTTTTAGCACAAAGTAAAGGATGTGCTCTAGCTGTCCAAGCAGCAATAATCATAAACTCTGAACTTGGCTTTTTTTTTTTTTTTTTTTTGAGATTCTATTCATAGAATCATTCTTCGAATGCCACATTCACAGCAAAACTTGGCCCATTCTACAGGGTATTTAGTCCCACATTCATGGCAGAATTTTGGTAAGTTTCCAGGTGAATTTCCTTCAATCCCTTTAATATTTCCACCATTAAGGGAAGATGCACAGTCTCCATCTGGCCTAAAAAAGTAACAAAAAAATGAAAAGATAAAGATCATATCAGTAGTTTTCAACCCATAACCCTGGATAAACAGGGCATAAATTTAACAATTATCCTGTTTAATCTCATTTTTAATATTCCTCTAGTTCAAATTTTTTAAAAAAATCCTTGTTAGTAAATACTATAATTCTAACATTTTTTTCTTTAACATTATATTTATCTGTGTTATGAGAATTTATCATGACTAAATGCAGCCACGCTTTCTGTATTAGTGTGTTCTCACATTGCTATAAAGAACTACCTGAGACTGGGTAATTTATAAAGAAAAGAGGTTTAACTGACTCACAGTTCTGCAGGCTGTACAGAAAGCTTGGTTGGGGAGGTCTCAGGAAAATTAAAGTCACAGCAGCAGAAGGTAAAGGGGAAGCAAGCATGTCTTACATGGTGGGAGCAGAAGAAAAAAAGAGAAGGGGCAGGTACTACACAGTTTTAAACCATCAGATATGGTGAGAACTCACTACCACAAGAACAGCAATGGGGAAGTCCAACCCCATGATCCAATCACCTACCACCAGGCCCCTCCTCCAACATTGAGGGTTACAATTTGACATGAGATTTGAGCAGGGACACAAATCCAAACCACATCACTTTCCATCTGTTCTTCCTGCTAGGAATTTACTACACTGGGAGCAGAATGAACATTTATGATGTCCTTTCTGCAAACCCATCTCTAAAGAGAAAACTAGAACCTAACCCTGAAGAAAGATAAGAGATCCTTAGGTTTCAAGTCTCTCTCCTTGGTCACAAGGACTGTGAGGTGATGCCTCTAGTATTTACTTTAATTTTATTATTTAATGATATTAACTTATTGTGATGCAATAAATAATAAACTCTTATGCATGCCCTCACAGGGAGGTCTCTATTATCTACTAACAAAACAGTAATAAAGGTAAAATAGATGCTAGATGAACTATACACCGTAACAACATTTTAGAGCAAAAAGCTTGAGATTATAAAGGTTTTATCACAAATGTCAGTCATTAAAGAAATCCAGATTCTACTGATGAAATAGTTAATTGGAAGAAGAGCTATTTGATTCCTACAGAAATATGTTTACATTCCCTCCTGGCATGTGTTCTTCTGAGAACATGATACTTAATTTAAAGTCCCCAGAAAAGGAACTCTTCATTGCTAGGACAATTATAAGCATGACACTGCTGGAAAAAATAAATTTCTTTTTACATCCACAGAGGTAGTTATCGAAGAATTCTAGGTGCTCCCCAGTTTGAGTGCATCTTTCATACAAGCAATTTAGGAGTGACAAAAACAAACAAACAAATGAACACTGAACTTTCTAATAAAAGGCACTAGGGATCTAAAAGAGACAAAAATAAGGCTAAATGTCCTGCATCAAGAAATATAACCTTAGATACTGAGAGCAAATTTATAGCATAAGCATAATTTATTTAAACCACAAAGAAGACCCACTAATGAATTAGAAGACATAACCCCAATCAAGAAAGAGTACCAAGGGGAAATACATCAGCTTTATTGTCAACAATACATGTAAGAACTATTTCAAAAAATAAAAGGTCATTTCAGTGTTAGAGTATACACACTCAAGGAACTCAACACACCTACCAATATTAATAAATATCAAAACTTCCACCTAACTAGATATTGCCTAATTTCTTTACATAGTGGCTGGCAAATCTATAGTCTCAATAGTAGTATATGAGGTTTCTTGATGTCTTACATTTTCTAACACAATTCGTACTGTCAAGAGTTTTTTGGTTTTGCTAACCTGATGAGAGTGAAATGGATGGTAGCCTACCACTGATATAATGTACATTTCCTGATTGCTTGTAAGGCTGAATATCTTTTCACATGTTTGTGTTATTTTTGCCATTCGGATTTCTCCTACTGTGAATTGACTATTCCCTATCCCCTACTTCCACCAAAACCCAAAGGCATTTTCTACTGTATGAGTTTTTTAAAACTTTATTTGTAAAAATTCCCCACAATTCCTAGATAATAATTTGTTGATTTATGTATATAGTAAGTATTCTCTCTCAAGCTATCATGCTATTTCATTCTATCCATGGAGCTATTTACAGCACTCGTTTTCCTTTAAATAGGATCAAATATATCAATCTTTTGCCATACAATTTGCATTCACTAAATTATTCAAGAAATCCTTTCCTAAGTCAGATGAAAATGAGACTTTCTTCTGCTTTATTATAAAATCTGGATAGCCTTCCTTTCTGCATTTAGGCCTAATTTAGTTCACATGTAACTGATTTTTTTATACCTGACATGAGGTAGAAAGTTTTTCTCTACATATGGACGGATGTCCAATAGGCCCAGCACTCCCACTTCCCAAATCTGTACTGCTAGTTCTGAAATGTGGCAAATTTCCAGTTACTTATGAGGCTGGGATCTCTTGCTTACCACCCCATTCTGATAGAGTTCTGTTTGTCTATTCTTGAATCAGTATCACATCTTAATTACTGTGGCTTCATACATCATTCACACATTTTTCTCTTTAACTTGTCCTGGCTAATATTAGGCTTTTGTGCTTTGTATACATTTTGAAAACAACTTGTCAAGATGCGTGAATTTCATTTGAAAATTTCACTAAATTTATACATTAATTTTGAGGAGAACAGATAGCTGTACAAGACAGCTGCATGATATTAAAGTTTTTATGTTATAAAGAAGGTATGTAGAGGCATACCTTAGAGACACTGCAGGTTTGGTTCCAGACCATTGCTAAAATGCAAATATTGCAATAAAGCAAATTACATGAATTTGTTTGATTTCTCAGTACATATACAATTTCGCATTATACTGTAGTCTATTAAAGTGTGCAACAGTATTATGTCTAAAACAACAATGTATACATGTACACAATTTAAAAATACTTTACTGCTAAAAGATTCCAACAATCATCTGAGTTTTCAGGGAGTTGTAAACTCTGCAAGTAGAGGGTCTTGCCTCAATGTTGATTCCTGCTGACTGATCAAGGATGGTGCCTGCTGAAGGTTGGGGTGGCTGTGGTAATTTCTTAAAATAAAACAATGAAGTGTGCCACATCGATTGACTTCCTTTCATGAATCATTTCTCTGTAGCATGTGATGCTATTTGATAACATTTTACCCACAGAATTTCTTTTGAAATTGGAGTCAACTGTCTCAAACTTTGCTGTTGCCTTATCAACTAAGTTTATGAAATATTCTAAATCCTTTGTTATTTCAACGATGTTGACAGCATCTTTGCCAGGAGTAGATTCCGTATCAAGAAACTATTTTTTTTTTTTTTTTTTTTTTTTTTTGAGATGGAGTCACGCTCTGTCACCGAGGCTGTAGTGCAGTGGCCCCATCTCAGCTCACTCCAACCTCCGCCTCCCAGGTTCAAGCAATTCTCCTGCTTTGGCCTCCCAAGTAGCTGGGATTACAGGCGTGCACCATGCCCTGCTAATTTTTGTATTTTTAGTAGAAACAGGGTTTCACCATGTTGGCCAGGCTAGTCTCACCTCAGATGATCCACCTGCCTCAGTCTCTCAAAGTGCTGGGATTACAGGCGTGAGTCATCACAACTCCTCATCCATTCCAGTTTTATCGTGAGATTGCAGCAGTTCAATGACATCTGCAGGCTTCCCTTGTGATTCTAATTCTTTTGCTATTTTGCCAGCACATCTGCAGTTACCTCCTCCACTGAAGTCTTAAGCCCCTCAAAGTCATCCATGAAGTTTGGAACTTCTTCCCAACTCTTATTAATGTGTATATTCTGACCTCCTCCCATAAATCACATATGTTCTTAGTGGCATGTAGAATGGTTAATCCTTTACGGAAGGTTTTCAGTTTACTTTGCCCAAATCCATCAGAGGTGTACATCTTAAAAGCCATATTAAAAGAAAAAAAAATCAGGTTTTCTACAAATAGCTTGTTACTTACTTTTGTATATGGTCCTTGGAAAACTATCATATACTCATTTTTATTTTAGTTATTAGGATAGCAGAGCTAAACATACCTGGCTATGTAGCTCTCAGTATACGTTTTTCTTTTGTTTGTAAGCACACCTGGGGCAGGATTTCTTGCCAAACTAGGCGGTGTGGAATTTCGAGGTTTGACATTAGCTCTATGAAAAAGAGAAAAAATAATGGAAAAGTATTGAACAGTGAGCATGCATTTCTCAAATTACCTACTCACATGATTAGAAAGAATACTTAGAAGCTTCAGAGAAGTTCAAAAGATTAAAGTCCCAATAATTATTTTAAATCTGAAAGCAAATAGCAGTTAATATTAAAGATAAACCAAAGCATTTTGCACTTACTAACACTATTCTGATAGTAAATAAAATCAACTAAAATATGTATATATGCTTTACATGAAATTTATAAGGTAATCATTCTGAAAGACACATTTTTAAAAACAGTTTAAATTTATATTTCCCTCAAAACATATATTCTGATAAATGGTTATGGATAACTGTTAAATAAACACACAAGTTTCATTATTATTCTAAGCATACACGATGTAGTTAAAAAAAGAATTTTTTGCTAGTCACATTAAATAATAATACTCAATTTATGAAAGTTCTAAAAAGCAGCAACTAAAATAAATGAGTTAATATAATATTCCCTTTAAAGATTTAATTTTACCAACTGCACAGCCTGGGCTATCCGAAATCAGAGGGACTTCTGGTTGGATCATCCATGAGTCTCCATTTTGAAACTTTAAGAATCAAAGAAGGTTTAGAAAGCTAAATGATGATGATATAACACTAAAAGTAGAGGCTTGGGAATTCAAATGAATTTAGATTCAAATGCCAATGCTACTTACAGTGTCGTGACAGTAAGTCTGAGTCTCATTGTTTATAAAATGATCACTTATAGAAAGGTTATGAGATAAAAAGTACAATTCATATAAATATTTAGATAGTTGATGTTAATACTATCACTACTGTTATTGCCACTACAAGTTAACATTTGTATAATAGTGCTTACTCCATGTCAAGTACAATTCTAACTATTTTGTCCATAGAAATTTATTTATCCTAATAATCCTATGAAATAGGTAGCATTAATAACTCCATTTACAGATAAGACAAATGAGGCAAAGAACCCCTAAGTAACTTACCCAAGGTGACACTGCTAGTATGTTCCAAAGCTAGGATTTAGACGTTCATTAAAGCATAGTTCCCTTCCTCTCTATAGAGCTTTAACCAAATCGTTAAATTTCACAGGTGAGCAGTGTTGTGCTATATGAACAGTAGAATACTTTAAAAAAATACCTCCAGATTTGAGGTTCTTCAGTGGAAATTCTTCTTACTCTACTTGCATGGCAAAGTAGGAGAGAGTACCCTAAAATTGTAAATAGCTGCTTCCAAAATACATGAAGGTAATAACATCCACTATTTTTCAAACAACCACTACAAGACAAATATGAAGCCAGGTACTACACATGCCTTACTTAATGTCCCCCAAATCTCAGAAGATATTATTCCCATTTTAAAGTGGAAGCATGTTCAAAGAGATTATATAAATTGTGAGGCTACTATGTGGCTACAGCAGTACTTGAACTTCAGTGGGCTATATTACAGAACTTATATTCAATATACAATGCTGTCATTCAAAGTGGTTGCTTTGCATGGTTACTTCTTTAAATTACTTCTAAACTTCAACAAGCAAAGAATCACTTTGGTGCATGAATGGAATGCCCTGCACCTCTTCAAATGCACACTCCAAGTTCATTCATGAGGTTTACTCTACTCTTGTGTATAGCCTCTTTTGGGATGTTGTAGAACTACTAGAGTCTCTTTCTAGAAATTCAATCTCTAGGGAATCACTGTCAAAGAATGGAATTTTAATAGGAAGAACACTCTTTTTTGGGGGGGGGCTATAGAATCATCTTAAGTGAATGAAATATACAAACAATACAAACACATCCATGAATATATACACATAATGTCACCATATGGGTAACTTGAGGTTGTTCAAAATGTTTATATTTAGAGGAAAATATAAGAGATTATCATCATTAATAGCTACCAATATTAAATACCTGTCATTTATTTTTAGTAACATCTAGAATGGCCTTGATCACTTAAAACATCTTGCCCCATTCTTACACAGTCCACAAATTTTTCTTTCTGTTCAGAATCTGCAAAGCATTACTCTTAACTCTGTATCTAGAATCTACCTGTTACAACTCTCATTAATAATTAAGAAGGTTTATTTTTGGAATTCTACTTAATCCATCTTACTGCTAGTCACTGTTACTGTGAGATCTGCATCAGAGGGTTCTGACAGCAGAATCAGCAAAATGAAAAACGGCTCACGGCACAAACTCTACCTGCTAAGATTTATCACTAACTACTTAAAAACAGCAAATGGCTGCTGCTAGTATCTTAAAGACTTCTCCTATTTTTATTTACCTAGTTGAATTTATTATTACTTTTCATACATATATACTGAGCAGACTGCTGTAGTAGGTGTTGGTTGAAAAGTTAACTAAGTTACTCTGTTTAACATTTTCCACCATTAATAGGTAAATTAATTTTTAGGTCCTAAAATCATACTTAAAATGTGGGCTAGAATTGAGACCCAAATTAGTAAACCTTGAAAGCTCATGCTGTAGAGTTTCAAAGCAACTGCCATTGCCACACACTCTTTTCAGCCAGCCAAGTCAAAACTGGCTGTGTCATACTCTTTCCCGAGTTTGACTCTTTGGCAGTGTCATACTCTTTCCCGGTTGTAGGTGGAATTTACAACCATCTAACAAAAAGACTAAGGACCCTTGGATTGAAAGTTTCCTAAAATCTTTTCTTTTCCCGGGCTTTTTATAATAGTTCACAGTATGCTTATCTAAAATATAATCTAACAATATTATAAACTGTACGAGACATTATTTTTCCCAAACTCTACTTTTTAAAACTATTATTTAAAAAATCCTAATTACTACTAAAAAGACTTCATAAAAAACAATTAAATGAGACTGCAATTTAAAATCTCCAAAAATTAATATTTAATGGAATAAATGTATAATCTAAAAACAGTTTTATTTAGTACAACAGAAATGCTTACTAAAAATCAAAATGTTTTAAATCCTAGATTATTCAACACATTTTGGCTTAGAAATTATTAAACTTTTTTTTAAGTATAGGACAGTAAAACTTACATTATTCCATTACATAAAGCTTTTAAGGAAATATCTGAAAAATATTAACCAAACTGAATTACAAATACTTACTTGTAAATAGGTAAGAACTCATGTCTTTTGATGGCACTGTCTGATTTTGTATCACTGTCATACAACCTTTGCACAAGTCTTCCCGTTCGAAGTGGAGGGCCTAACTTGTCCATATTACTATTAAAATATATAAAGGTGTACCCATAAGGCGATTGCTACCGTTTCTTTATATAAAGTTTTTTTTTAAGACATTATTCTGGTTTATCAGAAATCTACTCCCCAAGTCCTTAATTTTATCTGACTGTCAAGGTAAGAACTAATGCCCAAAAGAATCCTCAGAGAGAGTTCATACAATGTTCATTATTAGGTCTGAAAATTCTGACTACACAGGCTACCCTACACATCCAAACAAATGTTAAATTATACACAGCAGGGCAATGGAATCAATGAAGAAACTTAGGAAAGACAACTATTTCAAAAAAAAAAAATCATGAGGCTATAAGTGAACTGAATGCTGTTATTCACAAACGATTTTTCTTCCTCCCTGAATTCATAGAAACTTTCTCTATTCTTCATATTATTTATTTCTGTGCTTTTTAAAATTCCAAAAATAAGGAATTGAATAAATAACATTTACCCCATCTGACTTTCTAACTCCACTAACTTCTAACAAAAAAAGTGACTTTATTTCTGAAATGCATCCAAAGTAAAACAGGACTCGGCATGGAAAAAAAAACCTTGGATGGCAATTCTAAAAATCGCATGTAATAATGGTAAGGGGCCATTCCATCTAAATATGTATACACACACACACATTTTGACCAAAATTATAAAGGATCTCCACCTAGAGGATAGCAGGACAAACTGCAGGTTTGTAGGATATTTCACTGTTTTAAATCAACCAACCAAATAACTGAATCATATAAACTATCACCAACCAACATCTAGTCATAGTAGGAAGCAGGGAAAATTGAATTACGAAATTAGGAAAGAAATGTATTTGCCTACTGAATAACACATCACTGCTTGTTAACTCTAAAAGTCCATTCTTTTTAAGAGATATTTGCTCACTCATTTCTTCACTTACTCACTGACTATAAACCCTGAGCATCTATTATGTGTCAGGCACTGTCCTACATTCTGAGGATGTGGTGGTAAATAAGATAGATCTGATGCTTTTTCTTATGGAGTTTAGTGTCTGAAAAGGATGTGTTCATTTTCCTAGATTACAGATATCTAAGAGGAGGGACACATTTTATTAATTTTTGTCTCCTTTCAGTAGCTTATACATAGCAGGCATTTTGTTGAAAAAGTTGATAATAATACTTTGCAGGTGGTGGTGTTTATGTGAGGATTTAAAGTTCTTAAAAGCAGCCTTCATGGCCGGGCGCGGTGGCTCAAGCCTGTAATCCCAGCACTTTGGGAGGCCGAGACGGGCGGATCATGAGGTCAGGAGATCGAGACCATCCTGGCTAATACGATGAAACCCCGTCTCTACTAAAAAATACAAAAAACTAGCCGGGCGACGAGGCAGGCGCCTGTAGTCCCAGCTACTCGGGAGGCTGAGACAGGAGAATGGCGTGAACCCGGGAGGCGGAGCTTGCAGTGAGCTGAGAGCCGGCCACTGCACTCCAGCCTGGGTGGCAGAGCAAGACTCCATCTCAAAAAAAAAAAAAAAAGCAGCCTTCATTAAATAGATGTATTAAGTAAAATTTCTAAAATATTTTAAATTAAAATTTGTTTTTAATTTGTTAAAGTACTAAGAAAGCCATCTACTGGAATTTTAATTAAACATTCAGATTTTATTCTAAATCCTTAATTATCAAAACATTTTTGTTCCAGTGGTTATCTAAGAAAAGGCATCTATGATTCTGGAAATAATGAGTAAAATTTTTCTTTCTCAGAAAAAAATTACTGAAAGTAAAATTTAGAAAATTTTTTATTATATTTTAAAAACATATTCGTCTTATATGATAAGAAATGGTCAAATCCTACAAGTGATACAATAAAGTTCAGTTCAAGAAAGATGTGTAAAATATAATAAAAATCTAAAGGTAATTATCTAATTGAAAGGTAATTATCTAATGGAAATATTACATACATAAAAAGATTGCCAATATTTTCACATTTTGAAAACCTAATTGAAGGACACGTTCCAATAATGATTTGAACCATACCTGTAACATTCAATTCGATTTATGTGTGTGCATATATATACACACATGTACATTCACAACTCAAATGTTACTTAGGCTGAAAGTTAATGAATGCTATTTTTAGGCTAAAATGACTTAATAACGTATTTTAAGTTGCCATTAGGCTATCAAAAACAAAATCTATAAATCTCAATAACAATCAAGATTTTACACATATAATACTTTTGCAGGCCTTCAAAATACTCACAGCTGAATGAGTATGGTGACGACATCAACCTATCCATGATTTGAAATAAACTTTAACATAGGAAAAGTCGTTTACTGTTGATACCAGGAGAGTGAATTCACTTAGGAAATAAGTAATGTTAGTGTGGCTTACTAAGTACCTTGTAGGAGTGTAGCAAGTACTGTAGATTGAGATATAACAAAAAGATGATTTCTGAAATAATATTGGGAAAGAATTTACCCGATGGTATTTTGTATCTTTGGACACCACTGTAGTTATGATGCTATAAGGTAATCTTGTCCAACCTGCAGCTCGCAGGCCACATGCCACCCAAGATGGCTTTGAATGGGGGCCTATACAAATTCATAAACTTTCTTAAAACATTATGAGATTTTTTTTTTTTTCCAGTTCATCAGCTATCATTAGTGCTCGTGTATTTTATATGTGGTCCAAGACAATTCTTCTTTCAGTGTGGCTCAGGGAAGCCAAAAGACTGAACACCCCCCTACTCTAAGGCAGTTGTGAAATGTGTCATACCTCTACTTTTGATCCTACATTCATCAATCCTACACAAATAATTAGTACCTCAATTCCATGGCAAAGTTAGCTCCCTATCCAAAATCTTCAATCATTGTTATCCACATAAGAAGCCAAGCTCTGAATTCTAGGTTATCACAAGCATTTCTAGATCAACAATAAAAAACAAGCTCATAAAATTTACGTAACATTGCACACAAATTCAATTCACACACATCAAAAGACTGGATTATGAAAACAGCATGTTTCCTATTCATATAAAAATGTACTCAAAAACTAAAGACATTTACTTCTTAACGTTTTTAATAAGGTATGAGAAACAAAATACAATTTTTTAAATTAAAAAATGCTCCATACATGCCTTTGGTTGCTCTAATTTTATGTGTATTACAGTTGATCTCCAAAGTAAACGTGTTTTTCATAGTAACTAATCTTTGATATATGATAATTTCGCTACTGAAAATTATTAACTGAGCTATCCATTTAAACTGGTAATAAGGTACAACTGTGTAAACTCTAGGAAACAATTCAAATGGGGAAATATTTATTTAAAAGATCTGTGATTCATTATACTTCTAAAATTTCCTGGAATTAAAGATAATCATCTTTTGGCTGGGTGCAGTGGCTCACACCTGTAATCCCAGCATTTTGGAAAACCGAGGTGAGTGGATCACTTGAGGTCGGGAGTTTGAGACCAGTCTAACATGGTGAAAACCCATCTGTATTAAAAATACAAAATTAGCCAGACATGGTGGCACACACCTGTCCCAGTTAATGGGGAGGCTGAGGCAGGAGACTCACTTGAACCCAGGAGGCAGGGTTACAGTGAGTCAAGATCACTCATTGCACTACATCCTGGGAAACAACAGCAAAACTCCATCTCAAAAAAAAAAAAAAAAAAAAAAAAAAAGATAATCATCTTTTAGAAGAAGGGAAAAACTTTCCACTTGGGTGTGTTTTGTTGTTTTTTAAACAAATCTGTTAAAACTGACCTAGAAATTGATTTGATTGCTTTTTTTATATTAAAGGTTTTTTATTTTTGTTTTTTTAATGGAGATGAGGTCTTGCTATGTTGCCCAGGCAAGTCTCAAACTCCTGGGCTCAAGCAACTCTCCCACCTCACTCTCCCAAAGTGTTGGGATTACAGGTGTGAGCCACTGCACCTGGCCTAATCCACAAACTGTCTAGAAGCAAACAACCAAACACATGAGAATTTTTCCGAGTGCAAAAATAAATTTCTTTATGGCATGATTATATTACAGATCACTGGTATGCCTGATTAAAGTGGACCACAATAAAGATTACATACAGCAGACTTTAAACAATTGCAATCCACTGAAATAACAGCATTTACTAATCTCAGTGAATGCTCAATTTATTGAGCGTTACACCTGACCAAATGTCTTAATTCAAACTTTATCCAATCTGAATCGTCTGTATAAATCGAAATAACAGTTGTCATACAAACTTCAAGTAATTCTTTCACTTGTACCAGATGATAATTTTATGACGTGCCTATAGATTAACAGATGAGGGAATTAATTTATCTTTTTTCACTTATTAACCAAAATTTTTTTGTTAGCCTAGGCATTCTGCTAGATTTTAGTTACAAATGGAAGCCAGGCAGACATAGTCTTTGCCATCATGGAGCTTACAATCTAGCAAGAGAAACAAATCATTACTTCACTAATTCTTTAAAAAAAAAAAAAAAAAAAAAAAAAGGAACTCTGTGACTAAATAGACAGCTATGAAGGGTTCTAATTTAATATAGTAACATTATAATGTTCCAGTTAATATAGTTATATATTGGTAGAAATGAGCTCCACCACTCTCTTTCCAGTAGCTGGAAATCTTCCTTTAATCTGTAAGGATCTTATACAGAATGGACAATCAGAATTTGAACAGATGATTGACAGTGAAATATGATGTGGGACAGCCAAAAAAAGTTATGTACTCTTCATGGCATTATAAGCAATGCACAACTGACAAAATTATTGTACTCAAAATCTCTGCTTGCTGGCAAAGGCGTATTTTCCATTACTAACCAGGTATGTTGGTCAGATTTTCTTGGATCAATTGTCCAGGTCTAAGCAGAGTCACAGATGTTGTCACAGTCAGACAACATGTCACAGCACGACAAAGAGATACATGCCCAAAGCTATTTAGTGGCAGAGTATGATGTAGAAATCTAGTCTTCTAACTGCAAGGTCAGCGCCTCTCTTCATTATACCAGCCAGCTTTACACGCCCTATCTAGGAATACCGTGTCAGTACAATTTAATATTGCCAATTGACAAAATTGCCAGTACTATAGAAATACTGAAAAAATCAGCTTTTAATCTATGATCAACTGTAAGTGAAACTATAAACAACACTATGAACAAACATTATTACCTAACATGGAGGCCAATTCTCTGTGATATGGTAAAATGACTTTGTAAAATTAAAGCACATACTGTTATGTCTATACTTCACTTAACCATCCAATGAGTCAACTCATTGGAGAAGAAAATAAATCAGATCAGTTTCTTACCATTAAAAGACAAAAATGTTTTACTTTTCAACTACTTGATCTACTGATAATCTATCTCTTTCTTATGGATAGCCTGTCTCTTCTTTTTGGAAGCACAACAGTAAGAAAAATCACTTAACTCATAAGATATTGTTGATTTATTTATTTTTCCTTTTCTATAATAATAATTATATTATATTCCTTTAGGTCTTCCATTTTCTATGTAGTCTGAGTTGAGAAGTAAAAGGTAGTTACTGTCATTTGACAGATATCTTTGTATATATTTCCCACATAAAAAACAAAATGAATGTGAGCCACATATAACTTATACTTGAAAATAACATGAAAAGGGGTGAGTAAATACAGTACCTTCATCTGTAACATCCATGTACTTGCATTGGGACTAATCAAGGAAACAACTTGACCCATGGAGAACAAAGAAAAGAGAGGCAGGATGACAGCCCACCTTGGAGTGACACAGAGCAAGGGGAACCTCCCTGGCCCAGGAAGTGGTGAGTGAATGTGTGATCCTGGGAAACCACAGTTCCGTGAAGCCACTCCATTAAGGCCTTCAGTCTGACATACAGATATGGGGAATCTTGGCAAAGCAGCTGCTCAGGCACATGTGAAGACCCAGGAACTCCAAACTTCCCAGCAAAAGTAACTGCAACTCCAGCAAAGCAGGATGTTAGACCCCCGTACATATCCTTAAGAAAAAGGCTGAATCAAGGGGACCAAGTAGGGATGATCTGCAGGTCTCACTTTCATAACACCTCATAGGATAAGACCCACTGGCTTGGATTTCCAGCCAGCCACTAGTAGCAGTTTTGAGTCTACCTGGAATGGAACTCCCAGGGGAAGGGACGGGCTGCCATCTTTCCTGTTTGGGTAACTCAGCTGTTCTGCAGGCTTTGCAGAGTACAAACCAACCAGGGGCAGAGAGGATCCCCCAGCACAGTACAACTGCTTTACCAAAATGTGGTCAGACTGCTGGTTAAACCAGTTCCCAATCCGTTCCTCCTCACTGGGCAGGACCTCACAACCGGGACCTCCAGCCATCCCTGCTGGTATTTTCCGGCCCACAGAGATTTGAAAATTGCCTGGGACAGAGCTCCCAGAGGGAGGGGTAGGCTGCCATCACTGCTGTTTGGGTGACTTAGCCATTCCAACCAGCAGGCTTTGGAGAGCCAAAGGCAACCGGGATGAAAGCGGTACCCCAGCACAGCACAGCTGCTCTAGCAAATTGTGGCCACACTGCTTCTTTAAATAGGTCCCGAATACTGCCCCTCCTCACTGGAAAGAACCTCCCAACTGGAACCTCCAGCCAGCCCTGCTGGTGTTCTCTGGCCTACAGAGATTTGCAGAGTCCCTGGGATAGAACTCCCATAGGGTGTGCAGGCCACCATCTTTGCTCTTTGGGCAACTCAGCAGTTCCAGTCTCGGGTTTGGAGAGACTATGCTGACCCATGGGTGGAAGTGGTACCCCAGCACACCACAGTGGTCCCATGAAAATGTGGTCAGACTGCTTTTTAAGCAGGCTCCCAGTCCCATTCCTCATCACCAGGTGGAGCTCCCAACTGGAGTCTCCAACCACACCCACAGGTGTTCTACGGCTGACAGAGGTTTGAGGCCTCCCTAAAACGAAGCTCCCAGGAGGAGGGGCAGGCCGCTACCTTGGCTGATTTATAGCCTTCACTGGTGATACCTCCAGCTACTGAAAAATCCAGGGTGACTAGTGACTAGAGTGGACACCTAGTATATACAAGCAGCCCTGTGGAAAAGTGGTCAGACTTGTTCAAAAAAACAAACCCATCTGAAGGTAAGCAACCTCAAAGACTCAAGTTAGGTAAGCTCACAAAGATGAGAAAGAATCAGCACAAGAATGCTGAAAACTCAAAAAGCCAGAGTGTCCTCTTTTCCTCCAAGTGACCACATCACCTCTCCAACAGGGGTTCAGAATCAGGCTGAGGCTGAGACAGCTGAAATGAAACAAGCAGAATTCAGGATATGGACAGGAACGAAGTTCACTGAGCTAAAGCAATACATTGTAATCCAATGAAAGGAAGCTAAAAATCATGATAAAACATTGCAGGGGTAGACAGATGAAACAGCCAATATAGAGAAGAACATAACAAACCTGATAGAGATGAAAAACACACTACAAGAATTTCATAATGGAATCACAAGTATTAATAGCAGAAGAGACCAAGCAAAGAAGGAATCTCAGAGCTTGAAGACTGGCTTTCTGAAATAAGACACACTGACAAGAATAGAGAAAAAAAGAATGAAAATGAAGGAACAAAAGCTCCAAGAAGTATGACATTATATAAAGAGACTAAATCTATGACTGACTGGTATATCCGAAAGAGATGAGGAGAATGGTACCAATTTGAAAAAATATTTCAGGATGTCATCCATGAAAACTTTCCTAACCTAGCTAGACAGGCCAACATTCAAACTCAGGAAATGTAGAGAACCCCAGTAAGATACTCATGAGATTATCACCCACAAGACACATAATCATCAGATTCTCCAAGACTGAAATGAAAGAAGTGTTAAAGGCAGCTAGAGAGAAAAGGCCAGGTCACCTACACAGGAAAGCACATCAGAATAACAGCAGACCTCTCAGTGGAAACCCTACAAGCCGGAAGATATTGGGAACCAATATTTAACATTCCTTTTTTTGGGGGGAGGGGATGGCGTCTCACTCTGTCGCCCAGGCTAGAGTGCAATGGCATGATCTCAGCTCACTACAACCTCTGCCCCCTGGGTTTGAGCAATTCCCTTGCCTCAGCCTCCCAAATAGCTGGGACTACAGGCATGCAGAACCACACCTGGCTAAGTTTTTTTTTTTTTTTTTTTTTTTTAAATAGAGACAGGGTTTCACCACATTGGTCTGGCTGGTCTTGAACTCCTGATCTCAGGTGATCCACTCACCTCCGTCTCCCAAAGTGCTGGGATTACAGGGATGAGCCACCACACCTGGCTAACATTCTTAAAGAAAAGAAATTCCAACCCAAAATTTCATATCAGGCCACACTAAGCTTCGTAAGTGAAGGAGAAATAAAATCTTTTTCAGACCAGCAAATGCTGTGGGAATTTGTTACCACCAGACCTGCCTTACAAGAGCTCCTGAAGGAAGCACTAAATATGGAAAGAAAAGACAATTACAAGCCACTACAAAAACACAATGAAGTACACAGACCAGTAATACTATAAAACTTAGTTACATAAACAAGTCTGCAAAATAACCAGCTAGCATCATTATGACAGGATCAAAACCCACACACATCAATACTAATCTTAAATGTAAATGGGCTAAATGACACAATTAAAAGACAGAGTGGCAAGTCTGATAAAGAACCACGACCCATTGGTATGCTGTCTTCAAGAGACCCATCTCACATGCAATGATACACACGGGATCAAAATAAAGGGATGGAGAAAAATTTACCAAATAAATGGAAAACAGAAAAAAGCAGGGGTTGTAATCCTAATTTCTGACAAAACAGACTTTACACCAACAAAAAGAAGGGTATTACATAATGGTAAAGGGTTCAATTTGACAATCAAAGTTAACTATCCTAAATACAAATGCACCCAACACAGGAGTACTCAGATTCATAAACCAAGTTCTTAGAGACCTTCAATGAGACTTAAGACTCTTACACAATGATAGTGAGAGACTTTAACACCTCACTGACAATATTAGACAGATTATCAAGACAGAAAATTAACAAATATATATTTAGGATGTGAACTCAGCACTGGATCAAATGGACCTGATAGATATTTACAGAACTCTATACCCCAAAACAACAGAATACAGTGTTCTCATCACCATCTGGTACATACTCTAAAATTGATCACATGGGCCTGGTGCGGTGGTTCACTCCAGTAATCCCAACACTTTGGGAGGCCAATATAGGCAGATGACCTGAGGTTAGGGCTTTGAGACTGGCCTGGCCAACATGGGGAAACCCCATCTCTACTAAAAATACAAAAATTAGCCAGGTGTGATGGCACATCCCTGTAATTCCAGCTGGTCAAGAGGCTGAGGCAGAAGAATCGCTTGAACCCAGGAGGCAGAGGTTGCAATGAGCCAAGACCATGCCATGGCACTATAGCCTGGGTGACATAGTGAAACTCCATCTCAAAAATAAAATAAAATAAAAGTGATAAAATAATTGGATGTAAAACATCCTCAGTAAAAGCAAAAGAACTGAAATCATAACAAATATTCTCTCAAACCACAGAACAATTAAATTAGAAATCAAGATTAAGAAATTAACTCAAAACCATACAACTACATAGAAACTGAATAACCTCCTGAATGATTTTTGGATAAATAATGAAATTAAGGCAGAAATCAGGAAGTTCTTTGAAACTATAGAGTACAAAGAAACAACATACCAGAATCTCTAGAACACAGCTAAGGTACTGTGAAGAGGGAAATTTATAGGACTAAATGTCCACATCAAAAGTTAGAAAGATCTCAAGTTAACAACCTAAGATCACAACTAAAAGTACTAGAAAACCAAGAACAAACAAATCCCAAAGCTAGCAGAAGACAAGAAACAGTCAAAATCAGAGCTAAACTGAAGAAGATACATGAAAAACCATTCAAAAGATCAACGAATCTAGGAGCTGTTTTTTAAAAAAATTCATAAAATATAGGCTGCTAGTTACACTAAAAAGAAGAAAATAGAGAGTATTCAAATAAACACAATCAGAAATGACAAGAGGGATATTACCACTTGACCCCATAGAAATACAAGTCATCAGAGAATATTATGAACAGCTCAATACACATAAACTAGAAAATCTAGAAGAAATGGATAAATTTCTGGACACATACACCCTCCCAAGACTGAACCAGGAAGAAACTGAATCCCTGAACAGACAAATAATGAGTTCTGAAACTGAGGCAGTAATAAATAGCCTACCAACCAAAAAAAAGCCCAGGACCAGATGGATTCACAGCTGAATTCTACTAGATGTACAAAGAACTGGTACAATTCCTACTGATACTATTCCAAAAAATTAAGGAGGGACTCGACTCTAGCTCATTCTATGAGGCCAGCATCACCCTGATACCAAAACCTGGCAGAGATACAACAAAAAAAGGAAACTTCAGGCCAATAACCTCGATAAACATCAATGCAAAAATCCTCAACAAACTACTAGCCAATCAAATCCAGCAGCACATCAAAAAGCTTATCCACCTTATCCAGGATCAAGTAAGCTTCACCCCTGGGATGCAAAGTTGATTCTGCATATGCAAATCAATAAATGCTATTCATCACCACAGAACTAAAGACAAAAACCATATGATTATCTTAACAGATGAAGAAAAGGTTTTCAATAAAATTCAACATCCCTTCATGTTAAAAACTCTCAATAAACTAGGTATTGCAGGAACATATCTCAAAATAATAAGAGCCATTTATGATGAATCCACAGCCAACACCATACTGAATGGGCAAAAGTTGGAAGTATTCTCCCTCGAAAAGTTGCACAAGACAAAGATGCCCTCTCTCATCACTCCTATTCAACATAGTATTGGAAATTCTGGCCAGTGCAATCAGGCAAGAGAAAGAAATAAAGGGGCTTCCCAATAGGAAGAGAGGAAGTCAAACTATACCTGATGGCAGATGACATGATCCTATATCTAGAAAACCCCATTCTATCAGCTCAAAAGCTTCTTAACCTGGTAAGCAACTTTAGCAAAGTCTCAGGATTCAAAATCAATGTGCAACAATCACTAGCATTCCTATACACTAACAACAGTTAAGCAGAAAGCCTAATCAGGAACAATCTCCCATTCACAACTGCCACAAAAAGAATAAAATACCTAAGAATACAGGTAACTGGGGAGGTGAAAGATCTATACAAGGAGGACTACAAGCCAGTGCTCAAAGAAATTAAAGATGACACAATTAAATGAAAAAGTATTCCATGCTCATGGATAGGGAGAATCAATATCATTAAAATGGCGATACTGCCTAAAGCAATTTCTAGATTCAATGCTATTCCCATTAAACTATCAGTGACATTCTTCACAGAACCAGAGAAAACTATTTCAACATTAAAATATAGAATAAAAAATGAGTCAAACTAACCAAGGCAATTCTAAGCAAAAAGAACAATGCTGGAGGCATCATGCTGCCTGACTTCAAGCTATACTACAGGGCTACAGTAACCAAAACAGCATGGTACTGGAACACAGACCAGTGGAACAGAATAGTGAGTCCAGAAGTAAGACCACACACCTACTACTATCTGATATTTGACAAATCTGACAAAAATAAGCAATGGAAAAAGAATTCCCTATTTAATAAAAGGTGCTCGGATAATTGGCTAGCAATATGCAGAAGATTGAAACTGGATCCCTTCCTTCCACCATATACAAAAATTAACACAAGATGGATTAAAGACTAATGTAAAACCGAAAACTATAAAAATCCTGGAAGACACCTAGTCAATACCATTCAGGGCATAGGCAGCAGCAAAGATTTTATAATGAAGATGCCAAAAGCAATTGCAACAAAACACAAATGGACAAATGGGCTCTAATTAAACTAAAGAGTTTTTGCACAGCAAAAGAAACTATCAACAGAGTAAACAGAAAACCTACAGAATGGGAGAAAATTTTTGCAAATTATACATCCAACAAAGGTCTAATATCCAGCATCTATAATTTAACAAACAAGCTTACAAAGTTAAACAAACTTACAAGAAAAAAGCAAACTTACAAGAAAAAAATAAACTTACAAGAAAAAAACAAACAATCCCATTAAAAAGTGGACAACGGACATGAACAGACACTTTTCAAAAGAAGACATACATGCAGTCAACAGTCATATGAAAAAAGCTCAACATCACTGATCACTAGAGAAATGCAAATCAGAACCACAATGAGGTATTATCTCACAATAGTCAGAATGGCTGCTGTTAAAAAGACAAAAAATAACAGATGCTGGTGAGGTTGTGGAGAAGAAAGAATGCTTATACATTGTTGATGGGAATATAAATTACTTCAGTCACTGTGAAAGACAGTGTGACAATTCCTCAAAGACCTAAAGACAGAACTACCATTTGCCCCAGCAATCCCATTACTGAGTATATACCCAAAGGAACATATATAATTCTATTATATAGACACACACATATGTTCACTGCAGCACTATTCATAATACTGAAGACAGGGAATTAACCTAAATGTCCATCAATGATATACTGGATAAAGAAAATGTGGTACATAAACACCATGGAATACTATGCAGCCATAAAAAGGAATTAGATCATGTCCTTTGAAGGGACATGAATGGAGCTGGAGGCCATTTTCCTTAGGAAACTAACACAGGAACAGAAAACCAAATACTGCATGTTCTCACTTATAAGTGGAAGCTAAATTATGAGACTACACGGACACATAGAGGGGAAAAACACATACTGGAGCCTTTTGGAGGACGGAGGGTAAGAGGAGAGAGAGAATCAGGAAAAATAACTGATGGGTACTAGGCTTAATACCTGGATGATGAAATAATCCATACAACAAACCCCTATGACACAAGTTTACCTATGTAACAAACCTGCACTTGTATCCCTGAAATTAAAAGTTAAAATTAAAAAAAGAAAATAATGTGTGCTGTATTTCATTAATCAACTGTACCAGTATATGTAAAGATATAGACATACACCTTCATTCTAATGGTCCAGTAGCAATCCCTTAATTTTCTGATATATCAAAATACAAAATAGGTAAATTTCTAAAAATATATGGCCTTATATTAATATCTCCACTGTTATAATTTTTCCCATTACTATTGAAAGTTTATATACTTCATTAAAAGCCATGTAAATATAACTGTAGAAAAATATAAAAAAGTATTAAATTAAGAGAATCACCACACTGTTTCTATCATACTATACATGGAGTTTAGTAGCTAACACTTTTCTCTTAACAGAATCACCTTATTAAAATGTATATACATACTATAGTTGTAAAATACCCCTTTATAGATTTTCATAATTTACTATTCAAACAAAGATAGACATTTTGGTGATTTATTTTTAACATTATAATAAAAACGTGAAAAGAGTCTAATGTTTACAGTCAAAGAGATCCCAATTTATGTATTGCTTCTAACTTTAACAGCTATGTGGCTTTGAGCAAACTGAGCTTCTCTGATCTTATCTCTTGATTATGAAGTGGTTTTAACAAAAATATATGCAAAATGTCTAGTACAGTGCCTGATACATAGTGCTTAGTAAATTATAGTTAGTATAAAAATCTTCAACATTTCAATTTATTTCCTTAGACTAAATTCCCAGAAGTAAAATTATTCAATTTAAGTTATGATTTCTAAGGCTTTTGATACCGGATTATTTTCTAAAATGGTTATACAAATTTAGCTACTCAACAGCAGTGAGTGTGCTCCTGACCAGAAAAATGTTAAAAGACAAATGAACTTAGGAAATGCAGATTAATGAAAAAGCAATTATCAAAACATAATAAAACTTTAGTATCATTTAATTATATACCACTAATAATTATATCCAATGTAGACTTACCCTGCATGAGGGGCTGCTATCCCTTTATGAGAGGGAGATAAGGTCTGAAGTTTGTTTCCCAAAGAGCTGCTACTTGAAGACACTTTGCCTGAAGGCACACCTTATAATAAAAAAGCATTATTTTTAACAATACTCTAAAAAAAAGTTACATAAAACAGAGCATCTAACAAAGAAAACAATGATTTCGTAATAATCTCTGTAACTATAAATCAAGTTTTCATTGAAGACTTTTAAATGGCATTTCCAGGGGACAACATACAGCATCCTTCATTTCTAATTTCTAAATTTCTTTTCTTATAATTTATATATAAATAAAGGTACATATCAGTGGTCCATATCTTCTTCTAACTATTAAGTATTTGTCTACTAAGAACAATTGCCAAGTTCAGAAAGCTATGAAGAGCTAGCGTAAAATGAGAGGAAAATTCTGGATCAAAGAATCAAGAAAGTACTGGGCTGACTATTCTAAACAGATGATACATCAATAACAACATCTGGGGCAAACATTTAAGCTGAAAAAACAACAAAATAAATGGCCAGGCACCGCGGTGGCTCACTCCAGTAATCTCAGCACTTTGGGAAGCTGAGGTTGGGGGATCACAAGTTCAGGAGATTGAGACTATCCTGGCTAACTTGGTGAAACCCCATCTCTATTAAAAATACAAAAAATTAGGTGGGCATGGTGGCACCCGCCTATAGTCCTAGTTACTCAGGAGGCTAAGGCAGAAGAATCACTCCAACCTGGGAGGCGGAGGTTGTAGTGAGCCGACATTGCACCCTGCACTCCAGCCTGGGCGACAGAGCAACACTCTGTCTCAAAAAAAAAAAAAAAGTTAAAAGTAGAAACTACTCAGTTATTTTATTTTCAGAAATAATTACTTATCCTTTACATCTCTTCTTAATTATAAATCTATCTTAATACTCCAGCATAGACCACTATCTTTATTTCCTGCTCTGCCAACATGGTTTTAAAAACAAATCAAGTTGCTTTACGGCTATCATTACCTACAACAGTTTTGCCAGTGCCACTTGGCTGCGGTAATCGTGAAGATCCTGATGATGCAGTTCCAGGAGAATTTGACTTTTTAAGTGCGGGTGGCTTATACTAAAATAATGAAAAAAAATTTTTTAATCAACATCACTTTTTGATTATGGATTGTAAACTAGTGGTTCAAAACTTAACATTCTTTGGGTTTAGGATTTCGGTCTTATAAGATGAAAAGAGTTATGGAGATGAATGGTGATGATGGTTGCACGTCATTAATGTATTGATACACTTGTAAGTATACACTGAATTGTACTCTCAAAAATGATTAAGATGGTAAAGTTTCTGCTACATGTATTATACCACAGTAAAAAAAAAAAAAAAAAAAATTGGAAAGAAATAGCTCACATTCCCTTAAATGAACAGTCTTTTTATTAGCTACTGAATTATACAAATTGAGGAAGTATAGATTAAAATATGTCACCTCGAAAGTTTTCTAAAATAGACTCCCTCTCAGATGTTCCACTGCTAAAACAAACTAACAGCAACTTTTCCAGTTCACAGGAAAAAGAAAAAAGGTCTAATGGAAAATACTTCCTCAAAGTTAAGATTGTAATCACCAAACAAACATTAGTAGAAAAACTTAGAAACAGCTGGTGATGCTCACTTGGTGGTGAAGCTTTAAAGGTTAAGATTTTTACATGTTCCTAGATGTGGTTTTATATTCCATATATATAATTCAGCCATATTTCCTACTGATAAAAATCATAAGATGACCTATTACCTGAACAAGTTTTACAATAGCTGCCTTATGGATTTCCCCGATACGAAGAGAAAGAGCTAATTCTGGCTTCACTATCCTCACCAGACCACCTTAAATTAATGGAGTATGGATTGACATAAGTCAAGATATTTCAGTTTATCTTGGATTTTTATATTTCTCTACTTGTCTAAAGAGACATCTTTATTAATTTTATTTTACTTTCTCTTTTTGAGCCAAATTTTGCTCAGTTACCTGACTATAAAAGTATTTTACTGATCACCTGCTTCAATAGCAAGAAATGAACTTGCCCAGGGTTATGCCCCAACTTCACAACAGAGCAGGAATTTACACTCATGCTGGTTCTAGCCCAATGCTTCAACCGTAAGGTGAAAATCATACTTGCATATGTGCTTGGAATTTAGCCCAATACGGTTCAAGATTTCATGTGAAAAATTCGTTTTAAACATCATTTTCAAAAATCAAATCATATTTTATAACCAATAATCAATATAAAATTTAAGATGCACTACTACCAAAAACAGCTAGCTAAAATCAATTCTGAAGTCAAACACTATATCCTTCTAACTCTGCATGTGAATTTTTAAAAAGTTAAATCTTGATAAAGGATCACACAAAAAAAGTAGCATGTACATTTTGCACTATTATGCCAGCATCTGAAAAATAGAAAACCGAAACCTTCAGTAAATGTCTTTCAAATTAACAAATGTCTATGAGACTTTGGGAGATGAACCATATCATGATACTGATTTTTTAAAATCTTAGAGGTGCTTCTGGTTTAAAAGGGCTTCTGGGCCACTATATAAATAGGGAGAGAGAAAGACATATTAGAAAAAAACTTAAAATTACAGCAACAGGGAAAAAAAAATCTAACAAAGATTTGTCAAACTATGAGAGGTATGTCTATAAAAACAGAGTTTATAAAATCAGATTAAGAAACACTCAAATTGTGCAAATAATCAAAAAAGAGCAAAATGATTAGCATAAACAAAGTGTGTTGATGTGGCCTATTACGTATTGAGAGGTCAAGTCTTTAGGCAGGACACAGGCAGAAAGGTTTCTGGTAGCATTACATAATGGAGACTAAAGATGTTTATGTTTATAATAGAAATTATTAACAACTTAATGGCTTACAAATACTTAGGCAGAACATGTCTCCAAAAAACGTTTTGCTTTTCCCCTCTCTATATAAGACTTACGACTATTTTACTAAATTTTATTGTTGAATTTTCTGAGATATTCAGAAGCTAGAACAACCTTATCTATATCCTATAATATTTCCCATTACTTTCAACAAGAACTAGTCAGGTTAGTTTCCTTTCCGAATACCACTTGTATAAAACATTATTCACCTCTCCCTCGGTATCTTGCTGTTTCCCTGACCTAGATAATCTGACTCCTTCCTTTCTGAGCTATATTCTGTCTATTCTACAACATCAAGCTGAAAGTCTACTGGTACATAAAGACTTTCAGAATGACTCTATCAATCAACAGTTTTGTGTGCTATTATGAAGACTTTCAGGATTACTCTATCACCCAATAATTTTATATAAATCAATTTTAATGATGAGGAGAATGAAATCATTTTATACAATTATATTCAACATATTTCTTCCATTCATTATTATTTGGTAATTATTATTTTGTGTTTTTATGCTGCTCACAAATCTCATACATTTCCTCGCAAAAATATTTATACAAAGACTAATGACTAATGAAATTGGAAAAAGTCTAAAGAACTTGCAGGACATCCATTTCTGACAAAATGGTAGAATTTACTATTTAGACCAACCTTTCAACTAACAACTAAAAATGCTCAGGAAAGAATAAGAAATCATTGTAAAAGCACTGAATGTCAAATGAGAGGAAAAGAAGAAATTTCCAGGCCAAAGCATATGGGATTATAATAACGACCTGAACATCACATGGATTTGCTGTATAAATTTGCATTATTAGGCTGGTCAAGCAAACTAAGTCAATAATTTAATTTCAAATGTTTCCAGACTGATAACACTCATAGATACCTAAAAGGAATAAGCACACATCTTCTCTGCAAGAAGGCATGAACGATAATTATGAATAATTTTTTACTTGTAACAAGTGGTAAAGGTCATTAATAATCAGGGAAATAAGGATATAAGGAACCTGAATGAGAAAAAAAAAAAAAAAACAAGGAACATATCCATACAGGTCACCTGATACTGCTATTAATTATCAGACACACATTACAACAATTATGAGTACTACATTTAAAGAAATAGGAGACAACTATGAATATATTAATAGAAAATTACAAACTATAAAAAAACAAGAAATTAGAAAAATAGCCAGCCAACTGCAAGAAATTAAAAACACAATAACAAATTACAAGCTCAATGTTGGAGGAGTGAAGTGGCTATATAACCATTCTACAGATAGCAATTACAACAAAACAGATGACTGGAAACCACTGGAAAACCTACACTGTACACCCTGGATTTAACCATCTACACTTAGAACTCCTTACTGCTCCCTGCCTAAAAAAGGAAAGAAAGTAAAAACACTTTGCAAACAAACAAAACAGAAATTGATATATATTGCCTACCATGTGATGTCTAGCTTTCAACCAAACATTACTAGCAAAGAAACAGAAAACATGATCCATATTTAGCAAAAATGTCAACAGAAACTAACTGCAAATGAACACAGGTGGCAGATTTAGTAGTTAAGGATCAAATAATAATAATAATAAATAAGACTGAACTATAGGGATTGGAATTGGAGAAATTAAGCCAGGCACAGGCATATGAATACCACATGTCCTCACTTACATGTAGAATCTAAAACAATGGAACTCTAAGCAGCAGAGAACTGAATGGTAGTTACCAGAGGCTAGAATGAGGGGGAAAGGGGGGAAAGAATAAGGAGAAGATGATGGTCAAATGCGTAAGTTTTTGTTGTGGTCTTTATTTTGAGATATACTGCATAGCATGGTGAATACAGTAAATGATAACGTATCATACCTTTCAAAATTGCAAAGAGAAAACATTTTCAAATGTTCTTACCACAAAAAAATGGTAAGTACTTGAGGTGACAGTATGTTAATTAGCTTGATTTCATCATTCCACATTGCATTCATGAATCATAACATCACTTTTTACCCCATAAATATATACAACTATAATCTACAAATTTATAATTTCAATAAATATATATAATAAGGCAGTAAGTATAACAATACAAATCAAGAGTACTGATAGGCTTACAATGTCTAGAGTTACATATATGAAACAATAGCACTAACCGGTCAGAGATAAATAAAAATATCCATAGATATGGGTAAGTCAAAGATGCATTTTTTATTCCTAGAGCAATCACTTTTAAAAACTGCAAAGAGTTATAGCTAGAAAGCCAATAAAGAAAATGAAATCTTATGAATACAAAAGGGAAAATAAATGATGAATTTTTTAAAAAATTACAAAAAAACAGATGACAGACCTAAAAATAACCAAATCAATAATTGCATCAAATGTAAATGACAGGCAATTTGACCAACCAGATGAAGTTAGTAGATTTGATTTTAAAAAAAGAAATACAAAAACCATTTATAGCAAGGCAAAAACACATACATAAGTTAAGGAACAGAGAGAAAAGAAGTGAGCATAATTATGCTAAAATGGCTATATTCTTATCACATGAAACATACTGCAACACAACGAATATTGCCACAGACAAAAAGGAACACTTCATAATGATAAAAGGGTCAATAAATGGGGAAGACATAACAATTTAGAAGTGCATATGCAAATAATAAGAGAAATTCAAAATTTTGAATCAAAAGCAGGCAAAACTAAAGAGAAATGTAAAAAAGTCATAATTTTAACATATTTCCCTCAGTAATTGATGGAACATCATACACAATGGTGAGAAACAATGCTTTTCACCTAAGAATAGAAAAACAAGGCAAGGAGGTCCACTCTCATTACCTCTATTAAACATTAGTCTAGCCCATGTAGTAAATCACAAAAAAGAAATAAAAGCCAAAAGGTTGGAGGGAAGAAAATAAAACTGTCCTTATTTACAGGTGATATGACTGTATACATAGAAAAGTCCTAAGAAATCTATAAGAAGACTATTATTAGTAAATGAATTTAGCAAAATAGCAGGGTATAAGATTAATATACAAAAATCCAGTTTTTTTAAACAACTAAAAATGAAATAAAATAAAATTCCATTTACAAGATCATCCATATACATGATATATTTGGAAAAATCCAACAAAATATGTGTATGACCTATATAATATAAACTACAAAACACTGCTAAAATAAAACCTAAATGGGCCGGGCGCGGTGGCTCAAGCCTGTAATCCCAGCACTTTGGGAGGCCAAGACGGGCGGATCACGAGGTCAGGAAATCGAGACCATCCTGGCTACCATGGTGAAACCCCGTCTCTACTAAAAATACAAAAAAAAAAAAAACTACCCGGGCGAGGTGGCGGGCGCCTGTAATCCCAGCTACTCGGGAGGCTGAGGCAGGAGAATGGCGTAAACCCGGGAGGCGGAGCTTGCAGTGAGCTGAGATCCGGCCACTGCACTCCAGCCAGGGTGACAGAGCAAGACTCCATCTCAAAAAAACAAAAACAAAAACAAAAAAAAAACATCTAAATGATCAGAAAATATAGCAGGTTCATGAACTGAACAATTCAATACTGTTAAAATGTCAATTCTCCTCAAATTGATTTATGAATTTAATATAATCTCAGTCAAATGCTAGAAGTCATTTTTTGTAGATGTTGACTAGTCAATTATAAAATGTATATATAAGCATAAATCAAGAAGAGCCAAAGATAATTTTTTTTTTTTTTTTTTTTTTTTTGAGACAGAGTCTTGCTCTGTCGTCCAGGCTGGAGTGCAGTGGTGCGATCTAGGCTCACGGCAAGCTCATCCTCCTGGGTTCACACCATTCTCCCGCCTCAGCCTCCCTCAGCTGGGACTACAGGTGCCCGCCACCATGCCCGGCTAATTTTTTGTATTTTTATAAGAGACGGGGTTTCACCATGTTAGCCAGGATGGTCCTGATCTCCTGACATCGTGATCTGCCCACCTCGGCCTCCCAAAGTGCTGGGATTACAGGTGTGAGCCACTGCACCTGGCTTGCCAAAGAAAACTTTAAAAGGAATTCAAGTAGGAAAATTTAGACGACTTGATTTTAAGACTTATTAAGGTTTACTATTCAGTATAGTGAGAATGCGGTATTGACTAAAAGGACAGGGATATAAATCAATGGAACTGAACAGCATGTCCTGAAATACACCCATACATTTATATTCAACTGATTTCCAACCAAGGTGTCTCAGTAATTCATCAGGGAAAGAAAAGTCCTTTAAACAAATTATGCTAAAACAATAGAATATCCACATAGAAAATAAAAGGAAAATCTGCCCCTTACTTCACACTATACACAAATACTAGCCTAAAATGATTTATAGATGTAAGAGCTAAAAACATAAAACTTATAGAAGACATGGGAGAAAAATCTTTGCAACCCTAGTATAGGCAAAGATTTCTTTGATACAACATAAGGAGCATAAATCGTAAAGAATTAATAAATTGGACTTAATCACATTTAAAAATTTTTGCTCTTCAAAAGACATCCTTAAGAAAATGAAAAGCCATGTCACAGGATGGGAGAAAATATTCTTAATACACATCTGAGAAAAGACCAAGAATATATAACAAGCTCTTTCATTCAATCTAAAAACATGTATATATGTATAGTTTTTTTATGTATTATGTATGTATATATACAAAACGTGCTAAGACAATAGAATATCCACACAGAAAAAAAGGAACAGTTGCCCCTTACTTCACACTATACACAATTAGCTTGAAATGATTTACAGATAAAAGAGCTAAAAGTATACAACTGTTATATAAAACTATATACATAACTATATATATATATATAAAAGCAGGTGAGAAAATATAGTCTAATGTCATGAAAAGCATAAACAATAATCTATGAAAGTCAATGAGCTATTTTCTCATTTATAGCAATTATTAAAACTGAACTTATCACCTGTGTCCGAGAAGTTGGTTTTCCTTTGGTATCTGTAGAAAATTTGCCTTTATTACTAATACGTGCTGCCTGTTCTTTACAGAAATTTATATGTCTATCAGCTGCATTTTCATTGAATCTCCTCTGACAATATGGACACTGAATATAATCTATAAGTGATAAAAACAGAAACAGATTAAGAGCATAGTACTTGAAATGGACATTAAAAAATCTTAAGTTTCTATGCAGAGTCATTCAAAAAATATAAGTAATAAAGTCTGATAAGAAAAACTCCCATATCCTTATAACTACCCAGTTTGACTTGTCTAAACTCAGTAAAGACTTAAAAAAAAAGTCTGCTGGTACATGAATTCCAATTTTCTCCTAGCTTTGAATCAAATGTATGAAGGAAAAAACCAAAAGCTAAATCCTTAGTACAAAAGAGTAAGCAGAGGAAAAACATTATTTCTTTTTCGCCTTTATGTTTTCATTTATAATGGATATATATTTTATACAGCAGACTAGTTAGGAAGTAATAATATGTGGCATTAACATATATTTTAAAATATAGGCTCATCTATTAAAATTTTTTATTTCATCTAATGGAAAACTGTCAAGAAATAGTTTACTTATCTTTAAAGTGCTATTTTCTCTTAAAAGTCTCAACAGATGGAAGAAGTGATTAAAATATATCTCACTGACATAATTCAAATTTAAGAAACAGCAAATGTTTCCAAGATAAAATATCTTCCCAAAATGTAAAACATACTGTAAATTAAACTTCTTTTGAAATTATTCCAGAATCATATTTTGTAGCATTGTAAAATAACTAAATGAGACACTGGGAATAAATGTAAAAATTTAGAAGTGTCAAAAAAGAATCTTAACAGGTTTACAATTTTAACAGGTTTACTTTTTGATAGAGAGTTTGCCCTTAACAATTTATATTCATCTGCAGCTCAAGAATTCATCCTGCTTACTACTGGAGTAGGTCTTAAACCTCTCATAACAAAGAAATAAGCGGTTTTTGTCAGGCCCAAAAGATTAAAAAAACTTCTAAAGCCCAAATGATCCCTGAAGAACTGGTACTCTCTCACTCTCTTATATTAGACACGAGAAATGTAGCTACGTAGAGTAAGACACAATATCTAAATATCTTCAAAGCAGAGAGATAACTCAAGTTCATGAAGAAAATAAAGGTAGTATTAAAAGAGACCCAGGATCAATTGAAGCATACCAAAAACATTCATTCATATAAGTTAATTATTAATACTCTAGAACAGGGTTTCACAAAGTATGGCCCATGGGCCAAATCCAGCCTGCCTGTAGCCTGTCTTTGTAAATGAAGTTTTACAGAAACACAGCCATGCTCATTCATTTATATATTTGTCTATAGCTTATTTGTTGCAACAGAAACCTTATGGCATATAAAATCTACGATATTTATTATATCTGTAAATACACTATATCTCTCCTCTATAATAAAATGTCAAAAACGATCATATCTAGATTTGCTAAAGAACTTTCTCTTTGTTAGAAAATAAATCCCAATCTAGAGTACTAACATAATATTAATGTGGCTACCCTGTTACATTAACAACCTCTTTAGGCTGCTCTAATAACGAATGTCAAAGTGTCACCTTTGTCACTTTAAGTCTTTCGGTATCTCAGCATCTCAAAGCCCAAGCGTTAAGGAGGCCAATGCCTTATCCATTAGGCCACTGGGGGCTCTGGTATCTCAGTATCTCATACAGGGTTGCAAAAATCTTGCTTTGCTTTTAGTAACAATGAATCAAGCAACTTTTACGTGCTCAATGAAAAAAAATTAACAATATACAAATTTAAGGCATAAATGTAGTTGAGCCACATGAATTACACATTCTAGGAAAGTAATGTTTTTTTTTTTTATCAATCCCAGATGAGAAGATACCAAGGAACCAGGCAACAAAATTACATGACTCCTACTGAATGACTACATTTCAATCCACAGTGAGCATGGTTAAAATATTTGCTGTAATACTCACATTTAATAGTTATCATAATAATTTTTAAATGATATTATAATGCCTTATGGTTAAATAAAAGTATTAAAATAAAAACATAATACACTTCTGTGTTCCAAATTAATGTCTTTATAAGCCTACATGACTAGATTACCACCACTGTTTTACACCAAATCATTTAAAGATTATGCTTCATAAAACTCCATGATTATACGTTAAGCTTAACAAGTTAAAATTTACAAAAACTCTATCATTATTTTCTTCCCACACGAACATTTCTGTCAACAATATTCCATATACCAGGATCATAAGAAGGTGGAGGAGGAGGAGGAAGTTTGCCACCCTCTTTGAGGGCCTGATCAAGGCCTTTAGCTGCTCTTATGGTAGCAATGAATTCTTCATGTTTTCTTCTCCAATTAGATGGTTTCTTTGGTGGTTCTGGCTATAAATAAATAAATACATAAACAGTATCTTTTTAGTATATTGAAACAAAATATCAGATAATGCCATATCATTTTAAATGTTCTCTTATCAGGAGTCCTTAAATTATATCCTTCTCAAATTTATAATTTTAAAGAGAAACTTTATGCAACTACATTGCAATTTTATATTCAATTTCTTAATGCAGTTCTCATTGTAAAAGACACTGCTAAAATGCCTTCTGTAGGTGCTACATCCATTTATCCTGCCACTAAGACTGTTGCTGTGGTTGAATGTTCCCTCCAAAACTCATGTTAAAATGTAATTAATATTATAACAGTATTACAAGGTGGGGACATCCGAAAGATGATTAAGTCATTATGGTTCCACCCTCATGATGGATTAATGCCATTATCCCAGTAGCAGATTAGTTATTGAAGGAGTGGGTTCCTGATAAAAGAGTGAGTTTGGCCCCCACTTTCTCTGTTTCACATGCACATCTGCCCTTACATCATGGGATTATGCAGCAAGAAGGCCCTTGCCAGATGCCAGCACTATGCTCCTGGACTTCCCAACCTCCAGAACTGTGAGAGATACATTTATTTTCTTTACAAATTACCCTGTTTGTGGTATTCTATTATAGCAGCAGAAACGAGACTAAGACAGTGTATTTCCCTGTTTTCCCACAGATCTTCTAACAGAGTATATTATCTATCATTTGTGTTTTGAACCAATTAGAAACATGAGAAATAATCCTTACTTTCTGTATTTAATTGGATTTTCTCTTATAATGATTAAGACTGGGCACCTTTTTAAATTGTTAAGAATCATTTAATGTATTGCCTTTACTGTGGACTATTTCTATTCCTCATCAACTTACTCATTGAGTTACTGGCCTTTAGTGTAATAATTTGAAGTAATTTTTATAGGAAACTATTCCCTCCCTCCCACCAGCAATCTGTCTTTTGACTTTGTCTATGGATCACTTCTTACTATGTATACTTATTTTTTAATTACAGTTTAATTTACTAATCTTTTATGGCCTCTGGATCTGCATTAGCCAGGTGCAACCTCACACCAAGAAAAAATAAAATTTTCCCATGTTTACTTCTACAACTTTCAGTATCAATTAAAATTTCTTAAATCTTCTATTCATGTGGAATTTATCCTGCTGTGTGTGGAGTATCAAATTAAATCAAATTTTGCTTTTTTTTTTTTACATGGCTATGAACTTTTCCTGTCCTTTAGTGGCTCTCCCCTCCCTGCTTCCCCCCCCACAACAGAATTGAAATAACACCTGTATAATACACTAAATTCCTTTCTGAATTTGGGTCTACTTCTGTTCCACGGTTCTGATTATCCTGTGTTAGCACCAGTATTTTCAATATTAAGACAATATATTTTAACATCTGATAGGGTAATATTTTATTAAGCTTTTTTAATATTTTCCTAGTTATTCATGTATATAAATTTTTCCATGTAAACTTTTGAATCAACTTGTCTAATTTTTAAAAATTAAGAATCACATTTATAAACAAGTTGAGAAACTTAAAATCTTTATTAGGTTGAACTTACCGATACAAGAATATGGGATATATTTCCATTTGAAAAACAGTTCATTTTTATCTTTCAGTAGTATTTTTTTTTCTTTGTGGAAGTCTTGTATTTTTATTACAAAGTTTACTCCTAAGTATTTCATACTTTGTGTTGTTCTTTTGCAGAGGGTCCTTTCCTCATTGTTATGTCTCAAGAGCCTGTTTGGTGAGTATATGAAGCTTAGTAATTTTTGCATAGTAACCTACCACATTACTTCCCTTTACTCCTATTGTTCGTAGTAATTTCTCACTTAATTCTCTTGGGTTTTCCAGGTATATCTTCTAATAATGATGGTTTTACCTAGTCTTTTCAAATATCTATTGATATAGTTTGGCTGTGTCCCCACTCAAATCTCATCTTGAATTGTAGCTCCCATAAGCCCCACGTGTTATGGGGGGTACTCGGTGGGAGGTAATTGAATCACGGGGGAAGGTTTGCCCTGTGCCGTTCTCATGACAGTGAATAAGTCTCATGAGATCTGATGGTTTTACAAAGGGCAGATCCCCTGCACACATGCTCTTGCCTGCCATCATGTAAGATGTGCCTTTGATCCTCCTTCACCTTCCACCATGATTGTGAGATCTCCCCAGACATGTGAAACTGTGAGTCCGTTAAATCTCCTTTTCTTTATAAATTGCCCAGACTTAGGCATTTCTTCATAGCAGTACGAAAATGGACGAATACAGTAAGTTGGTACTGGTGGAGTGGGGTACTGCTATTAATATAACCCAAAATGTGTAAGCAACTTTGGAATTGGGTAACAAGCAGAGGCTGAAACAGTTTGGAGGGATCAGAAGAAGACAGAAAAATGTGGGAAAGTCTGGAACTTCCTAGAAATTTGTTGAATGGATCTGACCAAAATGCTAATAGTGATATGGACAACAAAGTCCAGGCTAAGGAGATCTCAGATGGAGATGAAGAATTTGTTGGGAAATGGAGTAAAGGTGACTCCTGTTATGCTTTAGCAAAGAGACTGGCAGCATTTTGCTCTTGCCATAGAGATCTGTGGCTTTAAAATTGGGAAAGATGATTTAGGGTTTCTGGTGGGAGAAATTTCTGGGGAGCAAAGCATTCAAGAGGAAGCAGAACATACAAGTTTGGAAAATTTACAGCCTAACAATGTAATAGAAAAGAAATCCATTTTCTGGGGAGAGATTCATGCCTGCTGCAGAAATTTGTATAAGTAATAAGGAATGGAATATTAATCACCAAGACAAAGGGGAAAATGTCTCCAGGGCACATCAGAGACCTTCACGGCAGCCCCTCCCATCACAGGTTCAGAGGCCTAGAAGGGAAATATTGTTTCCTAGGCCACGTCAAGGGTCCCCCTACTGTGTGCAGCCTAGGGACTTGGTGCCCTACGTCCCAGCTGCTTCAAGCATGGCTAAAAGGGGCAAAGGCACAAGTTGAGCCATGGCTTCCAGAGGTGCAAGCCACAAGCTTTGGCAGCTTTCACATGGTGTTGAGCCTGCAGGTGCATAAAAATCAAGAGTTGAGGTTTGGGAACCTCTGCCTAGATTTCAGAGAATATATGGAAACACCTGGATGTCCAGGAAGAAGTTTGCTCCAGGGGCGGGCCTCTCATGGAGAACCTCTGCTAGGGCACTGCAGAAGGGAAATATGAGATTGGAGTCCCTGCCCAAGGCCATGGGAGCCCACCTTTAGAACCAGCATGACCTGGATGTGAGACACGGAGTCAAAGTTTCAGAGCTTTAAGGTTTAATGACCGCCCTAATGGATTTCAGACTTGCATGGAGCCTGTGGCCTCTTTGTTTTGGCCAGTTTCTCTGATTTAGAATGGGTATATTTACCCAATGCCTGTATCCCTGTTGTATCTAGGAAGTAACTAACTTGTTTTTGATTTTAGAGACTCACAGGCAGAAGAAACTTGCCTTGTCTCAGATAAGACTTTGAATTGTGGACTTTAGACTTAATGCTGAAATGAGTTAAGACTTTGGGGGACTGCTGGGAAGGCATGATTGGTTTTGAAATGTAAGGACGTGAAATTTGGGAGTGGTCAGAGACAGAATTATATGGTTTGGCGGCATCCCCATACAAATTTCATCTTGAAGTGTAGTTCTCATAATCCCCCACAGGTTGTGGAGGAACCCGTTAGGAAGTAATTGAATCACGGGGGTAGTTTTTCCTGTGTTGTGCTCGTGATAGTGAATAATTCTTGCAAGATCTGATGGTTTTATTAAAAAGGGAAGTTTCCCTGCACACGTGATCTTGTCTGCCGCCATGGAAGATGTGACTGTTCCTTCTCCACCTTTCACCATGATGTAAGGCCTCCCCAGCCACACGGAACTGTGAGTCCATTAAACCTCTTTTTCTTTATAAAGTACCCAGTCTCCAGTATTTCTTAATAGCAGTAGGAAAATGGACTAATACATCTATGTGTCTAATTTCTTCTTCTTATCTAACTGTATCGGCTGGCACTTACTGTATTGGTTACAGTTTAACCTTCTCCTTGATTTTAATGAGAACTGCCTCTAGTATCCTCCACTAAACATGATGCTGGCTCACATGCTACAGAGATTTATTTTGTAATATTATTGAGATACCCAACTATTCCTATTATGTCTATATTTTTAAAATCAAGATTTACATGTGGAATCCACAAAGTCAAAAGATGGTACTTTAAAAGATGGCTGGGTATGACGGCTCATGTCTGTAATCCCAACATTTTGTGAGGTGAAAGTGGGAGAAATCACCTGAGGCCAGGAGTTCAACACCAGCCTGGTCAACATAGTAAGATCCCTGTCTCAAAAAAAAAGAAAAAAGAAAAAAGAAAAGAAAGAAACAAAAAGGAAAAAAGATAACTCAAATTATTAAGGAATGAAAAATAATACACAAATATGAGAAAGACAAGAAGATATTATAAAGAAACTGTATGCCAATAAATTTGACAATTACGACAAAATGGGCAATGTCCTTGGAAAACAAAAAACAGATACCAGAACAAATATAAAATCAAAATAGTCATATTTATCTTAGAAAATATTTTCCTTCCCACAAAGAAACCTCCTGGCTCAGCTGCCCTTAATTTTTAATTTTTGTAGACATATAAGAAAAGACTAGTATCAATATTACACAAACTCTTTCAGAGAATAGAAAACAACAAAACAACTTTCCAGATAGTGTTCTGAGAGCAGCAAAACTCCAACAAAAAGAAGAATTACATATCTACTTCTCTGATTAATATAAATGCAAAAATCTTAAATGTCAGCAAATTTAGATGTTTGAGATTACTGACTTTTTAAAGTTTCTTATTTTATAGGAAAATATCTGATCATAACATTCACCTGCTCTGATTATTACTCATCTACTGGTAAATTTTGCTGTTCTTTTCTACCTTTTTTCTCATAGCATCTTTTATCGATGCTGAGCTAATATACTTTCTATTATTCATCACTTCTATTATTCATTTCTACTATTCAGCATGATTTCCTGGTTCAGCTATTCGCAAGAAGTTTTAGGGAGGAGAGGCCCAGGGTAGCTACACAAACCAGCAGCTCTCCTCTCTATTGCAACAGATTCAGACTAGTTCCTGCAAATAAGGCGTCTCTGTGTAATTACACCCTGCTTCCCTCAGATCCTATGAGAACCACTTCAAAAAATAAAGGCCACAGCCTTTTAGGTCAGCCCTTCATCTTCAGGAAAGGTATTTTCACTAATGTTTTCTAAGGGCCTCTGACACTAGGCCTCCTCAACAATCTATTCCTACTCCCACCATTCTCTCCCTCCTGGCTTTTATACAATTTCAGCCCTGCTCATTCCAGGAGATAAGATAGGAATCATTTGGTAGCTATCCAAATTCCTTCAGCTCCTCCCAGTTTCTGCCTTGGCTGTACTAAACAACAGTAAAGATACTATCTGATAAGATCTCTCACCTTTAAGGAATCACTTTTAAGATGAGGAAACCCCTCACCTTTAAGGTAGATTCTGGAAATCTTTCCAGAATCCAGCCACAGGCCACCAAGCAATTTCCTATACCTCCTCTTATGGGTAATTTCTCCTGGATTTCAACTGCTTTGGGGCAGTCCTTACGTATATTTGGTAATCTATGAATTATGCCTACCTTTTGTTTTTCCAAAAATGAAGTTTGTATTTGCTTTGCCCCACTCTTCTTATGATTTTGTAAGATTTTCTTGATACAGGTAAATATATTAAGAACTACACTTACAACATACAAAGCTTCTAAGACACTGCTTCTCAAACTTTAATGTGCATGACTCACCCAAGGATGTTCTTAAAATGATTCTAATTCAGTATGTTTGGGAGGAGGCTTAGATTCTGCATGTCTAACAAGTTCCCAAATACTGCCGCTATTACTGCTCTGTGGGCCACAGTTTTAGGTAACAAGGCAATGAACACTTAATTCAAAGCAATGGTTTTTCACTTTGCTTTTTCCTATAATTCAATTTTTATGTTTACAACCCCAATTCCTTATAAAAGAAACAAGATGACTAATATTCATTGAAATCACCATGGATAATCTTATGTAATCCCTACAATAACCACACAAGATAAATACTACTACTATCACCATTTTACAGAGAACAGAAGCATAATTACAATAAATAACTTGGTCAGAATAATACGGTATGTAGCAAAGTGAAGGTTAAATTCAGACAGCATGACTGTTGAGCCAATTTTAGCACGCATTATATTATACTGCCTCCAAAGATTTGGCAATTTTATCTACCAAAGCAAGTTAAGGCTAATATAGGTAGCAGGTACCTAAGAAAAACGTCATATATTGATTTATATAGCTTACTCAAACTTTACCATCCTTACTTTAAATGTTCACAGTAAAAATAAAAATGAACATCTAATTTTTCTATCATCAAATGATTTTTTATTAGTAAGATTAATTTCCCCATAGAAAAATGTTCTTATACCACTGGAAGAAGTCATTACCATTAACAGTAGGATTTTGTTTCAAAAACCTATTCAATCAGGTACTTAGCTTAGACCATTTCACTCAACGATGCTTCACAACTATGCTGAATAAGTACGTAAGTAATTTACTCCTAGCAATACGCAGTTGACCCTTCTACTCATGGGTTCCACATTCGTGGCTTGCACATCCATGGATTCAACCAACCATGAATCAGAAACATTCAGGAAAAAAGTAAACAACCATGTAACAATAAAAAGTAACAAACATTAAAGACACAATTCAACAACTATTTACATTGCATTAAATAATAAGTAATCTAGACATAAAGTATATGGGAGGATGTGCATAAGTACTATGCCAAAAGGAGTTTGAGTATCCACAGATACTGATATCAGAGGCAGGTCCTGGAACCAATCTCCCACAAACACCAAGGGATTACTATAATACATGACAGATATTAAGGAGAGATTATCACAATAGGTTCATTGTTTTGGTTTCAAGAAAGAAAATAAGCTGACAACAACTATATCTGGACACTGAACAATTGATAAAACTTTTCCTTAGAAACATTATACAGATTACAAATCCTAGCAGTCAATATGTCAAAATAAGCAGTATCTATTATGCTAAAATGTCTGTAAATAATTGCTTAACTTTCTGGATGTAGAGATTATCATAATGGTAGAAGATGTAATAAATAAGAACTTAAGTTACATTGAAAGCTTTTAATAATGAAAAGAATGTGGGACAGCAATTGGCTCTCCAATGCTATAAAAATCTCACTGTAATTGATGGAGTTTGAGACCACACTTTGGTCTCTCCTTTGAAGTTTAAAAGCTTATTGTTTAAAATAAAATTTGTTTTATAAGCTTCTGATAATTTCTAAACTGAACATATAATTGTATTTATTCTTTAATCTTAATGTAGCAGATAATTGTGTTTATTCTTAATCTTAATGTAACAGATAATATAATATTTTTCAACATACATAACACCAAGGTTCATACTGTTCAAAAGGTTCTATAGTTACCCTTGGTTTGAGAGGTTTTACTGTTGGAATATCAGTTCCTTCAGCTCTCTGTCTGCTTGAATCAAAAGTCTTCCGTTTTTTAGTAGCAGTTTTCTGGCAAATGGGTCCATGTTTTTTCTGTTAAGAAAAAGAAATGTAGCCTATTATTATCTTTTCTACAGAAGGTAAGACTACAGAACTTTATTTACATTGAGACCAGTTTAAAAATCTAAGACCAAATGAAAAATCTGAATACAAAATAATAAATAAATAAGATATATCTTGCCTTAACCAAAAGTTAAGTTGTAAAAGGTTTATATAAGGCATGCTCTAAGTTATCTTTCTCGCTAGAAAAAAAAAAAAAAAATATATATATATATATATATTATAAACACTATTCTAACATTTCATTAAGTTATTTAATACTCTTCTCCTAGTTTGTACATTACTAACGTCAGAAGTGTGTGAACCAGAGCAATTCCATCTTAAACAGGAGCTGGGTAAAATGAGGCTGAAACCTACTGGGCTGCATTGCCAGATGGTTATGGCATCCTAAGTCACAGGATAAGATAGGAGATCAGCACAAAATACAGGTCATAAAGATCTTTCTAATAAAACAGGTTGCAGTAAAGGAACCGGACAAAACCCACCAAAAGCACAATGGTGACGAGAGTGACCTCTGGTCAGCCTCACTGCTACACTCCCACCAGTGCCATGACAGTTTACAAATGCCATAGCAACATCAGGAACTAACCCTATATGTTTTAAAAAGAGGAGGCATGAATAATCCACCCCTTGTTTAGCATATCATCAAGAAATAACCATAAAAATGGGCAACCAGCAGCCCTCAGGGCTGCTCTGTCTATGGAGTACCAGTTCTTTCATTACTTTCTTAATAAACTTGCTTTCACTTTGCACTGCGAACTCGCCCTAAACTCGTGTGCAAAATCCAAAAACTCTCTTTTAGGGTCTCCATTGGGACGCTTTTCCTGCAACATATTTCTGTGTCCTGTAACACTAAGAAAAAGTAACAAAGTCAAAATTACTACACTGGGGAAAAAAAAAAGTCTCCATTAAATACCTGAACATAGATACTAGAAAAAGAAAATACAAAGAATACATTAGTTTTAGGATTACAAAAGTTAACGTAAGAGTAGTAGTTTGGATTACTAAAGTTAACATAATAGTAGTATGCTAATATAAAGTTAACACAACCTAATAGGACAGGTGGTCTGATTTGTGTCCTTCCCTCATACTAATTCTTTTCCTCCCTTCTGGAACTCAAATTTAGCAGTTTTCTTCACCTACGATTTTTCTTGAGCTATCTAGTGTTTAAAACTCCTACAGGTTTTTTGTTTGTTTGTTTGTTTTTATAGAGTCGTCCATTCATTCATTTATATTCAGTTATTCAGTTTAGGGACATTAGAATGGAAACTGTCTTAAATGACCTCCAACTGGATAAACATTCTCCCTCCAATATATTAAGCACGATGACTGATGACATCGGTACACTAAATACACTTTTTTCTTTTGTATTTTCATAAACACTGAAGAAGGTAGAACTGTCAAACTTTCTCTGGGAAAAACGAAACCTCAAAACTGGATTATTTGGTGTCTTGGAGCCTCGTAGGCTTTCAGTAGACAATTAGCAATCAACTACTTTACATACTTATTTTCAGTTTTCATTTCAACAAACAAGCACTGTAATTACAGCTCTTAAGTATTCTTTTTTTTAAATGAGGATAGCAGATGACTCTCTAGTGGACCCATGTATATATGTTCCTTATTAAGTTATATATGTCAAGTGTATGTGGTGCTTGTTTCCCAACGTAACTCAAGTTTTAGTTGTTATAACATTATTAAGTTAAATACCACATAAAAGAGAGCAGAAAAAGGCTTTTTTTTTTTATTTGCTGTGAAATTCAGCTGAACACTCTAAAAAATAATAAATTGATTAAAAAAAATCATTGAATGTGTGGGCAAGATGTTTTTAAAAGATTACAAAAAAGCCATCATTATTTAAAAGGTTCTTACAGTCAGAAGGACATTTTGGATCATTAATTCCTCACTTTGCTTTAAAGAAACAAACCAGAAAAAGTAAGAGGATGCACAGTGGAATAGGGCAGAACTTTAATCAGCAGATCCATATTCACAGAAAAATCCTGTCTTACATCAAAGTATTAATAAATGTGTATCTGTGTTTGAAATTAAAATATGTAAGGTACATAGGCATAATTTTTATTATTCCCTATTTAATTAGGTAATTTTTATTAAGATTAGTTAAAAGCGTTTTTATTTGTACTTACTAAGTAGCTAACATATCTAAAGAACACATAAAAAATTTCAGGTGTACTTTTACATTGAAAAAATCTTTTTCTTTGAAACATTTCAAACATAAGAGGTGACAAAAAAGGATAATTGATTCCCTTTTACTACTTACCACCCAGCTTCAACAGTTACCAATATTTGAACAATTTTGTTTCACCTATCCCTGATTTTTTCCTGAAATCCTATAAAGCAAATTCCAGACATTATATTATTTTGTATCTGCAAATAATTACTTATTTCTAAGGTATCTGATTTCGTTTGTTGTGATTTTGTTTGTTTTTGGTAAGAGTCTCATAAAACTAGGAATAACTTTAAACTTTAATAGAAGAGTTCTGAAGACCAAATTCTGAAGGAAAGAAAGCATTCTGGAAGAATGGCATAGCTGAAATCAAGACCCTTGAACAAAGAATATTACCCATTAACTCTTGAAAAACTATTCCACATAAGTTCTTCCCATGAGAATTGACCAGAATTATTGAACAATTACAGATCTGTAAAACCATAAAGGTACAAAATCAGTCTACTCACTAATGCTACTGGAAAGAATGTTCTTCCACAAATCTTGCAAGGTAACAATTCTCCAACTTGGACAACACCTCCATTCTCTAAAACAGGAAGGAATTTAATAAATAATTTCTATAACTTAAAATTGTGCAACTTCACATTTTAATCTTTTAGTTTTATAGGTAAATTATCAGTTTTTGTGAAAAATGTTTTACTGCATTTTGAACTAACCAAAATTATCTATTAAAAGGAGCATAATACTTAGTTATCAGTGGTGAAAAAGGTCAAGATAAATATGCAAGAGTCATGATTTAAAGATATCCAAACTAATACTGTTGGGAATATCTACTTTTCTTGTAATTATTTTAAGCAAATCAATTTGTCATATTCTCTTAACTTATAGGCTATCTCTATGGTAAATTACTACATTTTAATAACAAAATTTATCTTATTAATTTCCAAGGCATGAAGAAATACCATTAGTGATCAGTTCAGCGACTTCCTCCAATGATTTGAAGTATATAGAATAAAAGGAATCTTATTCTGTTTATCACCAAACAATAGAACATTCAATGCTATCACCTAGTTATGCAATTACATACATTATGTGAATTATTATTTTTTACATATACAACTTATATAAGAGTCAGTGGACTAGTAAATGGAGATATTCTGACCTTACAAACAAAATTAAATAAAGAGGTAGCTACAACTTTCACTCAATTATTAACAAAATTAATATAACTATCATGTACCTGAATACAACAAATGCTATTACTAAAAATAAAAAAAAAAAGAAACTACATTCTTTGTGACTCTACATAATTCATTTTGTCATTTTATTTTATTTCCAAATATCAAACATAAACTTGTTTTCATACCTGTAATTTCCTAAAAATGATACTTAAACATGTAACATTTTCCCCTTAGTTTCTGCTGAACATTTTAGAGATGCTGAAATTCTTTTACCATACGAAAGACAAATAGAAAAACATTTTCCTTTAGAAGTAACAAACTAATTTTTAAAAGTACAATTATGACTCCATATAACCTGGTCCAAGAAATGTAGTGAGTTCACAGAGAACTAAGCAGGCAAACCAAAATAGATACTAGTAAGATTGCATTCAAATACAGTAACAGAAGAATTGTTTTGTTTTCTCATTTTCCTGTTACTCCACTGTCCTATTTGACTGGTGGATAGTGACTACTTGTCATCTCAGATGGAGGCAACGTTGTGTAATGGCAGTTAAGCAGTCAACACTACAAAAGCAAAGCTAAGATTTGCCTGATTTGTCCTTCTCCAACACCAGGAGCTAAGTTATTTAGGGACAGCATCTCATTTATCTGGATCACTTAAGTCCACTAACAATCCAGAGTTACTAAATGGAAACCATTAGGTTCATTTAGATAAGAATGTCTTCAAAATGATGGTCTAAGTAACATCACATGCTAACTAATCTACTAAATTTGCTTATAGTTTTCATGTATTCTTTTACATACTAAGGAATGATTTTAAAATTCATCAATAAAAAATATTAAAAAGCACCACATATTATACTTAAAAGTGTATTTGTTTATTTACTTGTTAAATAGATGACAAAGCAAAATCTTATAAAAATTAACTATTGAGAAAAATAAATTCAGCACATAGAAAAACTACATACTAAGCATGCATTAAGTAATATTAACACAAGGACAGAATAACACAATTATTGTTCTCATAAAGCCAACATAATCTATATTATTTACTTATTAAATAGATCTAAGAACCAAATCATCTCCTATTTTTTATACAAAAAAATTAAAACATAACAGCAACCAGAATATTACCATATAATAAAATCCAGTTCTTGACTGATAGCTTAATTTGATAGCTTAATTTCCACAAGCTATCAAACATGTTTAAAAATTTTTTTGAAAAAGAAAATTATCATCACTATAAGGCATAAACACATACAATCCCATTTTAAAATAATGCTATTTGGGGATAATTTAAAAGCAATTATACCCCAAAGAAATCTTTTTTGGAAAAGAATGCAATTACTTCACCCAAAATAAAGATATATATAACATATATATAAATTTATAATGTCTTCTAATATTAGCTGGTCATAGAGTATAGCACTGTGACAAAATACAACATGTGCATGTGTACTGATGTCAAGACCTATGGAGGGAACTTCTACCCGGTAGCAAGGTAACAATTCTTCAATTTGGACAACGCTTTCATTCTCTAAAACAGAGTATCATTTTATGCCAGTTAGAATGGCGATCATTAAAAAGTCAGGAAACAACAGATGCTGGACAAGATGTGAAGAAATAGGAACACTTTTACACTGTTGGTGGGAGTGTAAATTAATTCAACCATTGTGGAAGTCAATGTGGTGATTCCTCAAGGATCTAGAACCAGAAATACCATTTGACCCAGCAATCCCATTACTGGATATATACCCAAAGGATTATAAATCATTCTTACTACAAAGACACACACACACGTATGCTTACTGCAACACTATTTACAATAGCAAAGACTTAGACCCAACCCAAATGCCCATCAATAATAGACTGGATGAAGAAAATGTGGCACATATCCACCATGGAATACTATGCAGCCATAAAAAAGAATGAGTTCATGTCCTTTGCAGGGGCATGGATGAAGCTGGAAACCATCATTCTCAGCAAACTAACACAAGAACAGAAAATCAAACACCACATGTTCTCATTCATAAGTGGGAGGTAAACTATGAGAACACATGTACACAGGGAGGCGAACATCACACACCAGGGCCTGTCAGGACGTAGCGGGCAAGAGGAGGGAGATCATTAGGACAAATACCTAATGCATGCGGGGCTTAAAACCTAGATGACAGGTTGATGGGTGCAGCAAACCACCATAGCACATGTATACCTGTGTAACAAACCTGCACATTCTGCACATGTATTCCAGAACTTAAAGTAAAATTTAAAAAAAAATTTAAAATAATTTCTATAATTTAAATTGTGAAACTTCACATTGTCATGTTTTCTTTAGTTTCATTGGTAAGTTGTCAGTTGCTGTAAAAAATACTTCTTACTGTATTTTGAAGTAAGCAAAATTATCAATTAAAATGGGCTTAAGAGTTATCAGTGGGCAAAAAGACCAGAATAAACACAGAAAAGTCATAATCTAAGGATAACCAAGTTTATTAGTTGAAAATATGTAGTTTTCTTGGAATTATTTTAAACAAATCAATTTGTCATGTTCTTTTACCTTAAAAGTTATCTCTATGGTAAATTACTAAACCTTAAAAACAAAATTTATCTTATTAATCTCCAAGGCATGAAGAAATACTGCTGGTAATCAGTAAAGTGGCATACTGAGTTGATCTGAAGAGTCTAGGGTAAAACCTTTCACTCAATTAAAATTAAAATAATCATGTGCCTGGATATAAATTTTATTACTAAAATAATTTTTAAAAAACATATTAATGGAACCTTCTATCCAGATCATGATAAATACCTTAGGCCTCAGAGTCAAAAGCCACATTTTGCTCTAATTAAATTCATTAAAAGACATGGCAACTATAGTTGAAAAAGCACTGGAATTTGTCTTATATTATCTGACTTCAAGTCCCCAGCTCTGTCACTGAGAACTATGAGTCCCCAGGCAAGATATTTAAGTTTTCTAAGGTTTAGATTTTCTTATATAAAATAAGGAATTTAAGTTAAATGATATATGGTCCCCTTTTATCTGTAACATACTGTAATTTAACAAAATCTACCTTAAGACCACGTTAGCAAGAAAATTACATAGAAGACATCTTTCTTACTGATTTTTTAAATAAAGTTTATATATAAGAATGATTAAACCAATTGCAGATGGTAGAATGAATGCTTCAGGTAGTATATACCATGTTGAGGAAATAATTTCCACTTATTTACACAGAGAACTGAGAACCTGAAAGGACTTACAGCAAAGAACTCCTTATTAGAAAAGCCTTTAAGACATGAATTAGAAGGAAATGTATGACTACTCATATAGGCAGACTCAGTTTAACATCTGTTAAATGAGGCTAATATTTGCTCAATTTACTTTAAAATTTCAGAGGATCAACTATTACATATAAAATGCTTCAAAACCTACAGAAATAAAAAATACTACTTTCCAAGACATGCAGGCAAACTCCACTAACCTTTCCTAAGTGGCAAAAACAAGCAAATTTTGTAGCTTACAAAAATACAAGAGAAAGATGATATTCAGAGGGGTGAATATTGTAACAGAAAGCAAATATTGTTGAAATAAGCACTCAAGGTGATAGATAGAACCAAGTCAAAAAAGTACTTTAATATTCTAGAACTCTTAAAAAGCCAATCTCTCCATGCAAAATTCATTTGGCACACACTGTTGATTCCATTATGAGTCGCTTATATTTTGCAACTATGAGTTGCTTATATTTTGCAACTTCAAAACCTATATGATGATAAGACTTGAAATGGTATCTTTATCTAACACTGTAAGTGATGAGAAATAATTATTTTATTTAAAATAGTTGTGACATTTTAAAATGCATACATTTAAGAACCGTGAGAGAACATTTTCAAAGAAATCTTGGAAATTAAGAACAGTTCTGGTCTCCCTTGTGGCATGTCTATCTCCTTACTGCTGGTAAGTCTTATATTCTATCATCGTTCATTTGATTCCTTTAATGCTCAACAAACCTTTTCTTTGAAGCACAAAATATGTTATACCACTTTCTTCCCAGTATCCTTTCTAAAATCGAATTACTTCCAAATCAATATTCTCCAGTGTCTCACAAGATTTACCCTTTTCAGCTCATCCTACAAGAGTTTTTGTCTTAACCTAGTCAATGCCTACCCAACTCAACACACAACCTTCACCCTTCACAGCATTTTAGTCACCTGCACTCTAGTTTGGCAAAACTACTGCCTAAACAACCAACTCTGGACTTTAAAACACTCAAGTTTCCTCTTTAACCATAGAATTCTACCTCCTACCTTTCTCTAAGTTACTATCTCGATCTCAAAGTGAGTTGCTTTTCCTTTTTTTTTTTTTTTTTTTTTTTTTTGAGATGGAGTCTCGCTCTATCGCCCAGGCTGGAGTGCAGTGGCCGGATCTCAGCTCACTGCAAGCTCTGCCTCCCGGGTTTACGCCATTCTCCTGCCTCAGCCTCCCGAGTAGCTGGGACTATAGGCGCCCGCCACCTCGCCCGGCTAGTTTTTGTATTTTTTAGTAGAGACGGGGTTTCACGGTGTTAGCCAGGATGGTCTCGATCTCCTGCCCTCGTGATCCACCCGTCTCGGCCTCCCAAAGTGCCTGGATTTCCTGGCTGCGTGTCCCTTTCTACCCAGTCTGAACATGACCCATGATTTATACTAGGAATTATCCTCAAATCCCTTGCTTCATGGCCAAATGTTCGGAAAATGGTAGATTAAACTAAGTTAAATGGGTTCTCTTAGAGCAGAACTCCCTTAGTCTTAAAGAGACAATATGTTGTTATTTCCCCAAATTTATTTTATCAGAAATCCTTTGTACTCCCAAGACCAAAGTCCTCCACCAGCGTCCTGAGGAGCACATTTTTTGAAACACTAACTTACATTTTCTGCTTAGTCCTTCCCTACCTCTCATTCACTCGCTGTCTAAATTGCAGGGAGACATTATCAGACCAAGCACTGTATTGAAATACAACCATTCTTCCAGGCACGATGGCTCACACCTGTAATCCCAGCCCTTTGGGAGGCCAAGGCAGGTGGATCGCCTGCGGTCGGGAGTTCGAAACCAGCCTGACCAACATGGAGAAACCCCGTCTCTACTAAAAATACAAAATTAATTGGGCGTGGTGACACATGCCTGTAATCCCAGCTACTCCAGAGGCTGAGGCAGAAGAATCGCTTGAACCCAGGAGGCAGAAGTTGTGGTGAGCCGAGATCATGCCACTGCACTCTAGCCTGGGCAACAAGAGCAAAACTCCATCTCAAAAAAAAAAAGAAGAATGAAAGAAAGAAACAAAGAAAGAAATACATCCATTCCTTGACTCAGTAAGTATTTGTTGAGCACCTAGCATGAGGCAGAAACTGTTCTAGGAGGTAGGGGTATAAAGATGATAAAAAAAAAAAAAAAAAAAAAAAAAAAAAAAAAACAAAGACTCTGATCTTATAGAGCTTTCACTCATCTAATAGGGAAAAAACAAATAAAAACTAATATATAAAATGTTACATGGTGATAACCACAATGAAGGTAGAACGAAGTAAGGGGAGAAAAGATGGTCACAATGCTGTCTTGGAGAAGTATGGATAATCAGGGAAAGTTTGTTTAATAAGGAGATAATAATGACATTAAAAAGGAAGGTAACTGATTACTATTAATTTACTAATGGTCAAATCTGAAGCCCTCTTTTGAATCCCCATCCTACTGGGCCTTTCAATAGTCTGAGCCACTGCTGATGAATCCCTTTCACCTTTAAATTCTTTTCTCTCTTGGCTTCAGTATTTCCTTCTCTCCTCCCAAGCATGCTATGTTTTACCTATACTGGACCTGCTAACATGCTTTTTGTGATTTTCTCCATCTAACAAACACACACTGAGAGGGCCTCCTATGCACTAGGCACTTAGCTAAATGTTTTACATATATTACATTATTTAATACTTAATATAATTTAGGTAGTTACATATTTAATAGCTCCATTTTTTTCATAGCAGGGAAAATAAGGGTTTAGATTAAGTAAACTGACCACATCATAGAGCTAAAAAGAAACAAAGCAAGGACTCAAACACAGTCCTCTCCAATATACTGTCTATTAAAATATCTGGCATCCAACTCAGTACCAAAAAGCAATAAATGCTAGATATATAAATAAAGATAAATTATTCAGTAAACTAGTATACATTTATACTACGAAAAAATAAAACAAAACAGAAATTTTGATGAGACATGACTGTCTTTAAACCACTGAAGAGCAGTCAGTCTTCTAATCAAGTTTTAGAGGGCAGTACTAAGATCTAATAATTTCAACAATCTGCAAGAGGAAAGGACAGCCTGACCTCTGCCATAATTTTTATAACCATTTATTAGGGATATGAAGGGAATGACAATACTGTATACAAGGATAAAATCTGCTTAGATTTTACCATCTCTTCATTTGACCAAAAAAAAAAAAAAAAAAAAAAAAAAAAAAAAGAAGCTTGTAAGAGATTAGAACTCTCCCAAGTCTAGAACCACTTCTATTATCCTTAGATAGATTTTGTAGGGCACAAATTTTATTGAATGAAAAGGCTTTGCTATAATTACCCACAGAAAGTAGAAGTGCTCAGATATTGATTCTACAAAAACATAGATAACTTACATTTGGTTTCAAAGTATAGGGCTTGAGCCTAATACCTCATCTATTGACTATTCAAGAAGTGTAAAGACCCAGAAGACCAAAAGTAAAACAAATGGTATATGATTACATGCAAATAACGTAAAAGTTATAAGAAAGAGTAAGATTATCTTTAATAGAAATTGTCAAGAGTCCATATATTTTCTGGTTTTATAGCCAAGATCAATGTCTGATAACTGGTTTTAACTAGAAACATATGTCTAATGCCAGAGTACAATACTTACTCAATTACTCTGACACATTAAGCAAACTTTTGAATATTTCTTACTGGACACTGCAATATAATATTTATTAGACACCTTCAAAGTACTAGACTTTAACTTCCAATAGAGGTAAGAAACTACTTTATCTATCACTGTATCAATATTTCTAGAATGAAAGAATGGATGAATGAATTAATGAACGGTAAACTTAAGACTCAGAGTTTGATATTTGCAAAGTGTAATCTCTTAGCGGAGGGAGGGGGAGAAGGAGAAAGGGGAGAAAGGCACCATCCTAACTTCAACAGAAAGCTCTCAGAACTTTTATTAAATTGAACCACTTGAAATTACCAAAATTCAACTGTTTTGCCCTACATAATTTAAGGCAACTTCACATATTTCAACCCGATTTATCCAATTAAACACATTATAGTTAATGACAGAATCTTATTTTCTTAAAAAAAAAAAGTAAAATAAAGAGCAAGCACTATTAACATCGTAAGCTAGGCCCTATAACATCATAAGCTAGGTCCATAAAACATGCCTATAAATACAGAATCCTACCTATTTGTCCACCTATCCAACTGAGTATCATAATAGGTTTCCATTACATTTTAAAAATATTCGTAGTAAGGTTTCCAAAGTAATATCTTAGCACTGTTAAAATGTAAGGTCCACTAAAATGTAGGTTCGATGAGAGTAAATCTTTCTCATTTTTATTCTTTGCTGCATCCTAGAACCTAAAAAGATGCCCGTAATAGACATTTATTTAACAACAAATATTTATTGAGTACCCACTTTGTGTCAGGCATTGTTTTAGGTGCTTAGGATATGTAAGTGAAAAATCAGATGACGATCTTTGTCTTAATAACAAATGTTGAATAAAATAATAAAAATCTGCAAACTGTTAAAAAACACTTTATAGATAATATGTAAAAAACCTTATCATATTGTGTATGATAATCTCATGAGAATTCCAGAACCCATACTCCTACCCACTGTGCTTTAATCCCACCAAGATACAAAAGTATCTTGAAAGTAAAAAAATACTGTACTATCATTACAATTCCTTATTTCATGGAAACTTGAATTATCTTCCAAAAACACCTAAGCAAAAAACAAGACCTTCATTCGGCCATAGCACACTGCAGCTGTCCACAAATGAAAAATTATCAGAATTATTTATTTATCAGAGCAAAAGCACGAAATAAACTCCTACTCACGTTATTACATCTGTTTTTTGGTGAACTTAGGTGACTGAAAAAGTTACCGGTTACCACTTTTCACTTCATCACACAATGTACAATATTTTACTCCCTGGCATGCAACAATACACAAGACTCAAAGCTTCTGCTAATTCTTAATTCCAGCTGAATCTGTGTAAACTAGGAGACAGGGGAAAAGGAGCTAAATCAAGACAAGAAGATCTTTCAATTCTGAAGGTTTGTTCTTCATCAAAACAAATTAAAAAATCTTGAAATTGTTGTTGCCAATGCTAGTTACCGTGGTTTTTTCCTTCCTTTGTTTTTAGGTGAATGCTTTCATTACACAGGATAAAATGGGTAAACAGAATAGAGAAAAAGTGAAAGAACTGGGAACAAAGCAAAATCTGGAGTCATGGTTACAGTACAAAGATAAACCCAAAGATAAGGAATCAATTACAGGCTCTTCCTCACTCAGCGGCCGGCCGTGAATAAGCCATCAAATCCTCCTGGTAATCGATTGTACCGGCTCTAAAGCTGGCCAGTGACACTTCCTTAGGAGATGCTCTGACATCCCTCCGACAGAAGATGCTGTCGAAATGTAAAAAAGCGGTTACCTAGGGAAACTAGCCAAGGAATGTCAGGAGCTCGAGGCTGGAGACACACCCCGGGGCTCCAGCACAAACTGGCCTGGTGATGTTAAGGCCGTGGACAATAATGGAGAGAGTCCAGTGCAAGGAAAACAAAACCTGGCCAGAGACTGGGATCACTAAAAGGGCACTCAGGAGTCAAGCAAGATCAGAAAATAGTAGGAAAAGACGTGCAGGCATCTTGCCAGAGGCAGGATCTGGCTCCGGGCTGGCAAGCCCAGTTGAAGACCGTCTGAGGCGGGGCAGCCCGGGAGCGTTCGCTCCACTGCATCGGGGACTGTCCGGCTCCCTACGGCCCCGGCCCCCAGAGACGCGGCGGCGACGCGGTGAGGTCCACCGCTCCGAACCTGCCCTCGCCTTCCTGCTACTGGTGTCCAGGGTCCCCAGCTGTTCCGGGCCCGCTCTAGCCGTCCTGCCCGCATCCCTTCATCGCCTCACCTTCCAGTCCCTCCATTGCGCCACCGCCCCGAGCTCAGCGAGACTCCTGCAGCAGCTCCCGCCGCCGCCCAGCCCTGGCTGTAGCAACCCAGCCGCACCTCCCACCCGCTAACATTCCGGGCTCCCATTGGTTCCGCAGCTGCGGGGGCGGGGATCCGTGGGGGCGGGGCCGCGGCGGAGGCTAGGCTCCTGCGGTCTCCGCCTGGCTGCCACCCGGCTGTGTCTCCCCCGGTTACCCTCCAGGGAGCCGCGAGCCGCTTCAGGTTGCATTCTGCGACGCAACGGCGCCTTTGTTTGACTCCAGCCTTGTTTTCCCTCATACCTTAGCCTCCTATTTAGAGTACCTCAGCACCTCATGGACTCCGCTTCACCAGTTCCTCAAATCAAGTCAATGCCTCTGACTTCTAGCCGCCATCCCTCCCAGCAGATACTTTAAGCAGGCAAGCAAACCAAACAAACGCCCAGCACGCTTGCATGCAGCACTCTCTGTTTTCCGCTCTTTGGTCGCATGACTTGACCTCAGCGTATCCCCTAGACTTGATCTTCACACACAGCTTCATAGGTTAAGACACTTTTTTTCTAGAGAAATCATACTTTCTATCGGCGATTGTGGAACTGCGATTGTTCTAAGCCCTTGAAAACAATTTCCTCACCACAAAAGCTTGGTCCAAAAATTAGAAGTGAAACCCAGTCCTCCCACTGTCTTCTACTCTTGGCCTACCCTGTCCCTATACTTTATCATCCTTGAACCAAAACAGTCGCCTGGCCTGATAATGTTTGATCTGGGAAGTTTGAGTTGAGGAATTAAGTTACAACCTGACAGAATGAGGCCCACCCGTCTCTAACAGAGTTCAAAAACCTCCTGAAGATGAAAGTAACTTAAAAACTAACTGAGACAATTTTAATTGTTTTGCTTACAATTACCAGAACTACATTTCTTTGAAAATTAGATTTAGCAATCGTAAACAAGCTGTATTGTTTGTTGACTACAGCGTATCTGCTGGCAAGTTACCAGTATTAATGTGTTGTCCATAACAAACCTCGAATTAATTTTATTGTTAATCTGTTTAATTGAAGAGTTTAACTTCATATCTGACTTTACCTACTATGAAATCAGTTACCTTCAGGAAGCAGGATTCCTCCTACTCTCCACTCACATGAAGATGTTGTTTAAAAAAGAAAACAAACAGTTGAGGGGGCATCATCTCTTACTGAGAAGGTACTCCAAGTCCATTTGAATGTGGTAGAGTCCATCTGTTGTGTGGAGCCAAGTAAAGACCACTTCAACCATGCCTCAATGACTCCGTCTGCCCTTCCCCGGTCCCCCTGCTTCTTCTGTTCCTCTGAGATCCTGGGACTACTTGGCCAACCCGTAGCCTTGCAGGCCATAAGCTACTCTAGACTGGGTGCTGCGGATAGGTCCTTTTTCCTCTTCAGTGCTACTAAGGCAAAGGTAGAGTTTTTGGTGGGGGGGGAAGACCTTTTAAGAGAGCCTTAAGGAGAAAAAAAGCACAGAGAAGAAAATACAAAAAGAAGCCATTGTTACAAATTACAAGTTCTTTCACTGAAGGCAAGACGAATATTGAGTTGGCTGATACCTTATTCGGCATAAAATCTACAGTAACAATAAAAATAATAAAAATAGCAATAAAGAATAAATCATGTGAGGCATGTTTTAGGCCCTTGTCATATGTTGACGAATCTTCAAAAGAAATCTACAAAGTAGATACTACAATCTTCATTTGTCAGAATTAAAATTTTCATTTTCTAGATGTCTCAGAGCAATTAATATTTTGTCAATATTTGTATCACTAGTGAATGGTAGAGCTTGGTTACACCCTTGTCTGTTAAATTCTAAAGCCTATGGTGATTTAATTGGGCTCCTCACTCCCCTTTCTTGCCTTGCATTTTATTATAGCTGCCTCAAGTGTAAACCCAAGTGTTCAGATACGATGTTTAACATATATTTGAGTAGGCATTTCTATAATGAATCTTAATTCTCTAAAACATGATTGCTAGTCTTCCCTACAGGTATTAGTCTCTTCAGAACTTTTATTCTACAGCTACCCTGGCTCCTGCAGCTTTTCCCTGATTCTGACCCCTGAGTAAAGAGGACTTCTTCCTATCTGCCTTCAGTAAGTTCTTTCCTCTGCCGCCTATATACCTAGTCTGAGAGTCTCTTTTGTCTTAGCACTGTATCATGACATTACTTCTGCAGCATTTTTCAGGATGCATTCATTCAACAATTTTTTTTTTTTTTTTTTTTTGAGGCGGAGTCTTGCTCTGTCGCCCAGGCTGGAGTGCAGTGGCCGGATCTCAGCTCACTGCAAGCTCCGCCTCCCGGGTTCCCGCCATTCTCCTGCCTCACCCTCCCAAGTAGCTGGGACTACAGGCGCCCGCCACCTCGCCCGGCTAGTTTTTTTGTATTTTTAGTAGAGACGGGGTTTCACTGTGTTCGCCAGGATGGTCTCGATCTCCTGACCTTGTGATCCGCCCATCTCGGCCTCCCAAAGTGCTGGGATTACAGGCTTGAGCCACCGCGCCCGGCCTCAACAAATGTTTGTTGAGTACCTTCTATGCTTCAAGTCCATTTTATCACTAGCCAGTTACTAAAATGAATGAAACTCATCTTCTTCTCATGTTTTTAAGCACTTATCTGTACATAATTTTTTTACCTGCCATGTGATCTTGTTAACTGAAAATAACATTCATAGATCAATAAGAATTCGAGATCTTCCAACCTCCTTATCATACAAAAAGGAAAACAAAGTTTCAGAGACGTTTCTGACTTGGTCAAGATCACAAAACTAGTACTTAATTGAAATAGATATTATATCAGTGTTTTATTACATCATATCCTTGATTCTTTCCACTTTGCATTATATTGCCTTCAACCACCATTCCCCTGAGCAGATCCACATCTGTTCTGTACGTTCTAAAAAGCTGAGCAAGCTGCATATAGCTTCTTGTTTCAAAGCTCCAATCTCTTGAATCCCACACAAAGTTCAAGTCCCCTTTCAGAGAAAGCCATTGGTTCTCATTCAGATCATTTGCAGAGCGCAACTAAAGGAGATTCTGAGTCTCAGTGAAAACTCAGTTTATCACCTCCACTATGTAGGACGTTTCTTCCTTCCATAACCAGCAGAGGAATGACCTACCACAGTTTGGCTTATAAAAATAATCCATATATTTTGTAATAATAAGAAAATGATAATTTTCATCAAAAAACATAAGAAAATATCTCACTTAAAAGTGTTCTAGATTGAGGAAGCATACTCTGAGTTGGCTCTTGCTAGTTTTATTTGAAGTAAAAATAAAATTTTCTAAGTGTTCAGGGAGAAAATAGTGATAGTTTCTCATGGCCTGGAATAATCAGAAAACATATAGGTAGACTGTCACAGGTGAAGATTTATTGAAGGAAAAGTGTCCTAGACAGGAAACATCAAGAAAAGAAAGAGGGGCTTTAAAAACGTGAGGACTTAAAGCAAACTTTACCTACTATGTTGATTGAAGGGCTATTTCATTCATAGTGTGATAGCAATTCTAGCTCTATGCTTCTCTACTTTCAAAACTAATTTGCAGCTGCAAAAAGATCAGTTTTTTTCAACTTTCAGCTATGATCTTGCCTATCTATCCCTTTGCATCACAATTTCAAATCTTAACTAAAAATCTATTAACCAAAATGTTTATTGAGGTCCTCTCTAGACTAGTCCATTTTTCTGATGCATTCTTTCAACAAATATTTGTTGAATACCTTCTGTGCTTCAAGTCTATTGTATCACTAGCCAGTTACTAAAATGAATGAAGCTCAGCTTCTTCTCTTAGGTTTTTAAGTATTTGTCTGTACATATTTTTTTACCTGCCATGTGATCTTTTTAACTGAAAATAACATTCTGACCAGTAAGAAATTGAGATCTTCCAACCTTGAGTACAACACTGCTCTAGGCACAACAGAAAGCTTCAAAGAAATCTCTCTGATCTCTAGAAAGTTAACATCTAGTAAAGGAAACCCTGAGTAAGGCATAATACAGGGCAATAGAGTGGTTAAGAGTATTACGTTTTAGATGTTGTGGTACAGCTTGTAAATGCAATGGGTTTCACAAGTCATTTACATGAATGGAACAAGTTTAAAGGTTCTATAGAAGTAGAACTTAAATTGTGTCTTGAAGAGTATCATAGAGATCACTGAGGATGCGGGGACAATGGCATAATCCTCCTTAAGAAAATGATGCAAGCCTGGAATGTTTTGGGACAGTCTAAAGAATCAAGGAGAATATTTGTATATATTTTGGTTCATGTGTAACATTTGTTCCTTTTTATAGAGCACAAGCATTATGGCTATATAATTTATATCTTTTTAATCTTAGGGGCAGGATGTTGAGTTAATGATACTTGCTAACACACAGCACATACTTCAACTATTCATGCCAAGGTATCTCTTTTATTTTCCTTTTATTAATTTGTCATTCATCCCCCATTTTCACTCAATTTACCAGCCTCCTCAATATAAGTACAATTCTATTATGTACATATGTCTTTGGATATGTGTGATTCTTTGAAACACATATGGTGCTGTTTTATATATGCATCTGTTTTTAATTTACATAAATGGCATTATTCTATGGCTTTCATTCTGTTTGTCATTTAAAAATTTTAATTTTAATTATTTTATTTAATTTTTAAATTTAATGTTTTTTATCATTCATTCAGAGAGTCACCCATGCCACTGTATGAAATACAAGTTTGTTGCTTCTGGATATCAGATAATAATATTTTACTGTATGCATACACCACCACATTTTACTTACTCATTTCTGTAGTGATGGGCACTGAGCTGATTCTAACCTGCTGCTACAATGAACATCTTTGTGCTTGTCCCCTTATGAACCTGGGCTCAAGTTTCTCTGGGATGCATCCCTGGAATAGATTACTGGATCATATTCACTTCCACTAAGTACACCTAGATTTCTCTCTACAATAATTATACCAGTGTACACTCCCATCAGCAATGTACAGGGCCCATATTTCTATGGCTCAGTAATAGCTGTCTTAGCTCTAATTGTTGAATCAAGAGTTGGCCTTTTCTTCATATACTTGCAAATTCAGATTTGACTTTCAATGAATTGCCTGGTTTTATTCATTTATGTATTGAAATTATCATCTTTTTCTTATGGATATGTAAATTCCTTGTGTATGCTAGATGTTGACCCCTGCTAATTTCTATTATTTAAAAAATCTTTTTCCAGTTTGCCAAATACTTAATAATTTTGTCTATGATACCTTTCCCTGAACAGAAGCCCATAACATTAATTCTATAAAATATGTCAATATATTTCTTTATGAATTGTGCATTGTTTTATTAAAGTTTTCTTCACTTCTAGATTATTGAGGATATTTGCTCACATGTTTTTGTATTCATGTTATCCTTTTAATCTTTCTTAATTAGCTTTTCAACCCATCAGGAATCACCTTTGTGTATTATATGTGTTAGGAATCACATGAGTCCATTTTTCCAAAACTATCTCTAAACAGAAAAAGTAAATATAGACATCACAGAATTACAAATACAAGGATATTATGAGCAGCTTTGTTTCTATAAATGTAAAAGCTGAGAGGAAATGGATATCATTCTGGATAAAATTTAAAATTGTGAGAAGAAACTTGAGTAGAATAAAAATTGTTAATAAATCAAAATGGTAAAGACATCTCTTCACTTTAATGCCCCAGGTAGAGAAAGATTTACAGGTGAGTTTTACCAAACTTTAAGACAAAGATAATTTCTATTGTGTCCAGATTTTCAATAAAATTTAAAAAGAGGAAAGGCTTATAATTAATTTTTTAACATTAGCATAATTTTTTACTACAAGCAATATATGAAAAATTATAGGATTGTCTCTTCTAACATTATATATACAAAAGTCATAAAAGAGATGTTAGCAAGCCATATTCAACCAAATTATTATTAAATAAGGACTATACCAAGAATGAAAGTATAGTTTAATATCAAAAAATATCTAAAATTTTAGCTTTTTTCTACTACTGACAAGCAATGAATTCTGCGTTTGAAATATTTATGATACATTCCAGTGACAAGTTTTGTTATTCTTTGTATTGCTGAATCTACCAAAGATAGGTATATGTGATTAATAATGGTGGAAAAAAGAGGGTTGGTATTGACAAGGAAATGTGATTGGTGATTAGATAATTGGTAGTAATGCTATTTTATTAATTGTACTCCCTCTAAAAAAACAACCAGTTTGGGTGGGGAATGGATAGACAAAAGATAAAAATATATTTCTAGTTTTAAAGATGAAATTCCCTCTTGGATGATTCTACATATTTGGGCATTCGTATCTTAATTTGAAGCACATTTACCTTATGATTAGCTTTGTGGTGTGTCTGACACTGCAGCAGAAGATTGGCATTAGGCCTGGAGAAAGGGATACAGATAGAATGATGTGGGGGAAGGGTTCTGATTTACATGACTGGGACACAGCATGAGTCCATTGGAGGCCTGAATGTTAGTGAACCCAGAATAGAGATGGGAGGACCTGCAGAGGCCACTAGTTGATCTGTTGTTCTCAGAGTAGTATTACTGATATAAAGCTGAGCATATGGCTGTGGAATAAAAACTATAGTTCCCAGCCTTTCTTGCAGCTAAGTAGTCCAGGTGACAAAGAATTCATAACTTCCATGTGCATAATTTTTAAGCGTCTTTAAAGAAAAGAGAAGATGAGCCATTCTCCTTCTTTTTGTTCTCCTCTGTTGTCTGGCATTTGGGCATGACACCTGAGGCTGGAATAGCCATCTTGGACCATAAGGTGACTTTGGGAGTAGAGTCCATTCATAGAAGAGGTAAAAGACTGAAGAAGCATGGATCTCTTGCATCTGGACCATCAATCTCTAAATTTATACAAGAAATAGAAATAATTTTATCTTAAGCAATTTTTTTGAGGGAAAAGAAAAGGCAAGGGGGATTGTTCTACATTTATAGCCAAACTTAACCCTCATAAAACAGAGATTTAGAGGTAAGAAGACAACAAAAACTGTTTTCCCTAGTTTCTTTTATGTTGCTGGGTAACTCTAAAAATTTGCAAAGGTATCAATACCCAGAGCTCTTTTGAGAAGTTATGCACTTCAGCTTTGTCCAATTTTGCCTGTTTTCTCCAGGACAGCCAAGTGTTTTCAAATGCAACTTTCCTTTTGGAGGAAAATAAACAACAAAAAAAGAGAAAACTATCAAAAGTCCTTTCCTCCTTGCTTCATTATTAATCATAGCAGCTTCCTAGGGCCTTGAAAACTTGCTTTAAAATGCTATAAAATATTACAAATATTATATAATGATGATGATGTCAGGGTATTTATACTAAAGACAAAGAAAAATTATCCTGTTATCAATCACCTAAATAAATATTTTGACACTTATTCATGATTTTAAAATCCTTATGGTTCTTCTTAAAGAACCATATTCATAAAACCACCAGATTCTTTGGTTTCTGCAGCTGCCTTTTAATGGAAAGAGTGATATGATAATTCACCCTATAAACATATGCTAATTTATAATATAATTGGTTACTCGATTTTACTTTAAGAAAAAGCTCAAGTTTTTACAGTAGATACACATGTAATTAAAGTTATGCGTTATTAGCTATTTATACAAATGCCATGTTTGCAAACATGACATTCTAGAAAAGTTGCTTGCTTGCATTTTTGTATTGAAAATATACCATTTTATTAATTTATATATTGATTTCTTACTTAGATTGTATATCAAAAGTATGCACCTGGTACATTGTCTATCTAATTTTATCACATGAATCTAACAACTGTCTGCTTGATGTTTCTAAGAGGCAGAGCTTTTTAAGCCTATGTACATTTATGTTTCTTAGCAGCTAATAGATAATCAACAAAACAGAAATAAGAATCTCCTCTGACTCTGTTTTCAAAGCATAATAAAGTTTATGCTTTCATAAGAAAATAAATTCTAGGTACAAAATATTATCTAAAAACATTAGTGTTCCTTAAGTTATATGCAAATTGTTTCTATGAATTTATTTTTATAAAATGAATTTAAATATAATTTACAGGAACACTAATTTTCAAACAATTTGAATGTTATAAAAGACGATAGTGGTTAGCAGTCAGTTTTTCTTTGAAACTTCTTTGAAATTTCTTTAAAAGTGAGAGAGCTCTTAAACCTTTGCAGTGCCTTTGTTGTTATTATGAATATTAATGGCCATTCAGAAGTGAAGGTTGTTGTTGCCTTTCCAAACTCTCCTGTTCTGGAAGGGATGTTCACCCCTACTATTGAGAATGTTGGCTAATGATCTATAACTACTTCTTCTCCATAGAATTGCCCTTCTCATAAAGGGTACTGCCATATCTGAGAGGTTAAGACCCTCCTCTCTGAGGGGAAACTCACAACCAATGACTAACAGGCAGGCTCCATTGATTCAGGCTAGCCTGAAGTTGGTCTTCACGTAAGACTACATTCTTGCTTACCTTTCTTCTGCCCTCAGGCCGTAACTTGCTTTCCTCACTCAAAGGGAGCTATTTTTCAATAAATAACTTCCACAAGAATCCCCTCAGCTTCTAAGGAAACTGACCTAAGACTCCTTTACAAATGGATAATAGCACCAATTTAATGGCCTACTGCTAGTATTAAATGTTGTTCAATCCCATGCCCAGCTGTTACTTTTGGTCTGAGATGAAAAAATTTGCCCTGACTTTCACTGCTCTCCTGAATTACATTCTTGAAACCAAGAATGTAAAATACTGATGGTGATATGTAAACAGACTGCATTTTACCCCTGGAGATTTCAAAGAGCTGATAGTAAATAAACAGATTATCAACTATCTATTCAGTACCTTTGACAGTAATTCTCTGCATTTTCATAAAACATTGTTGTTTTTAAGAACTTAGTTTTTAATACTTCAGTCATGATATTCAATAAATATTTGCTAAATGACTGGATAAATATGAGCGAATGGGTATGGTCTTCAAAACAGTTAATTTAGGAAAGCAGAGAGGTTTTATTTAGCTCCTAATGGTTATGGTTAATATGTTATTATGCACACCATTTCCCATATAGACTCATGTGATAACCTACTTGTGAAGTAGGTGTTATTCTTTCCATTTTTATGTTGCAGAAACTAAGATTTACAAATAAATATTATGTAAGGTTAACGATGACATCAGAGGATTTATACTAAAGACGAAGAAGAAAAACTCTCCTATTATCACTTAAATGATTATCTTGGCACTTCTTCATGGTTTTACAAACCTTATGGCTCTTAAAACAATCAGATCAATCAGATCCTGTGGTTTCTGCAGCTGCCTTTTAATAGAAAAAGCCGTATGACAATTCACCCTATAAATATATGCTAATTATAATTATAATTGATTACTTGGTTTTACCTTAAGAACAAGTGACTTTTTCAAAGCTACAGTTGGTGAGTGGCAGGGTTGGATAATGAAAATAAATATTCTGACTTGAGATCCCATTTGTCATAGCATAACTGCTTTTTCTAGTTGACACTGAGTGTGTGGAGAATGACAAAAGGGAAGACCCTGGATTTAAGCTCTCTTGAGTTTCAAATCATAGCTGATAAATTATCCTTAAACTGAAGTAAAAGCAAGCCGTTTGAGTTATATTTCGTTTCCCTCAATGACAGAATCAATGCATGATGGATAATTTTATCTGTTGACATGGCATGGTCATGTAACCAGAGATTTGGTCAAACATTATTCAGGATGTTTCTGCGGAGGTGTTTTAGGATAAGATAGACATTTAAATTGGTAGACTTTGAATAAAGCGGATTACCCTCCATAATATAAATGGGCTTCATCCAATCAGTTGAAGGCCTTAATAAAATAAAGACTGACCTCCGTCTGGGCAGAGAGAAGTTCTATCAGCAGATTGCCTTTAGGCTCAAACTGCAATGCTTCCCTGGTTCTCTAGCCTGATGTGTTACCCTGCAGATTTTGGACTTGACAAGCCTCCACAGTCATATGAGCCAACCAATTCCTTAAAATAAATTTCTCATTCTTTCTTTCTGTATATACCTGTCCTGTTGACTCCATCTCTCTGAAGAGTTCTGAATGCTTACCCTGTGCTTGCAATGCTTACCAAGGTAGGTAGGCAACCAATTCCTGGAAACCACAAAGTACAAACAAGAATATTCTCTGAAAGAATGTGCAACCTTAATATGACCTGTGTCCTTATTCAAATACCCTACTGGCTGTTTCTAGATGGATAGGATGTCTCCTTTGTTCCCATCCTATTTTCAGAAGTAGCTACTTTATCTCTTAGTATAATAAAAATTTGGACCCTGCAGATAGAGACAAACTCATTGCCTAGTTTCCAAAAACAATAAATACTTAAAAAATTTTAACAATCTTCTCCTACAACAACTTTACCCTGGAAAGACTCAGAAAGGTTTATTAAAAGACTATTCAACAATGATTGGTTGGTTGGCTAAACTAAGGACTGGAACTCAAATCTTCTACCTTCTGACCCTTTGCCCTTCAAGCTGTATTTTTGTGCCTTTTTATATACAAATTATTACAAAGTTCAGTTCAGGAATTGTAAGAATAAAATCTTTTCCTCCCAGGGAACTTAAGATGTAGTTAATTGAGCAAGAATGTATGAAGAATATGGTAATAATACATAATAAATAAATAGCATATTGAATATAATTAAGGGCCAAATGAAGACTACAGAAAATGAGTACTAAATATACTAATTAAAGAGGTTATTATGGGCTGCTTTACCAGGGACGGATTAATGAGTAAAACCAGGCACTGAAGATGGAAGTCCTACAGTAGTTTATAATCTAAATGAGGTAATAAGACATAAAAGTGATTTAAAAATACATGTTCATGCAACCAACACATATAATGCCAGAATGAAAATTCAGGTCAAAAGAGGCAGAAGAGTTATATGCAAAATAGTCCACATGGCTTAAAATTAGGATAGTTTCCTGTAGGAGATGGAATTTGTATTTTGTTCTTGAAGGTTATATAGGATGATGACAGGCATTTTGAGCAAAGGACTGATCATAGGCTTAACAAAGGTAAAAAAGCAGGCATAGTAATGTTACTTTCAGAAAATAATAAAAATATGTTTTAAAGAATGGAAAATTAATTCCACAAGTTTGACTGAGCACTTATGTGAGAAATCCAAATTGTTATCTTGCGATTACTTGCTTTCTGGCATTTCAGATTGTCTTGATTGAGAAGAACTAATGAGTTATAAGATCTCTTTATCAGAGATTAGGAAGTGTTCTGATTCTTCAGGAAATTTTCCCCTAAAATTTATTTATAAAAAAGCATTTTATGGTGAGACTTGGGATTGGATTGAAGACAAATTAGAAAAGCAGTATGACTTCATATTTTCCAGTTTGAATGATTAAAAGCAAGGCAATTATACTAGGAGAAATAACAAAATTGGCAAAGAAGTTTGTTTGAAACAAAAATGTATGTTTGTTAATGTGTAAGAATAAGAAACCTTACAAAATGAAAAATAAAGCCAACTATTTATGGTATTTTCAGTAATAGATGAAATAGATTTCAGTATTTGACAAAGAAAAACGTATTTGTGTTGCTTTCTTAGAAATGAATTGTTAAGGTCCTTTTTTGTAACAGATATTTCCACAAGCAAGATTATGAAGAACTAAGTGTTTTGGTGCTTTCTGACTAATTAATTAACCACTTGTATATGGGAAATTATAGAATAAAGATAATTGTTGGGAAAACCAGCCTCACACCACCCAGCATGTACCCCGAGTCCGGCCGAGACAGAGGAGTTAGAAAGAGACAGGATAAGCATTTAAAAGGTGGGTCCAGAGGACCGGAGTATTGGAGGCTTGCTCACGGCCCAGAGCTCTGAGGCTCCGCCCAATTTATTGGTTTACAATCTCTTTGTTCTCAGGGCAGATGGGAGAGGAAGGAAGGGATGAGGAAAAGGATTGATCAGTTAAGGAGAACTCATGCGTCATTTGGTAAGATGTATAGCAGTGGTGGTTTCTGTGAATTTCCTTGAGCAAAGGCGTGTGTCTAAACTACTTAAGATCTTTAACTTATCAGGACTGAAATGGGTAGGAGCAGGTTTCAGGAGGAGCCAAGATGTTGGATTACACCCCCACTGCTTCAAGGGAGTGTTATCTTCCTGAGCAATCTGTGGAATGCCGCTGAGTGGTTATGCTCTTGGGGCATAAAGACATGCAGGCAATAAGGAGACTTTTCTCCTCAGAGGCCACCCATGGCTTCCCATGGATGTCTCACACAGGGGAGACCAACTCAACTGGCACCCCAGAAACTCTCTTTCCCACATATCCCCCTTTTTTGTCTTTACTAATTTTTTTTGATTAATAACGACCATTGCTATCATAACTCATTCATGGTCTCTGGCTTCTCTCCCAAGGCACTGTCCACATCTGTAGACTAAAAACAGCATAAACAGACACAAACCAAAATAAAATTTGCAATTGTTGATCCACTTATGGTTTTAATCCACTTTAAAGGATTGGTATTAGAAAGGCCATCAGCAGCTACAGCAAGCATATCAGCTCCAGGCAACAGGGTGAGATGAGCCTGAGATGCCTCAAAAACTTGTTTTTTCAGTTTAGTAATATCTAATGTTAAATTATCTTCTTTTCCTTGTAGGTGATGTCTAATCATTTCCCAATGGTGTTCAATGGCATTATAAGAGCTAGGAGTAATACAAAAATCAGAAGTATTCCAATCACATTGCATTCAAATTCTATGCTCCAAGCTCACAATCTGATCTCCCATTCAAATTACTGTTTGATGGAGATCATTAATTTGATTTGCCAAATCTTTATCTATTTGACTTTGGGAATTCCAGAGCTTAGAAGAACTTTTCTGCCAACTATCCACAAAGCTCACAGTTTGAATAGAAGAGTGCAAAGCAACACCAGCAGCAGCAGCAGTAGCTGTGACAGCTATAAATCCCATGATCACAGCTATTAAAGTAAATATGAATCTCTTTGATCTATTAAGTATTCCTTTTAGTACCTCCGTGATAATATGTACGGAAGGAGAGGCCTCCCAACATCTATTGAGGGAAACAGGTATCCAAACTCCTTTTTGGGCCTTAACCAGTAAAATGTTATTATCTTTATTAAAGGCAGAATTAATGCAGGTAAAAAGATGACAGCTGATGCCTGATATGGTTTGAGAGTCAAGTAGGATATTGATTTTTCCCACTGCCAACATAAGAGGAGGTTTAACACAACTCCGCAATGGGACCGTCTGATTAGCGGTCATGACTATAACAAATCGAAGTTTTTTACTATGGATCTCTGTTTTATATTCTCCTTTCCAAATCCAAATTGGGGTTTGAGCCATCATTAATTTCCACAATTCTGGATGTTCTGGACTTATAATTGGATCAATCATTTTTGGGCTTGGAGGATCCATACTGTTCTCCTCCCACTTAATAGGGTAATTTGTTTCAATTCTTCTGTAAAATTTTGGTGTATTATTTGTGTAGTCGTTTGCGAAAGGAGTCCCTCTACAATCTTCGCACTGTCCAGTACAATTTGCTGCAAAACATCCCCTAGAAGCCCGATCAATATGATGCCGTAGGAATTATTCTGCAGTACAGCAGCACTGTTTACAATACAATCTTCCCAGGTTAGCACTTCTAGATTTCCAGACCATTTAGTGGCCTGCCTAGAGCAGGGCTTCTTATTCAGTTTAAATTTATTAATCTGGCAATGTGTCATAACATAGCGGTGGTCAAGGTATTTAATAGTGTCCAAAGATGGAAATGTTCTTCCACTGATTGCATGAATAGAGGCTTTTGATCCATTATGTGCAGGGACATAAACTATCCAACTTTGTTTATCGTAATTTAAACATCCTGCTACCAGCCCCAGGCAGATGGGAGGAAAGCGATAACCAATGGAAACATTCATTAACATTCCTTCCTCCTCTGGATGAGTAGGACCTTGGTTATCTGTTGGTCCAGGCATCCAGACACTGTCATTAGCACAAACTTCCACCTGGGGGTCTAACCATGTAATAGACCTAAGCAGTGGTGGGAATGAAATGTAGGCCCAATAAGTGTAATTTTGATCTGCATCTCCCTTAATAGGTCTAACTGCTGCCTGACATTTTGTATTCGCATTTTCATAAGCAAGCAGCTGAATGATCACTTTCCTGGCATGAGAATCCAGAATAGCCTTTTGAGCCATATCTTGCAAACGGGCAATAAAATCTGGATAAGTCTCCCTTGGACCCCATCAAACTGAATTAAAAGAAGAATAAGTAGTACCAGGGTCATGAATTTTTTCCTAGGCTCTTAGGCATATAGTTCTGAGCTGATCAACAGCCTCATCACCCATTACCATCTGTTGATTTAGAGTACCCCATGCCTGTCCAATTCCAAGCAATTGATCAGATGTGATATTAATGGGAGGTTGGGTTTGAACATTTCTGCATGCCTGACTTGTTGCTTCATCCATCCACCAGGTTTTAAATTGGAGAAACTGAGAGGGGAACAGGGTGGATAAGGCTAATGACTCCCAATCCATAGGTATTAAACACTGGTTATAAGCCACAGATTGTAACAAGGAATGAACACAAGGAGAATTTGGCCCATATTGTCCAATTGCTTGCTTCAAGTCTTTTAATATTTTAAAAGGAAATGGCTCCCAGTGTGCTTGAGCAAGTTCTCTGGGATCCTCAGCTGGAGAAATAATGACCAGAAACTGCCAAGTCCCACATCCCCCATTTCTTGTTCCTGATGAATGGATGCCTGGATTCTCCCTGCACCATAATTTGTATTTGGACCAGCTCGCAGCATTTCTCTACTATAATTAACAGGTGGACAAGCCTGGATCATTCCCTCACTTTAACTGGCTGTTGGGCAAAGCTGAAGCTTCCCTTTGCCATAGTTAATGGCAGGGCATGCAACAATGGGAACGGCAAGCCACGTCTCAGGCTCCTGTTTCAAAAATTCATAAGGCTGAAGTGGGGTAGCCATTCCGGACCTTCCCCTAAAGGCGCAGTAGGTGGAACTGTTTCTTTTGTAAGTTTTTGGAGGTTAGCATATATTCCTTCCTGTTTCTCCCCCTTTTTAAAACTAGACTGTGATGGTTGACTTTGCTGATCATCAGACTCCTGATTATTAAACTTTTCTATGTCATCCTGAAACTCCTCCTCTTCTTCCTCAGTGTGGAAGGGCCCCAGTGCTGTTTTAATTGCTGACCACACAGACCAAGCGGAGAAGGAAATATCATGGCCCTCTTGTGCTCATTTTAAGTCTGATACGACCTTGTCCCAATCTTTTACATTCATGGTTCCATATTCCAGGAACCAAGGAGAATACTTTTCTACGAGATTGAACAAAGATGTGAGATTTTGCGTACTCACAATTAACCCCCTACAGTGCTATAACTGCTGCACCAGGCTTAAGTAATTAGTAAACTCACTTTCAGCCTGACCCATATTTTCCTGAGGTTAACCTGGAATTCTCCGAGTGCTCTAATTACCCATAGAGCCTGAAGTGAAAACGTACTCTGGCATCCTTTGTCAGTCATCCTCCACTTTCCATGCTCTGGCGTTTCTTCACTGGATTATTTGTAGAGATTGTGGGAAGCCCCACGTTGGGCGCCACAAGTTGGGAAACCAGCCCCACACCACCCAGCGGGTACCCTGAGTCTGGCAGATACAAATGGGTTAGAAAGAGACAGAATAAGCATTTAAAAGGTGGGTCCAGGGCACCAGAGCATTGGAGCCTTGCTGAAGGCCCAGAGCTCTCGAGCTCCACCCAATTTATTGGTTTGCAAGTTCTTTGTTCTTAGGGCAGATGGGATGGGGAGGAAGGAGTAGGAAAAGGATTAATCAGTGAAGGAGAACTCGTGAGTCATTTGATAAGATGTATAGCAGTGGTCGTTTCTGTGAATTTTCTTGAGCAAAGGCGTATGTCTAAACTACTTAAGATCTTTAACTTATCAGGACTGAAAGGGTGGGAGTAGGTTTCAGGAGGAGCCAAGATATTTGATTATACTCGACTGCTTCGAGGGAGTGTTATCTCCCTGAGCAACCTGTGGAATGCCACTGAGTGGTTATGTTCTTGGGGCATAAAGACGTGAAGGCAATAAGGAGACTTTTCACCTCAAAGGCCACCCATGGCTTCCCATGGGTGTCTCACACAGGGGAGACCAACTCAACTGGCACCTCAGAAACTCTCTTTCCCACAGATAAAGACACTGAGTTAATTATCACAAGATTGGTAGGCAAAGTTAATGACCTTTTATAACATAGGATTCAACTTTAAGTGACCAAACACAGGTTTCCAAAATAAAAGTATGTAAGAGTTATTTAAAGTTACAAGTGACTATTCTGTGGCATTGTAAACAGCATTTTCACTATTTTATGAAAGTACTTTGACTTTCTTAGCAAATAAACAGGCAAATATTAAATTTTGTGATAAAAATACAGATTAAAATAGATGTAACCTAAATTTTTTTCTGGCATACCTAGATATCCAATAGAATTTTCCTTATGTATGTAGTGCAATATGTAGTGTAATGGTGAGCTAAAGGATCTGTTCAAAAACAACTATGGCAATAATTTCTCATTCTTTCAAGATTTGTCAGTAAATTTCTAACTAAGGCTTGCAGAATTTAGCATCCAAAATATTTTTGCATTCACGGTTGAAAAGAACCAATATATGGTTTATACTTTGTATATCCACATGACAAAGAAGTAAACACAGTTGGATCTAGTTTGGAGCATGTAGGATACACATCTGAAGTCTGAATATTAGGATTTTCAAATACTATTTTTACTATCTTTATGTCCAGAGATATACTTACTAGGTTTAATATAGCCAAGAAATTTAAAGTAAGTTAAAATTTATTTTCAAATTAAAAATAAGGCTTAAATGATATATCCCTTACAAATAGATATTAGAAATACAAAAATACTAAGGAACATTCTTATAATTCTGTTAGAATTTTCACTTATTTCTTTATACACAGTGAGGTCTCTTCATAACAACTACTTTATAGTTGTTCCTTAGAAACAACACCAGAAAGAAATTACAGATTACTTTTGTGCTCCAACTCAATGTTGAACACTTTGCTAAGTCTGTGAAGTCTGGCTGAAAATTGCAGCTTTCATGCATCATAGCTTTTATACAATATTAGAACAGAATTGACCCTTCTGAAGTCAACCTCTTCTTTGAGAGTTTTTATTTAAATTAAACACTCTGCTGTGGGAAGTCCAATATTTTTGCAGTTTACAGATTTTATATTCAACTTGTCATATCTGACTCCAAAGACACAGTCCTGCTGACATATCAACTTAACCTCTGATGCTTGGTCTCTTCCCCATGCTTCATGGTAATTTCAATGCGGGAGTCAGACTTTTTTAATATTCCCTAAATACTATTTCCATAAGCATCTGTATGTAGATTTGTAAAAACTACATCTTAAGAATACTACACCAAAAATGTAAGTTCGGATAATGACACTTAAAGATGAAAATGTTAAAGACATAGTTGAAGACTCTAGTAGAAACCTTCATAATTTGATACAAAGCAACTATTAAATCTTGATTTTAAATAACAAGTTTTTTAACAAACTCATTACACAGTGAAATTAAAAGTGTATAACTAAAGCCAGCTCTGAAATCAATAGCATTTGTTATCATTAGAAAGTTATATTTTAGGCCGGGCGCGGTGGCTCAAGCCTGTAATCCCAGCACTTTGGGAGGCCGAGACGGGCGGATCACGAGGTCAGGAGATCGAGACCATCCTGGCTAACACGGTGAAACCCCGTCTCTACTGAAAATACAAAAACTAGCCGGGTGAGGTGGCGGGCGCCTGTAGTCCCAGCTACTCGGGAGGCTGAGGCAGGAGAATGGCGTGAACCCGGGAGGCGGAGCTTGCAGTGAGCTGAGATCTGGCCACTGCACTCCAGTCCGGGCGACAGAGCGAGACTCCGCCTCAAAAAAAAAAAAAAAAAAAAAAAAAAGAAAGTTATATTTTAAATTAAATCATATCTTTGAATTTTTAAGAATATGGATAAAAATGAAAAAAGTTTGTCTCCTTTGTTTTTTTACATATATTTTCATGTAGATCATTTACAATATTCAAGTGATTCACAGAACTTTCCACATCTTAGTCCAATAGTTCACTCTTACACAGCTGAGAGTCATCTAGGCCATTGTGTCCTGATTTGTAGGAATGTAGTATATAAAATTGAATGACATTTAATATTACATGTTTTCTAACTCAGAGAGTAAACATAGGATAAAATAGACTAAAATGCAGAATGCAGACTAATGTGGTAAAGTTTAATACATGTTGTAAATTTTGGAAAACTAGGAACCTATAAATTGGTTAGATATGAACATCATATTGAAATTAATAGGATTTAGAAAAAAAAAGTTTTAACATTTATTTTAAGTTCAAGGGTACATGTCCAGGATGTCCAGGTTTGTTACATAGGTAAATGTGCGTTAAGGGGATTTGTTGCATAGAGTTTTTTCATCACCCAGGTATTAAGCCTAGTATCCATTTTTTATTTTCCTGATCCTCTCCCTCCTCTCATGCCCAGTGTGCATTGTTCCCCTGTATGTGTCCATGTGTTCTCATCATTTAGTTACTTCTCACTTATAAGTAAGAACATGTGGTACTTGGTTTTCTGTTTCTGCATTAGTTTGCTAAGAATATTGACCTCCAGTTCCATCCATGTCCCTGCAAAGGATATGATCTCATTCTTTTTATGGCCACATAGTATTCCATGGTGTATATATACCACATTTTCTTTATCCAGTCTATCATTGATGGGCATTTGAGTTGATTCCATGTCTTTGCTATTGTGAATAGTGCTGCAGTGAGCATATGTGTGCATGTGTCTTTATAATAGAATGATTTATATTCATTTGGGTGTATACCCAGTAATGGGATTGCTGGGTTGAATGGTATTTCTCCCTTTAGGTCTTTGAGGAATCACCACTCTATCTTTCCATAATGGTTGAACTAATTTACACTCCCATCAACAGTGTGAAAGTCTTCCTTTTCTTCCACAACCTCACCAGCATTTATTGTTTTTTTGACTTTTTAATAATAGCTGCAGTTTACTCTGAAGTGAACACCAAGAAATAAGTATTCATACAATTACAGCTGAACTGGGTGGGGAGCAGCTAATGGAACTATTGGAGGGTAACGGAACTATTGGAGGGCTCCCCAAATCCAATAGTCTGGTTTGCAGACATGACATACCCAAGGGGACCCCAATCAAGTAAGGTACCATTATCAAACAGAGGTCTTTGATGTAGTGCAGGTTGTCTGCATGGGGACCAGTGGACAGACTCAAACATATTGCCAGTCCCTTCTTGGACAGCATATAGGAAGATTGTTTCATTAGAAATCTCAGTAAGATTAATAGTAACAGCAGAAATAAAAGTCAAGTTTGCGGGCTTAGCATCCCTTTTAGGCTGATAGTAAAGATACTCCTGAAGAATGAGAGTAATGCATGTATCTTGGGCCATTGTGGAAAAACAGAGAGGGGTGTTGCTAGACAATAAAGTTAAGGAGTCATTAAGTTTGATCCATCCCAAATTTTCAGTGAGGGGGTAAGACAGGGGCATCCATCGATCTCCCGCCCAAAAAGTATCATTAGATGACAAAGGTAGGTCAGCATCCTACCATGTAATAACATCGAAAACAGGGGGATTCAGAACATGACTCCAATAAGCATGTTCTTGAGCTGAGCCCACCTGGCAAAGAACAAGAATTACCAGCCATGTCTGTCTTACTTTCTCAGAAGCTTACCCCATTACTGCCAGATACATAAGAAACTGGTTCTCTGCAGTTACAGGGGCCCCCATGGCTGCAAGCTGGATAGTTGCCTGCTGATCCAATTTCTTTAGCTGTCCTCAGGTAATGTCAGGTGCCTTCCAACTCATCATGATCATTTTTGGTCGATTCTCCAATGACAGCTCCTTCATGATCAGGAGGGGGCTGTTTGGTGGTCTCCAACTGATAATATGGTTTCACTCCTTTTATGAGGATTCACTCTACTCCTGTAGTTTCTGAAACACAAACCGCACCTTGACTCCATTGCAATGCTTCATAGGTTTCTCCCAATTCCCTGTACAAATGTCTCAAATTAACACCTTTCTTTTTGTGACGTCAACTGGTTTCATCCTATGATCAATAGCTGTCCAGGCATCTTGTCCGAGATTCAAAAAATTGAGAGTAAATAATACCATTGCTATCTGTTCTCGAGGTGAGAGCCCCATATTCCCCCTTTTTTGTTTATTAAGATATACTTTAAAAGTTCAATGAACTCGTTCAACAATGGTCTGACCAGTTGAGTTATAAGGAATACCAGTTTTGTGTTGTATGTGCCAAAGTTGCGATGTATATCCAAATCGAGTGCTAAGATAGCAAAGACCATTATCAGTTTTTATAGTTTGTGGAAGACCTAAGGTCATAATAGTTAAAAAATATGAGCAATTGCATCTTTAGTTTTTTTCTCCAGTTTGGGGAGTAGCATGTGTCAGGCTCATATAAGTGTCCATGGTAACATGGAGAAATTTGAAGTGTCCAAAGGGTGGATGCTGAGTAACATCAGTTTGCCAGATAGCATTAGGCACCATACCTCATGGGTTGGCACCCAGTCCCAATGAAAAAGAGGAGAGAAAATGCTGTTGGCAATAAGGACAAGTTTTAATAATCATGCAAGCTTGAGCAAGTGTCAAAAAAACTGTTGTTTAAGACTGTGTACATTCTGACGAAAAAAGAAATGATCAGCTTGAGCTCACAAAAATGCAGAAGAGTCTGCAAACCACATCTGTGGTCGTGCCAGAGCATCAGCTCAAGAGTTCTCTCCTGATAAGGGACTAGGTAGCCCAGAATGAGAGTGAATATGTGTGATGTAAAAAGGGTGATGATGGGCAAAGAGGAGCATCTACACTTTGAGAAACAGGGTTAGTAGGGGTTCATTAGTAATGCCTTTCAGATGTGTGAGATCTAAATGAATAACACTGTACACTGCATAAGCAGAATCACTATATTGATGTCTTGGTGAGGAAAAGTTTGTAAGACCAATATTAGGGAACCTAACTTTGCCTGTTGTGTAGCTGTGAAATCCCAGCTGTGGATTTTTTTTCTGCCAGTTTGCATGACATCTTGCAACACTATGGTTGCCTTTTCCATTTTTCCTGAAGCATCTGTGAAGACAGTAGTAGCATGAAGCAGGGCTCAGAGACAACAATAAATACAATTTAACAGGCACAATTTGTAAAAAGTTCAGGAGCTTAGAGGCTGGTAAATGGAAACTGATATTTCCAATAAAGTCAGCCATTGCAACTTGGCAATCAAGATCACAAGTTAAGAGAGTATGAACTTGTTCCTTCCTTAAAGGTAGGAAAAGAGTAATAGGGTCATATCCTGATAATTGGATGCAACTTCGGTGTCCCTTTATGAGAAGAGAAGCTATTAAATCTGTAATCTTTTGCATATGTTTATAAGGGTTATGAGACAGGTAAAGCCATTCCAAAGGAGAGACAAAGGAGAGACATCTGTTCCAACTTGCCCAAGCATCCCTGTAGGACTGTGAGGGGTATTAAAGATAGAAAGATCTATAGGTCTGTCAGAATATAAATGTGAGATGCATTGTTGGGCCAAAGCTTGCTCCACAGTGTTAAGCTCTGCCTGTGCTAGCGGAGAGAGGACTCACAGCGAATTTAAAGCAGGGCCACCTTTCAAGGTGTCAAAAGATTAGTCAAAGAATTTGTGGGAATGCCTAAATAAGGGTATATCCAATTAATCTGTCCTAGGACTTGCTCTGATGTATTAAGGCTTAAGTGCTGTGGGAGAATTATTTTTGTAAGCTGCAGCCTCAGAGTAGTAGACAAAATAAGACTTCCTAAATAGAGCCACGGAGTCATCAGCTGAATCTTTTCTTGTGCAATAACGAGACTATATTGTGACATATGCTGTACTACCATTGCATAAAGTTGATGCAGTAATGACTATTGCTGAGCAGCTATCAAAATATCATCCATATAGTGGAAGATTTTTGCCTGGGGGAAGGATTGACGCATAAGAAGTAAAGCTTCGTGTACGTAAAGCTAACGTATAGTAGGGCTATTCATCATCCTTTGGGGTAGAACTGACCATTGATAGCATTGAACTGGCTGTTAATTATTATAAGTGGGAATGGTAAAAGCAAATTTTTCTCAATCCTCAGGATGCAAGGGTATGGTGAAAAAAAAAATCCTTTATATCAATGACAATAGGAGGCCAGTCTTTGGGGATCATAACTGGAGAAGGCAATCCTGGTTGCAAAGGTCCCATAGGAAACATCACAGCATTAATAGCATGGAGGTCATACAATAACCTCCATTTTCCTGACCTTTTTGGAATAGTAAAAATAGGAGTGTTCTAGGGACTGGTAGTAGGCTCAATGTGGCCAGCATCTGGTTGTTCTTGTACTAGACATTGAATATGCTCCAGTTTTGCCTTCTTAATGGGCCATTGCTCCACCCATACCGGACTGGTAGTTTTCCACTTGATTCTGATAATTTTCAAAGGAGCAGGGGCCCCTACTAAAAGGGTGGTGGAACAGAGAGGTTTAAGTCCCACTTTGCTAGGGCATCTTGTCCCCACAGAGGTAACAGAATTTCTAAGATAAAAGGCTGAAGATGGGCAACCTTGCCTTCCCTACCCAAAAGTGGATGGATATGCCTACTTTTAAACTGCTGTTGATACCTTCCAACACCCATGATAGAACATAAGGCAAGAGAGGAAGACCAAATCTGAAGGCCACTGTTTTTTAGCTATAATAGTTTGGCCCTGTGTCAATAATTCCCATAAAAATAACTCCATTAATTGTTACTTCCAAGTATGGACTATAAGATGACACTAAACTACTCCAAAAAACTTTCATGCCTGAATGGCCAAATCCTGAAGCCCCGCGGGTCTCTGTCGAGCATTACCTTGAAGAGCAGGAATAAGAATAATCCAAGCAAGGTGAGTTCCTTTAGAGATGGCGTGGACCCCTGACACCTGTGCCATAAGTTTTATTTCTCCTAAATAATCTGAATCTATAACTCCAGGGAAAATTTGAATTCCTTTAAGTGTACTAGAAGACCTTCCAATAATCAATCCAAATGTCCCTCTGGATAATGGGCCATAGATCCCAATTGAAACCATCTGGACCCCGTCTTGCTCTTAAAGCACCATGTTCGTTATGACTGCGAGGTCCAGTTCTGCACTGCCAGAGGTGGTGGAAGAGAGGTCATGGATGCTATTTCCGGTCCTGACTCGGAAGGGAAAGCCATTCCCAAGTTTGGAGGTTGGTGTTCCTCCATGGACTTTTCTGGCTGCTGAAGGTCTCACCCCTTTTCTCGTTTCCTGATAATGGGTTTCCATCCTTATCAAATTTTGATTTGTTAGCCCAGTGCTTACATTTACCACATCACGGGCATTCTTTAGAGGGTATTTTAGGGGCCTTTGATTTCTTTGGGACTCCCTTTTGTCAGCATTCTTTGACCATATGCCTAGTTCGACCACAATTATAACATGTGGCCCTGGTCATCATTGCAGGAAAAGTCTGAGCCAGATGAGTCGTAGTGCCTACATCCTGGCACACTTTAATAAACACACCGATTTCAGTGGCAGTGGCTCGGACTGGGGTTGTTGCTGCCTGACAATCCTTATTTGCATTTTCAAAAGTCAATTGCAACATAAGAAGTTTGATGGCTTCAGGATGGGGTACCTGTCTTTCAATTGCAGCCAGCAATTGGTTGATAAATTCAATGTATGTTTTTGTGGGACCCCGTCTACCCGTCACAGAGGAACCATGGGATTGTCCCATGGGTATTCTCTTCCATGCCTGTATCACCAGCTGCGAGCATTGAGGAAATAGACAGTCGTTCACCTCAGCCTGAGCTAAAGCAAAAGGCTCTGTTCCCAATAGCATATCAAGCTGTACTGGGATATTATTATCCAAATTTTGCAAAGATTGCTGCATGGCTAGATCACTATACTCACTCCACCACACAGTATATTCGGCAGCTGAGACCAAACCTTTTACCAGCGTTTTCCAATCATGTGGAATCATCTTATAACCATTTCCCAGGGCCTCAACCATCCCAAGTAAAGGATGAATGTATGCCACTTTTGCGGATACTTTTTTTTTTTTTTTTGAATCCTTAAAGACAGCAACAGGCAAGTTCTCATGCTGTCTCCTGTTATTTTGAACAATGACAGGAAATGAATGCACCAAAAAGCGCCTCAGGATCTCCCCAAGTCCCTCCTGGAGGCACCTCTCTAGTAGGGAAGTTTGTCAAGGGGATGCGGCCACCGGGTCATATAGATGTTCTCTGACTGGAGGTCTTATCTAAGAATCATCTCTTGGATGGCCTCCAAGCTCCTCAAGGGAGATGGGAGATGCTGTTGTCTGAAGGGGCCAATGGATGAAAGTCTTCTTAAGAGTGGAGGCAAAAAGGGCAATGGCTTTTCTATTGGGGGAGGAAAAGGCTCCAGTCCATCCTCATCATCACTAGAAAAAGTCTCTTCTTTATGCCCCACTGAAGGGAATGAAGTCAGGGGAGGAGCCCCTCCCTGTTGTTCCAGTTCCTGTGTTTACTTTCCCTATAAATCTTCTATTCAGACAATTACAGCTGAATGGGATGGGAAGCAGCTCCTCCAAGGGAGTGCTGCCAGCATTGAGAAAATAGATGACCGTCCACCTGAGCCTGAACTAAAGCATCTAAAAAGATGGATCCAAAAAGATCCCTCTGCCAAGTATTTATTGAGAAGATTTGTTGAACTACAATTTAGGCAAACAAGAAATATCCACCAGGTGACTATTTGTGCTTGGGTCATGAGGCGCAAATGGCCTTGTTTATTACATCTAAAAGCACTCAAACCACCTTCTTAGGTGCTGTGTTCAGCACTCCTTATCACACATCCTGTTCCTTGTCCTGTTTTGAGAGTCAAGGAGTTACAGTCTCATGCACGAACAACATGCCCACAGTACCTCAGCATTTTTCCATGCCTCGACCTCAAATGCCTTGCACATAAGCTTGAATGTGTTGTCCTATACCCCTCACAAATAACCACTCTGATTAGTGTGAGATGGTATCTCATTTGTGGTTTTGATTTGCATTTCTCTAATAATCAGTGACGTTGGGCTTTTTTAATGTGATTTTTGGCCAAAAGTATGAGAAGTGTCTTTTCTTTTGAGAAGTGTCTGTTCATGTCTGTTGCCCACTTTTTAATGAGATTGTTTTTCTCTTGTAAATTTGTTTAACTTTCTTATAGACCTGGGTATTAGACCTTTGTCAGATTAGATCCCATTTGTCAATTTTTGCTTTGGTTACAATTGCTTTTGGTATCTTCATCATCACATCTTTGACAGTGCCTATGTCCTAAATGCTATTGCCTAGGTTTTCATCTAGGGTTTTTATAGTTTTGGGTTTTACAATTTTTAATCCATCTTGAGTTGATTTTTAGAAAAGCTAATAAAAAAGGTTGAGTCTAATAAGGTTTCATGTTACTTTCTTTATGAAATGTTGAATTCACGTTTATTTTCTTTTATCTGACTTGTCTTTACATTTTCTCAATCCCTCATCCTCTTTACCATTTCTCAATTTCTCAAGACAAAAATTCGAATTGGCTGTTTGTTTAACATCAGCCTTCAATGTTACTTTGTACTGATATTAATAAGCATTGTCTGAAATTTCAGAAGGTAATAAAGTCAGCAACCACTCCTGGAAATATTATCTGGTTGGCTGTGTTTTACAACAAAGGTGGTTAGTTGGATATTCAGTAAATTAAAGGGAATTGATACAATAAAAATAAACAGCAAAAACAAAACCAGTGACAGAAATCTCAAATTTAAAAAGCCCATTCTCAGCCAGACACAGTGGCTTATACCTGTAGTCCCAGAACTTTGGGAGGCCATGGCAAGAGGATCACTTGAGTCCAGGAGTTCAAGACTAGCTTGGGCAACATAGTGAGACCCTGCCTCTACAGAAATAAAAAGAAAGAACTGGGTATGGTGACACACACCTGTAGTCCCAGCTAGTTGGCTGAGGTGGGAGGATCACTTGAGCCTAGGAGGCTGAGGCTGCAGTGAGCCATGATGGCACCATTGCACTCTAGCCTGGGCTACAAAGCAAGATCCTACTTTTTTTTTTTTTTTAAGTCCATTCTACAGATTTATTAAAAAGACAAAAGAGAGCAAGTAAAGATGTAGAGAAAAGGGAGTCTTTGTATAATGTTGGTGGGAATGTAAATTAGTACAGACATGTAAAAAATAGTATGGCAACTCTTCAAAAAATTAAAAATAGAACTACTACTACAATATGATCCAGAGGGTATGAAATAGATATGTCAAAGAGATATTTGCATCCCCACGTTCATTGCAGCAATATTCAAAATAGCCAAGAAATGGAAACAACACAAATGTCCAACAACAGATGAATGAATTTTTAAAATGTTGCATATATACACAATGGAATATGATTAAGCCTTAAAAAATAGGAAATTCTGTCATTTATGACAGCATGGATGAATGAAGAGGACATTATGTTAAGTGAAATAAGCCAGGCACCGAAACACAAATACCTAATGATTTTACATATTTGGAGTGTAAACATGTTGAACTCAGTGAAATAGTAAAATTGTGGTCACCAAAGGCTGAAGGACAAGGGGGAAACAGGGAGATATTGGTCAAAGGACAACATTTAAATTAGGATGAATAAGTCCAAGAGAGCTGTTGTATATCATACTGACTACAGGGCATAATAATATATTGTATATTTGAAAATTGCTGAAACAGTAGATTTTAAATGTTCTCACTGCAAAAAAAAATGATAGTTATGGAGGTAAGGTATATGTTAAATAGCTTGATTTACTCATTCTACAATGTATACGTATTTCAAAATATCATGTTGTACACTATAAATATGTATAATTTTTACTTGTCAATTTAAATAAACAAATATTTTAATTCTAATAAGTACATGCATTTCTGATAAAATAATAATATAATCATAACTGACTCTAGTCACTTATAACAATGGAAAGCAAGGTCAATTTCAAAGGGCTGGATGAGGAAAAAAAGTGATTTGCATGGAGAAGTAGGGAATGGTGGCTAGGCCTTTGGTCTCTAGAGCAGAGTTTGGCAAACTACAGTCCGTAGACCAGCTGTCTGTTTTAATAAATAAAATGTTATTGGAACACTGTCATCCACATTAATTTATTAATGCTGTTTTTGCACTGCAATGGCAAAGCTGAGTATTTACAACAGAGATTGCATGGCCTATAATGCCTAAAATATTCACAATATAAATAGAAGAAAAAGAACAAAACAACTAAATAACTATACAACTAGTTAAAGCTAAAACTCAGTAAACAAATTTAAATGGACTACTAAAAATATTCAAGCAATCCAAAAGAAAGTAGGAAATAGGAAACAGAGAGACGAGAACACAAAAGATATCAAGATAAAACAAATAGTAAAATGTTTGATATGTCTCCAAATCTATCAAAAATTACATTAAATGTAAATAGTTTCAATAGATCACTTAAAAGGCATACTATAAAATCATTACAACAAAAAGAAGCAACTATATGCTGTTTACAAGAAATTCACTTTTTTTTTTTTTTTTTTTTGAGACAGAGTTTTGCTCTTGTTGCCCAGGCTGGAGTGCAGTGGCAGGGTCTCAGCTCACTGCAACCTCTGCCTCTTGGGTTCGAGCGATTCTCCTGCCCCAGCCTTCCCAGTAGCTGGGATTACAGGCGTGTGCCATGGGGTTTTCACCATGTTGGTCAGGTTGGTCTCAAACTCTTGACTTCAAGTGATCCACTTGACTCAGCCTCCCAAAGTGCTGGGATTACAGGCGTGAGCCACTGCAACCAGCCAGAACTTCACTTTAAATATGATGATTTGTAGTTTAAAAGCAAAAGGGTAGAGAAATATAAATCATGAAAACACTAATCTTAAGAAACTTTGAGTGCTGTATCAACAGCAAATAAAGTAGACTTTACAGCAAGGAAAACTGTGAGAGATTAAGAAAGACCTTACACAATGATTAAAATCATCAATTTACCAAGAAGTGATATCAATTAGATTATGTACCAAACAACAGAGCTCCAAAACCGCATGATGGAAATACCAACAGAACTGAAAGGATAAATGGAGAAATTAAAAATTAGAGTTGGAGATTTAAACTATCGTCTCTGGGTAATGAATAGAACAAATATATAACTATTATGTATCCATAAAAATTAAAAATTAAATTAAAATTAGAATAAATAGACAAAGCAATAATCAAAAATGTTTTAAAAATTAAACAACACTATCCATCAACTGGAACTAATTGGCATTTATAGACACTCTACTCAACAGTAGAAGAGATGCAAATAATTTTCAAGGGCACATGGAAAATTCAACAAAATAAGCCATAATGCTAAAACAAATTAAAATAATTTTAAAAATTCAATGCATTATCTACACATAGTGGGATTAAATAGAAATCATTTAAAAAGATGTATGGAAAATCCCCCCAACACACATACATACCCAGGCATAGTTGGAAATCAAACATGTTTCTGAATAGCCCATAGGGCAAAAGCAAACTAAAACCACACTGAGATATCACTTCACACCATTAGACACCTCTTAGAATGGCTGAAATAAAAACATATTGACAGTACTGAGGATTGGTAAAAATACAGAGCCATTTGAAGTCTTACATTTTGCTGTTGTGAATGCAAAATGTGACATCTACTCAGAAAAATAGTTTAGAGGTCTCTTATAATGTTGAATATACGCTTGACTGCTTGACCTAGCAATGCTGCTCCTAAGTACTCATTCTAGATAAATGAAAACTTATGTTTAAACAAAACCCTGTGCATGAATGTTTATAGTAGTTTTATTCATAATTGCCCCAAACTGGAAACAACTCTAACCCCATGCAATAGTTGAAAAGATCATCTCTGGCATATCCATACAGTGAAAAACCAGTCAGCACTCTAAAAACAAAAAACAAACAAACAAAAAAACCCAAACTATTGATACCCTCAACGACATGAACAAATCTCAGAGGTGTTATGCAGAGGGAAAGAAGCTAGTCTCAAAAGGTTTCATTCTCTATTAATTCATTTATATGACAGAAAACGCAAGTCTACAAAGACAGAGAACATATCAGTGGTTGCCAGAGAATAAGGGTGGCAGAGAAGAAAGAGTATGACTATAAAGGGACGGTATAAGGAATATTTTGTGATGATGGAAATGTTCTGTATCTTGATTATTATGGTGGTGACATGAATCTACGCCTGTACTAAAAATTAAAACACTACACCAAAAAACAAATTGTTTTATTGCATATAAATTTTTAAAAATTATGGTGGCAAAACAAAATACCAGTTTGTGATTTCTTTTTTTTTCTTTTCTTTTTTTTTTTTTTTGAGACGGAGTCTCGCTCTGTCACCCAGGCTGGAGTGCAGTGGCGCTATCTCGGTTCACTGCAAGCTCCGCCTCCCGGGTTCATGCCATTCTCCTGCCTCAGCCTCCCGAGTTGCTGGGACTACAGGCACCCGCCACCATGCCCGGCTAATTTTTTGTATTTTTAGTAGAGATGGGATTTCTTCGTGTTAGCCAGGATGGTCTCAATCTCCTGACCTCGTGATCGGCTCACCTCGGCCTCCCAAAGTGCTGGGATTACAGGCGTGAGCCACTGCACTGGCCTGATTTCTTAATTTAGCTTACTTGCTTTATTAATTAGAATAGACAAAAAACTAGAAGCAGGCAGAGACTAGGTCAAAGATGAACTTACTGTATCTTCAGGCAGCATAAGAGACCTAAATGGTTGACCCTTTTACAAAATATTGGAAGTAAGTGTGCATTTTTAAATGGTTGTAATATAACTAATAATGAGCCAAAACCATATAAATGACTTCTACTTGATACAGTTCTTCTCTTTAATGGTCACATCTGGAGTCTCTTGGTGCATATGCTTTTCCACTGTAATTCAAGTATTCCATTACAAAAATTTTTAGTAAAATGTTTTTTATAAATATGGTTTCTTCCATAGTAGTTTGGACTTGACTGTTTTAAAGTATATATGCCAAGAGGTGCAATATTAATAACCTTAGTCCTTCTGAATACCAGTACTTCTAGTCCAAGTTCTATCACTAACTGTGTAATCCCTGAGCAAATCAATAAACATCTCTATCTTCATTTTCCTCATTCATAAAACAAGAGTTTTACGCTAACTCTAGGACACAGTTTATCTGAAAATATCCACATTTTGTGATCCCAGTAGTATTCTGCGGCCTATTTTGGAGGGATAGTTTTGGGTAGTTTTTCTTCTAAGAAGGACATGTTCTTGAAGGCCTACCTCTTCATTGCCTGATTTATTGCCCCATTAGGCAATATAAAGTTAATCTCAAGTACTATTGAACATTGACTGTGTGACAAACTATTAAGATAGGGTGATTATCTACTTATAAAGGATATTTTGATTAAATAATATATTTCTGGACAATGACAGATCCACGTTAGAATTGTAATCCTGTCTCCTCTCAGCGGTATGACTTTTAACAAGCTCATTGGTTTAAATTTCTCCATCTATAAGACTCAGAATAGCCCCTAATGAGGGTGCTGTGAAGAATAAATCAAAGAGTACATTAATATACTTAACAGAATGCCTCGTCCATAATAATTTACTATTATTAGAGTCTTATAAACTCCAACTTCTGCTTTTTCTTGATATAAAATAGTTGAGCACTGAACAGTATGTATTTTCAATACACAGTAATGATAAGCACAGCATCAGAGGTTCATCCAAAAGCATACGTACTGCCACCTCTGCACTTGTGGGAGAATGGGGCTAGGAAAAGTGTATTTGTCAGAAATATGCTGAAACTGTGGAAGAAAAAAAAAAGAAAATAAATCAATTCCTTAAACTGAGAAACTTAAGTCAGTTTCACCTATTCTGTAGCACCAATAATGTCCATGACAATGAACATAAAAATAAAACCAAAGAAGATGTAGGAGCACTTTGAAAAACTAAAAGGTCACTGATACTTTAATTAGGCCATCCTATTCCACTGCAAAACTTTGCATTACTCAGCACACACATTTCATACATAAATCTTCCAGTTTTTAGTTATAATCATTTATGTATTCTTTATTGATAACTGTGATGATTTATAAAGAAGTGCTCTTGTACTAATTTCCTATGGGGCCATTAAAAATAACCATAAACATGGTGGCTTAAAACAACAGAAACTTATTTTCTCACAGTTCTGGAGGACAAAAGTGTATAATTCTGCAGGATCATGTTCTCTCGGAGTGGACTGGGGAGATTCCATTTCTTGCATTGCTCCAATCTCTGCATCTGTCTTCCCATGGCTTTCTCCTCTGTGTGTCTCCCCTCTGTTTGTCTCTTATAAGGACATTTAACATTGGATTTAGGGCCCAAGTGGACAACCCAGGATGATCTTCTTATTTCAAGACTCTTAACATAATTACATCTGTATAGATTATTTTTCCAAATAAGGTAACACTCACAGGCTTCCAAGCTTTAGTACATAGTCATATATTTTTGAGTGTCACAGTTCAGCTCTGATACCCTGAAAAACTACGTGTTTCTGATAGTCTTTCAGCTATAGGGTCTTTCCTTTAATCTCTATTCCTTTACTTCTCATGTTCTCCTCTGACTTCCTCTCTTTTCTTTATCACCACCAATTATCATGCCTGATAGATAATTTAAGTGGATGACTGAGTAGGATTTACCAGTTTTTCAAAAGCTAGGGTAAGCAACTGTAGTCTAAAAAAAAAAAAATGCTGGTGAAGACCTTGGTCACTAGTCCAATTATTTCTCTTTTTAATCATCCTACAACTATGAAGAGGTTTATGTTAGAGTGCTCCAGACAATATAGAAGTGAAAGAACTAAGATTTTTCTTGAGTAGTGAAATGACAGATCAACATAAACTGGATCTGAACATACATCACTTCATGAAAAGAGTACTTTGGCCAGGCGCGGTGGCTCACACCTGTAATCCCAGCACTTTGGGAGGCTGAGGCAGGAGGATCACTGGAGCCCAGGAGTTACAGAAAAAGAATAATTTTACAGGGGAGAAACTTGATAAACACTACCTCAGCCAAGGTTAGTGTTAAGGTCAACATCAACAGTGATCAGTCGTGGATACCTTTAATGTGATGTAATGAAAATGGCACTTTACCTCTGTGGTATTCTTTTCCCGAAGGCATAAGCCATAGGACCAATCATCAAAAAATTCATCAACAAAAACATCAAAGAAATTCCAGTTGAGAGACAGTCTATAAAATACCTGACCTGTATTTCTCAAAAGTTTCATGGTTGTCAAAAACAAGGAAAATCTGAGAAAGTGTCACATGAAATAGAGATTAAAAAAAAGACAGAGTGACTAAATAGTATATGGTTTACTGGATGAAATTCTGGAACAGAGAAAGGACATCAGGTAAAAACTAAATAAATCTTAAAAAAAAGTATAGACTTTAGTTAAAAATAATGTATTAATATTTGTTCATTAATTGTAACAAATGTACCACATTAATGGAAGATGTTAGTAATAGGGGAAACAATGGGGGGTATATGGAGTCATTCTGTACTATCTTCCCAAATGTTTTGCAAATTTGAACTGTGCTAAAGGTAAAATTTATCAAAAATATCACCTGCAGGAGATAAGATAGTTTTCATTTATTAGTTTAATAATATTTTTGTATCCTTTCCAAGTGGCAGGAGCCAGGCTAGAGACCAAAGATACAGAGGTAAGGAATAGTCAGGGATCTTACCTTGACAGACCTCAGATCCCTTAGTGAACACAGCCATTAAGCAGGTGACTAAATATAATATAAAGTGCTATGATAGGTAGTGCTATCATATGTTGAACATGGTTATAATCTTAAGGGCTCTTTGCATTGCCTGAGTGAGGAAACTTAGTTCCCCGCCCCTCCCCTCCCCTGCCCTCCTCTCTCAATCTCTCTCATCCTCCCTTCATTTCTCTCCCTTCCCCTTCTCTCAACTACTCCAGCTCACTCTCCTCTCACCTTTTATGATAGACTACCGTTTTATACTTGTTTTCAATCCCTCATTGAATCTACCATAGTACCAGGCCCTAAGCAAGGGTTTATAAGCATTGCAATTATTATATATGATTTCATAAATATTTGTTAAACTAAATTAAGATCCAAAATCCTTAAATGGGTAATTTGAGGAATCTGTGAAGGAGAATTTGAAAGCTAAGAGAGGAAAGAATACTTTATAGCAGTAACCAATCTGTCTGCAAACCAACGCTAGAAGTAATATGAAGATGCTATCTTTTGCCCAACCTACCCATCAAGATGCAAAGCTCATCATTAATACAATTTACATTTATTGAGTAGGAGTTCTGTGCCGGGCATGCTGCATAATGCATTACACACATTATCTTAGCGAATCCACCGAGCAATCCCCTAAGATAGTAACTATTTATTCTCCCAATTTTAGGGGTGAGATAACTGTGGCTTAAAGAGGTTAACTAGTTTTCTCAAGGTCACATAATTAGCAAATGACAGAGCTCAGATTCAAACAAAGCTCAGTAGTTCAACTCCAGATCACACTGTCTGAAAAACAAGAAGGAAATATTGACTTCCTTATTAATAATAGCCTGCTTCATGGTCTAAAGACCAGGAGAATTGACAGATAATTACCTATTTTTTAAACTACTTCTCTTTCTGTTGTCATTGGTTTAAATAATAAATATCATTCAATTTTTGTAAATAAAATATTTATTTATTGTATAGTTGATCATTGTTCTAGAAATGTCAGTCAATAATTTGTATTTTCTCAAGTTTCTTAATATACTTCAGACCCTTGGGATTAAAACTACTTCTTTTTAAATCCGTATTATAATTAGACTATAAAATTATACTATAGTAATTTTTATTTGTAATTATCATTATATATTTTAATAAGACTTCTCAGGATATACTTCAGGAAAAAATAGAATAAAACAAAAATTTAATTGTATGACAAGAAATTGATTGATTTTCTCAAAATATAACTGCTGCTTATAATTATTATGTTATCAAATAATTTTTCACAGGCTAAGAAATGCTAAGACATTGTTTTCAGAATTACATATTTTATTTTCAAAATTGTGGTTAATTTATATAATTGTGCTTAGTCCAGAGGGAATAACAATTTACTTCTTGCAATGATTGATTTTATGTTTCAATTTGGCTGTGCCAAGGGGTGCCCAGATTAAACGTTATTTTTGGTCTGTCTGTGAGGATGTTTCCAAATAAGATTAGTATTGAGTAGGTGGAACCAGTAAAGTAGATGGTACTCTTCCGTGTGCCTGGACATACTGCACTTCACTAAGTACCTGAAAATAATGAAAAAAAATAAAAAATAAAAAAGCAGCAGAAGAAGGAATTCACTGCTTTTCCCTTCTGCCCGATTGTTTGACCTGGAACATCTATACGCACCAGCCTTGGCACTGGAATTCCTAGTTCTCAGGACTTTGGACTTGGACTGAATTATACTGCCAGCTCTCCTGGATCTCCAGGTTGCAGAAGGTAGATTGTAGAATTGCTCAACTTCCATAATTGCCTCTATTAATGAAAGAGTTAGCATGAACCAATTTCTTATAATAAATTTCTTTCAAAATGCATATCCTTTGGTTCTGTTTCTCTGGAGAATTCTGAGTAATACAGTTCTTGTGGAGTAAAAATTTCATAATTCTCATTTGACCTTTATTTAAACTTTAAGAGGATTGCAAATGCTTCATCATATCTTTTATTTAAGACCAAGTGAAATAAGAGAGTTAGAAATAATTAAACTTATTGTGACTAATTGGTATTGAATTCATTTTTTGTTCAAACAATTCTAGTAATGAAAAATCTTCAAGAATACGTATGAAATAATTTGCATTAAGGGATATATACAATGTTAATATAACCTAAATAATATTAGTACCCAGAGCAAGAGAAGAAAAGAAAATGAGGCTTGGTCACCCTCTAGTGGCTTTTCATTAGGAATTAGCTAGGGGAAACTGCAATAGTATGAGAACCACACAAAAAGAAAACATCTGAAAAATTTCTTTTATTGAAATTGCTATAGCTATTGAGGCTTAGTTGGTTACATTTAAACTTCATCACTTTCTAGGATGTAAGTAAACCACTGTAGAAATAGTTAATAACTTTACACTGTTTTGTCAAAAGTTAACTTGTTTTTTCTTTTAAATAAAGGAAAGAAAACATGTTTAATAGCTGCTCGTGGAGAAAGGATAATCTTACTCTATACTTATGATTATTAGAGAATGTTCAGGTCATTTTATTTTATTTTTCTGATTTAAAATTAACATATTTAAAAATTATGTGTTTATGTTTTAATAATGTAATCAGAGTTCATAGTGTTATTTTCTAGATCTTAAAAATAGTGTGTTTCATAAATACATAATTGTCAGTGCCATTTTATATACATGTATTTAAATTTCACATTTCCTAAATTTTGTTTGATTCTGATCAGGTATAAAGCATGGCTAAAATAAATTCTTAAAAAATTCTTAAAATTTGGAAATTTAAAGTAAAAACTCTAAATCTGGTTATTGAATCCTGTTTTGGCTGTTTACTAATATGATTTGAAGCAAATAACAATAATATATTTATCTATGCCTGTGTTCTCATCTGCAAGGCAGAAATGTGTATCTTCTGAGAAGCAAATAGTATAATATACCTCTTACCAAGTGAGAAAAGATAATTTTAGGATTTTTCCTGAATGCATTTCTATTCACATTAGCATGAGTTTAGGGTTTTTGTTTTCTTTTCAAATAAAGGAATTTGTTTTGTTCTTTAGAATTATTTAATTTTTTATATTTATTTTTAAATTAGCATTGCTTAACCTATGCTGATAAAGAGTTATGAAATATACATATAAAGTGGACAACTTGTGTTCCGTCTGCCATGATTTACAGTTTCCAAGGTTTGTAAAAATTCTCTGTTGCTCTTAAATATGAGGATTTTGTGTAAAATATAAATTGGTAAAATATAATATTTAAAGGAAGGGTGAAATATTGCAGATGTTTGGAGAGGGCATTAGAAATACTGTAGTTTGTCACTTTTGCCAACAGTTGTTATAAGAGAAGGAAAGTGGGAAAGTCATGTAGACGCCACAGGTAGAACATTATTTTATTCATTATTGTTTAGAACAAGAAAACAGGAACCTGGGACTAAAACGAATCTAGATCAATCTTAGAAGTATATTTCTGTACTTTATCCGTAGTGGTACAGAAACCATTTAAGGAGTGTAATCTTTAAAACTTCTGCAATGACATATGCCTAGTTCTTGAAATTAGGTAAAGAGTAGCAATAATGCCAACAGTTACCAAAATAACAGAACTCTAGGCATTCCCATTTCCCATAATCTGGAGGATACTTTATCTTAAATATCTGTTCATAATCCTAAAGAAAATAATTGAAAATTAAATGCATCACAATTCTCCCCCCGCCCCCCCCAAATCTCCCCTCTGAACGTCTCCAGTTTCTGCCTATGGTTAGTGCCACTCTACAGAACTAGAAAGCATAATTAACTTCCATCTATGTTTATTTTTTTCCTTGTGGTGAAATTATTTTGAAAATCAAATTTTGAATCTGTTAAGCCTTTTGATTATATATTCTAAAAGTTCTGGCCGGGCACGGTGGCTCACGCCTGTAATCCCAGCACTCTGGGAGGCTGAGGCTGGAGGATCACGAGGTCAGGAGATCGAGACCATCCTGGCTAACACTGCCAAACCCCGTCTCTACTAAAAAATACAAAAAAAATCGCAGGGCGTGGTGGCGGCACCTGTAGTACCAGCCACTTGGGAAGCTGAGGTAGGAAAATGGCATGAACCCGGGAGACGAAGCTTGCAGTGAGCCCAGATAGCGCCACTGCACTCCAGCCTGGGCGACAGAGCGAGACTCTGTCTAAAAAAAAAAAAAAGAAAAAAAGAAAGGAAGGAAGGAAGGAAGGAAGGAAGGAAGGAAGGAAGGAAGGAAGGAAGGAAGGAAGGAAGGAAGAGAAAGAAGAAAGAAAGAAAGAAAGAAAGAAGAAAGAAAGAAAGAAAGAAAGAAAGAAAGAAAGAAAGAAAGAAAGAAAGAAAGAAAGAAAGAAAGAAAGAAAGAAAGAAAGAAAGAAAGAAAGAAAGAAAGAAAGAAAGAAAGAAAGAAAGAAAGAAAGAAAGAAAGAAAGAAAGAAAGAAAGAAAGAAAGAAAGAAAGAAAGAAAGAAAGAAAGAAAGAAAGAAAGAAAGAAAGAAAGAAAGAAAGAAGTTCTACTTGATAGATAGAAATTGATAACAAGAAGGCCATTTCTATCTCTGAAAACAGGGGTAGCTGAGCCTATGTGTAAGATTGTTCCTAGAATAATCCAAAAGTGTCCAAGAAAAGCAAATTAATCCAAATTTTTAGGAAACACTGGAACCAGCAGTAATATTTGCATTCAGAGAGGAAAATAGCTTGATACACGGATAGCCAAAGTTCTGTGTTAAAAGTTAAAACATAACAATCCTAATAATACTCTCAGAATTTCATTTTTCCAGCACATGGAAGAAAACCGGTAGTATCTTTTAGAATGACATGAAAGATGTAGAGCTTTTCCTACCTCCTGGAGTTTTTCCGCTCTTAATCATACGTGCCATAAGCATAGCTGTGAGGGTACTTTCAGGAACTTTAATTCTGAAAAATATCAGAAGAATTGTGTGAGTCTGAAAGGTTTGACACTGAAAAGCCTAAGCAAGAGAAAGAAACAAAAAAGTGAGGGTTATGTTGCCATGGAAAGGAAAAGAGAACAGAGTATGCCTTGTAGGAGAGGAGAGTGTGATAAGGGTGATAATGCCAAGTTGTATTCAATTGTGTATCTGTTTATATTTTGTTCTATGATATTCTTAGATAAAAACTAGCCAGTATACTTTGTCATTATGTACAAAATATGAGGATTGATCTAGTTCCCATTGCTTCCTCTACCTTGGTCAAAAATGAGGTCTATGTTAACAACTCATTTTTAAAAACTGCATAGCAAATGTCATGGGTCCATGTGACAGAGATTTATTTATTTAGATTTAGAATAATAGGTAGTGAAGATGCCCTCATTTGTGTGTTTAATGTACAGTTATTGCATGTGAACAACCTTTGCAGTATCCAGTCCCCCATTTCTTCCTGTTCATGTTACAGAACAATGTCTTCATGTTCTTTATTGCCAAATGTGTCATGCTTGATTAAAATCATACCTCCCATCACAATAAAAAGGTAGCTGTTACTACAATGCCATGCCTCTTTGAAAACTGTTTCAATTTTCAAACAATTTAAAAAAGAACTTATCACCACTATGCTTCTCAAATACGATTTAAAAAATCTGGCAATGTGTTTATTTATAATGCTACATCATTTATCATTCTACCCATGAATGAATATTGGCTTCCAACATCTCTCTCAAAGTTTGTCACTATGCTTCATTGATCATGCTACAAATTCAAGACTAACTCAAAATACGCAAAAAGTGTTAACCATATCCACTTTCTGTTCATGTTAAATTAACTGTTTTTAATTTCATAGAATATATTTGTGCTCTTTAGGCAGAAATAGCTGTGTCCCTAAAATACAATCTCCTTCTGGGTTTATCACTCATTAGTGGTGAATACAGGCCAGGGATCATGTTTAGATTCTCATTTACACAAACAAAAATGCTCAGCCTTCCTCTGTCAAATCTTTTTTTTTTTTTTTTTTACCTTTTAAAATATCTTTATTTAATACATACATTTATTTAAAAAATATGGACTATTTAAGGCAGAAATAACAACATATTATTTGGTATATAGTAGTAGTAGAAGTAAGCTATCCAACAGTAAGTGCACAACGAGCCGGGGAAGTCAAATGAAGTTAGACTTTGATAAGTTAAAGTTGCACTCTGCAATCACTAAAGCAAACATTGAAAAAAATACAGAGAGGTATAGCTATAAGATCAGTGAAGGAAGCAATAAATATCACATTATGAAAAAGTCAGGAAAGCAGAACAGAGGAACAAAGAAGAGAGGCAAATGGAAAATAAATATAAAGATGGCAGACTTAAAAATCATATCAATAATTGCATTAAATGTAAAGACCATCATCTCCAATTAAAAGGTAGCAATTGTCAGGCTGGATAAAATAGCATGGTCCAACTATGTGCTGTCTTTATGAATCACTGTAAATATAAAACACAGATTGAAAAAGGGTGAAAAAGATGTACCATGCAAAAAGCATAAGAAAGTTGATGTTGCTATATTAACAAAGTAGACTTTAAAACAAGGATCATTTCTAGAAAAAAGGATCATGTATCATAATGAATCAATTTATTAAAAATACATAACAGGCCGAGTACAGTGGCTGATGCTTGTAATCTCAGCACTTTAGAAGGCTGAGGGAGGTGGATCACTTGAGCTCAGGAGATCAAGACCAGCCTGGCATACATGGTGAAACCCCATCTCTACTAAAAATACAAAAATTAACTGGACATGGTGATTACACACCTGTAATCCCAGCTTCTTGGGAGGCTGAGGTGGGAGGATCATTGAGCCTGGGAGGCAGAGGTTGCAGTGAGCCAAGATCATGCCACTGCACTCCAGCCTGGGTGACAGAGCAAGCCTCTGTCTCAAAACAAACAAACAAACAAAACAAAACAAAAAAAACTTGTATGTACCTCACAACAAAGCTTCAAAATATGTGAAACAAAAATTGACTGAAACCAAAGAGAAAAAGAGGCAAAACCACCATCATAGGTGAATTTAACACCTCTGTCACTAATTGACAGAACTTGTGGAGAAAAAGTCAGTAAAGATATAAAAGATTTGAACACCACTATCAACCAACTTGATACTTGGCATTTATGAAGCAGTACACATACCTACAGAATTTAAAAAATAGCAAAATGGCAGATGTAAGTCCCTTCTTATCAGTAATTACAATAAGTACAAAAGGGTTAAATTTACTAACTAAAATGTAGACACTGGCTGAATGGATAAAAACAAAAACAAGCAAAAAACTTCCCGCATGATCCAATTTTATGTTGTCTACAAGAGATCCTTGTTAGATCAAAAGACAGGTTAAAGGTGAGCTGGGTTGGCTATACTAATATCAGACACAATAGACTAAGTTATAATAAAAAATTGTCACATGAGACAAAGGTGATTATATGTTGATAAAAGGTTAATTCCTACAGGAACCAACCTTTTGTGGTATATGTGGTATATATAAGCACATATACACCAAACAACAGAGCCACAAATATATGCAGCAAACTGACAAAAATAAAGGGAGAAGTTTTTCTTCTTTTTTCTGTTTTTAGAGACGGAGGTCTGTCTATGTTGGCCAGGCTGGTTTTAAACTCCTGGCCTCAAGCAGTCCTCCCACCTTGGCCCTCCAAAGTGCTGGGATTACAGGTGTGAGCCACTGCACCTAGCTGAGAAATGGTTTTATAATAGTAATTGGAGACTTCACGGCTGTCATCATAGCTACCATTTGTTAAGCACTTACTATATGCCAAGACTATGCTAGGCACTTCACGTGTTTTTTTTTTTTTTTTTTTTTTTTTTTTTTTTTTTATTACTTTTAGTTCTAGGGTAAATGTGCATAACGTGCAGGTTTGTTACATTTGTATACTTGCGCCATGTTGGTGTGCTGCACCCATCAACTCGTCAGCACCCATCAATTCATCATTTATATCAGGTATAACTCCCAGTGCAATCCTTCCCCCCTCCCCCCTCCCCATGATAGGCCCCGGTGTGTGATGTTCCCCTTCCCGAGTCCAAGTGATCTCATTGTTCAGCTCCCACCTACGAGTGAGAATATGCAGTGTTTGGTTTTCTGTTCTTGTGATAGTTTGCTAAGAATGATGGTTTCCAGCTGCATCCATGTCCCTACAAAGGACGCAAACTCATCCTTTTTTATGGCTGCATAGTATTCCATGGTGTATATGTGCCACATTTTCTTAATCCAGTCTGTCACAGATGGACATTTGGGTTGATTCCAAGTCTTTGCTATTGTGAATAGTGCCGCAATAAACATACGTGTGCATGTGTCTTTATAGCAGCATGATTTATAATCCTTTGGGTATATACCCAGTAGTGGGATGGCTGGGTCATATGGTACATCTAGTTCTAGATCCTTGAGGAATTGCCATACTGTTTTCCATAATGGTTGAACTAGTTTACAATCCCACCAACAGTGTAAAAGTGTTCCTATTTCTCCACATCCTCTCCAACACCTGTTGTTTCCTGACTTTTTAATGATTGCCATTCTAACTGGTGTGAGATGGTATCTCATTGTGGTTTTGATTTGCATTTCTCTGATGGCCAGTGATGGTGAGCATTTTTTCATGTGTCTGTTGGCTGTATGAATGTCTTCTTTTGAGAAATGTCTGTTCATATCCTTTGCCCACTTTTTGATGGGGTTGTTTGTTTTTTTCTTGTATATTTCTTTGAGTTCTTTGTAGATTCTGGATATTAGCCCTTTGTCGGATGAGTAGATTGCAAAGATTTTCTCCCATTCTGTAGGTTGCCTCTTCACTCTGATGGTAGTTTCTTTTGCTGTGCAGAAGCTCTTTAGTTTAATTAGATCCCATTTGTCAATTTTGGCTTTTGCTGCCGTTGCTTTTGGTGTTTTAGTCATGAAGTCCTTGCCCATGCCTATGTCCTGAATGGTATTACCTAGGTTTTCTTCTAGGGTTTTTATGGTATTAGGTCTAACATTTAAGTCTCTAATTCATCTTGAATTAATCTTCGTATAAGGAGTAAGGAAAGGATCCAGTTTCAGCTTTCTACTTATGGCTAGCCAATTTTCCCAGCACCATTTATTAAATAGGGAATCCTTTCCCCATTTCTTGTTTCTCTCAGGTTTGTTAAAGATCAGATGGCTGTAGATGTGTGGTATTATTTCTGAGGACTCTGTTCTGTTCCATTGGTCTATATCTCTGTTTTGGTACCAGTACCATGCTGTTTTGGTTACTGTAGCCTTGTAGTATAGTTTGAAGTCAGGTAGCGTGACGCCTCCAGCTTTGTCCTTTTGACTTAGGATTGTCTTGGCAATGCGGGCTCTTTTTTGGTTCCATATGAACTTTAAAGCAGTTTTTTTCCAATTCTGTGAAGAAACTCATTGGTAGATTGATGGGGATGGCATTGAATCTATAAATAACCTTGGGCAGTAGGGCCATTTTCACAATATTGATTCTTCCTATCCATGAGCATGGTATGTTCTTCCATTTGTTTGTGTCCTCTTTTATTTCACTGAGCAGTGGTTTGTAGTTCTCCTTGAAGAGGTCCTTGACATCCCTTGTAAGTTGGATTCCTAGGTATTTTATTCTCTTTGAAGCAATTGTGAATGGAAGTTCATTCATGATTTGGCTCTCTGTGTGTCTGTTACTGGTGTATAAGAATGCTTGTGATTTTTGCACATTAATTTTGTATCCTGAGACTTTGCTGAAGTTGCTTATCAGCTTAACGAGATTTTGGGCTGAGACAATGGGGTTTTCTAAATATACAATCATGTCATCTGCAAACAGGGACAATTTGACTTCTTCTTTTCCTAACTGAATACCCTTGATTTCTTTCTCTTGCCTGATTGCCCTAGCCAGAACTTCCAACACTATGTTGAATAGGAGTGGTGAGAGAGGGCATCCCTGTCTTGTGCCAGTTTTCAAAGGGAATTTTTCCAGTTTTTGCCCATTCAGTATGATATTAGCTGTGGGTTTGTCATAAATAGCTCTTATTATTTTGAGGTACGTTCCATCAATACCAAATTTATTGAGCGTTTTTAGCATGAAGGGCTGTTGAATTTTGTCAAAAGCCTTCTCTGCATCTATTGAGATAATCATGTGTTTCTTGTCTTTGGTTCTGTTTATATGCTGGATTACATTTATTGGTTTGCGAATGTTGAACCAGCCTTGCATCCCAGGGATGAAGCCCACTTGATCATGGTGGATAAGCTTTTTGATGTGCTGCTGAATCCGGTTTGCCAGTATCTTATTGAGGATTTTTGCATCGATGTTCATCAGGGATATTGGTCTAAAATTCTCTTTTTTTGTTGTGTCTCTGCCAGGCTTTGGTATCAGGATGATGTTGGCCTCATAAAATGAGTTAGGGAGGATTCCCTCTTTCTATTGATTGGAATAGTTTCAGAAGGAATGGTACCAGCTCCTCCTTGTACCTCTGGTAGAATTCAACTGTGAATCCATCTGGTCCTAGACTTTTTTTGGTTTGTAGGCTATTAATTATTGCCTCAATTTCAGAGCCTGCTATTGGTCTATTCAGGGATTCAACTTCTTCCTGGTTTAGTCTTGGAAGAGTGTAAGTGTCCAGGAAATTATCCATTTCTTCTAGATTTTCTAGTTGATTTGAGTAGAGGTGTTTATAGTATTCTCTGATGGTAGTTTGTAGTTCTGTGAGGTCAGTGGTGATATCCCCTTCATCATTTTGTATTGCGTCTATTTGATTCCTCTCTCTTCTTTATTAGTCTTGCTAGTGGTCTGTCAATTTTGTTGATCTTTTCAAAAAACCAACTCCTGGATTCATTGATTTTTTTGGAGGATTTTTTGTGTCTCTGCCTCCTTCAGTTCTGTTCTGATCTTATTTATTTTTTGCCTTCTGCTAGCTTTTGAATGTGTTTGCTCTTGCCTCTCTAGTTCTTTTAATTGTGATGTTAGAGTGTCAATTTTAGATCTTTCCTGCTTTCTCTTGTGGGCATTTAGTGCTATAAATTTCCCTCTACCCACTGCTTTAAATGTGTCCCAGAGATTCTGGTATATTGTATCTTTGTTCTCATTGGTTTCAAAGAACATCTTTATTTCTGCTTTCATTTCGTTATGTACCCAGTAGTCATTCAGGAGCAGGTTGTTCAGTTTCCATGTAGTTGAGCGGTTTTGATTGAGTTTCTTAGTCCTGAGTTCTAATTTGATTGCACTGTGGTCTGAGAGATAGTTTGTTATAATTTCTGTTCTTTTACATTTGCTGAGGAGTGCTTTACTTCCAATTATGTGGTCAATTTTGGAATAAGTGCGATGTGGTGCTGAGAAGAATGTATATTCTGTTGATTTGGGGTGGAGAGTTCTATAGATGTCTATTAGGTCCACTTGGTGCAGAGATGAGTTCAATTCCTGGATATCCTTGTTAACTTTCTGTCTCGTTGATCTGTCTAATGTTGACAGTGGAGTGTTGAAGTCTCCCATTATTATTGTATGGGAGTCTAAGTCTCTTTGTAAGTCTCTAAGGACTTGCTTTATGAATCTGGGTGCTCCTGTGTTGGGTGCATATATATTTAGGATAGTTAGCACTTCCTGTTGAATTGATCCCTTTACCATTATGTAATGGCCTTCTTTGTCTCTTTTGATCTTTGATGGTTTAAAGTCTGTTTTATCAGAGACTAGTATTGCAATCCCTGCATTTTTTTTGTTCTCCATTTGCTTGGTAGATCTTCCTCCATCCCTTTATTTTGAGCCTATGTATGTCTCTGCATGTGAGATGGGTCTCCTGAATACAGCAGACTGATGGGTCTTGACTCTTTATCCAGTTTGCCAGTCTGTGTCTTTTAATTCAGCATTTAGTCCATTTTCATTTAAGGTTAATATTGTTATGTGTGAACTTGATCCAGCCATTATGATATTAACTGGTTATTTTGCTCATTAGTTGATGCAGTTTCTTCCTAGCCTCGATGGTCTTTACATTTTTGCATGTTTTTGCAATGGCTGGTACCGGTTGTTCCTTTCCATGTTTAGGGCTTCCTTCAGGGTCTCTTGTAAGGCAGGCCTGGTGGTGACAAAATCTCTAAGTATTTGCTTATCTGTAAAGGATTTTATTTCTCCTTCACTTATGAAACTTAGTTTGGCTGGATATGAAATTCTGGGTTTAAAATTCTTTTCTTTAAGAATGTTGAATATTGGCCCCCACTCTCTTCTGGCTTGTAGAGTTTCTGCCGAGAGATCTGCTGTTAGTCTGATGGGCTTCCCTTTGTGGGTAACCCTACCTTTCTCTCTGGCTGCCCTTAAGATTTTTTCCTTCATTTCAACTTTGGTGAATTTGGCAATTATGTGTCTTGGAGTTGCTCTTCTCGAGGAGTATCTTTGTGGCATTCTCTGTATTTCCTGAATCTGAATGTTGGCCTGCCCTACTAGGTTGGGGAAGTTCTCCTGGATGATATCCTGAGGAGTGTTTTCCAACTTGGTTCCATTTTCCCCCTCACTTTCAGGCACCCCAATCAGATGTAGATTTGGTCTTTTTACATAATCCCATACTTCTTGCAGGCTTTGTTCATTTCTTTTTCTTCTTTTTTCTTTTGGTTTCTCTTCTCACTTCATTTCATTCATTTGATCCTTAATCGCTGATACTCTTTCTTCCAGTTGATCGAGTCGGTTACTGAAGCTTGTGCATTTGTCACATATTTCTCGTGTCATGGTTTTTATCTCTGTCATTTCGTTTATGACCTTCTCTGCATTAATTAGTCTAGCTGTCAATTCTTCCACTCTTTTTTCAAGATTTTTAGTTTCTTTGCGCTAGGTACGTAACTCCTCCTTTAGCTCTGAGAAGTTTGATGGACTGAAGCCTTCTTCTCTCATCTCGTCAAAGTCATTCTCTGACCAGCTTTGATCCGTTGCTGGCGATGGGCTGCGCTCCTTTGTAGGGGGAGATGCGCTCTTATTTTTTGAATTTCCAGCTTTTCTGCCCTGCTTTTTCCCCATCTTTGTGGTTTTATCTGCCTCTGGTCTTTGATGATGGTGACGTACTGATGGGGTTTTGGTATAGGTGTCCTTCCTGTTTGATAGTTTTCCTTCTAACAGTCAGGACCCTCAGCTGTAGGTCTGTTGGAGATTGCTTGATGTCCACTCCAGACCCTGTTTGCCTGGGTATCAGCAGCAGAGGTTGCAGAAGATAGAATATTGCTGAACAGCGAGTGTACCTGTCTGATTCTTACTTTGGAAGCTTCCTCTCAGGGGTGTACTCCACCCTGTGAGGTGTGGGGTGTCAGACTGCCCCTAGTGGGGGATGTCTCCCAGTTAGGCTACTCAGGGGTCAGGGACCCACTTGAGCAGGCAGTCTGTCCCTTCTCAGATCTCAACCTCTGTGTTGGGAGATCCACCGCTCTCTTCTAAGCTGTCAGACAGAGTCGTTTGTGTCTGCAAAGGTTTCTGCTGCTTTTGTTGTTGTTGTTGTTAACTGTGCCCTGTCCCCAGAGGTGGAGTCTACAGAGATAGGCAGGTTTCCTTGAGCTGCTGTGAGCTCCACCCAGTTCGAGCTTCCCAGTGGCTTTGTTTACCTACTTAAGCCTCAGCAATGGCGGGCGCCCCTCCCCTAGCCTCGCTGCTGTCTTGCAGTTAGATTGCAGACTGCTGTGTTAGCAATGAGGGAGGCTCTGTGGGTGTGGGACCCTTCCGGCCAGGTATGGGATATATTCTCCTGGTGTGCCCGTTTGCTTAAAGCGCAGTATTGGGTTGGGAGTTACCCGATTTTCCAGGTGTTGTGTGTCTCGGTTCCCCTGGCTAGGAAAAGGGATTCCCTTCCCCCTTGCGCTTCCCAGGTGAGGTGATGCCTCACCCTGCTTCAGCTCTCGCTGGTCGGGCTGCAGCAACTGACCAGCACCGATTGTCCGGCACTCCCTAGTGAGATGACCCCAGTACCTCAGTTGAAAATGCAGAAATCACCGGTCTTCTGTGTCGCTCACGCTGGGAGTTGGAGACTGGAGCTGTTTCTATTCGGCCATCTTGCTCCGCCCCTCCATTTCCCTCTGTCAAATCTTAAAAATAAACATGATGTTACAAATTGGCCAGAGAACAGAGAGGACATCAAAACTGGTAAAAAACTTTCTTACTTCAGCACACATGTTATACCCAACAAAACAGATATAAAGCTGAATATTAGAACTTTTGAAGTGACAGGAATTAAAATAACTAAATCCTGTTAGCTTCTTACAAGAGGGCTCCTATTATAGTCTTATTTAATAAAATTGGAACAATGAATATTAAATGTATCGTGTGTGTGTGTGTGTGTGTATATGTCAAAGAGTACGTTAAGAGATGATTTTTGCAGCAGAAGGAAAATAGAATTTGATGTTACAATAGCTGCCCTCAAAGAAACTTATAATTTGGAAGATGAATGTATACACCAGTAAAAAAAGCAATACACACAGACTGACAGTGGGAAGTACAGAGGTCTGAATATGCTTTAGGTTGTTAAAGCAAGACACATCTACTACAACTATCTGAATCTTTTATGAATTAGAGAGAGATTACAATTGGATTTCATAATAGTATCCTACTGCAAAAATTATCGTTTTATTGTAGCATATTTAAGTGTCCTCCTCTGTCCTTTGTTATAGGACCAGGGCCTGTTCTGGAGGCATGGAGTTCGAATTGATTTGGAGAGATGATGGTAACAGTAGCTTCTAAATATAAACCTGATGCTTATACAACCATTATGCCAAGAGTAAAAGTAGCTGTTCAATTCCTTTCTGTGGAGCATGGAAGATTCTTTCTATTTGCATATGGTATGGGTCATTCATAATCAAATTTGAATATGTAATAAGCCGTTCATAGTTGATAGCTTTGGGAAAATGAATTAATTTCTTTACATCTGCGTATCCTCTCATATAAAAGGGGATACAAGCATTCAACATCCAAGGCTGCTATGAGGACCAGGTGCAAAGAAGACCTTTAGTCACACATTGACCCCTCCCCTGCTTCCTGACTTTCTAAATTATTCGTTTGTAACACAATTATTCTCTTAAGGTTGTCCTTGATATTTCGTTTTAGACTAATTTTATCTGCACAATTTTAGGGACTGAAAAGGAGAATATACAACATAGTTTGTCCAGAAACACTTAGTAGATGACTCTTCTTATAGTCAAATTTTGTAGTCCATAAAACATGTGAAATATTTAGTCTATGACAATTTCAGAGCAATGTGACAGACTAGATTCAACCATAATTGGAATCAAAATAATTACCACAGAGATGTATTATTTTTTCCCATATCCTCAGAACAGTAAATCGTTTAAGGCAACTGTAGACACTAGTTTATTTCTTGTGGGGGAATGTTCTCTGTGGCACCTGTAATACAATCTTCCTTACTAAACTCCACTTATTTTCAATGATTTTTTTTTTTTATGAAACGAATATGACATTCTCAACTAAAGTTAGGAAAGTATAATAATTATGTTTCTCTTTAAATTAAGCTGTTTCCATCCCAAAAGCAAATACACAGTCCTAACAGGGAACCTGGGACATAAAGGGGCCATTTAGTGTCTTGTTTAACAGACAAAGACAACTGTAGGGCAGCCAGAGGACAGATTTAAATCCTGTTAAGAATAGCAGGAAATATTTTAGTTCACAGCAGTATGACACCACTTGTGGTTTCCTTAGGCATACAAGACAAGTCAACTCAAGCCTGTGGATTTTTTGGGTGAATGGAAATAACTCCCTTCTGTGCTTGTTTTTCACTGGAATGCTGACATGTGCAACGCTTGAAAATTCAGATCAGCCAGAGTTTACCCTGGCACTTGAAAAGAAGAAACTATTTTAGTAGTACCGCGGTGTTCACTTTCAAGTGAGCAAAAGTGTAGTATGGTAGATGTAGAGAAGAAAACTCATGATTACTTGTTATTTTTCTTAAACTCAGCAGAAATAGTAGAACAATCAAGAAATACTATCCCTTCTATTAAAACACTAGAATATAGACAACTTATGAATTTCAGATTAAAATTCTTCATACAGGTCCATAGTTCTCCACAAATGTGAACCTTTCCAAGTCTGTGACTGTGGAAATAGTTTGGTCATTCAAGGACTGTGGCTGTGAGCTATATGTATGTTGTCTGCCTGAGCAGAAATGCTGCCCAGTGAAACATCAAGTGGAATATGGAGGTATAATTGGTAGTAAAGATAACAGTTTGCTGAGTGCCTAAGATGTGTCCAGCAACTTAAATTCAGTTTGGTTAGGGTTAACATTAATAGTAGTCGCTAGTTATAACATTGTACTGTGGAACCCTATTAGGGAAAGAAGTTGTTTTTATGTTGGAGTCAGTGAGGTGCTGCTTGTCAAAGAGGTCCCTTGAGTTCCATAATTTTCTTTAGTTATGGATGAATCCCTGATTTGTTAGTTTTGTATTATTCAAAATTTATGTCTCACATATCTCTCAGTCTGGATTTTCTAGGAAGCACATACCATATTTAATGTCTTTAAAAGATGCATTCTTTCTGACCTTACATTAACTTTAGGATACATTTTTTCTATAGGCCAGGGACATTGCTCAATATTTTCAAGTATGACTTTCAGTAAAAATGCAGAAACGTTTTTATAGTGCATGATTTTTATACTTTCACCAATGCTGAGAGTTGAAAGACAATCTTAACACCGAGAAGGCATTTTTGAAATGGGAGATTGTAATAATGTGGTTCAAGTGTATTGCATACTGAGCATTTAATCTCACCAAGAGCCGAAGATTTTAGGTCACAAGGAGGTACTATTTTAGTGAGTTCATAAAGCTGCATCTCTTATACAACTTGTTTTTCCAAGGAAGACTTTATCAAATGCTGAATCACAATGTATTCTTATTTATACTTCCTGAAATGCAAAATATCAATATTCTTTAGAGTTTTAAATGGTACTTATAGTTATCTAAAACCAGGACTCCTGGAAGCAAAGTCTGGACATTGGCTTCTTTCTCCACCTCAGAGGAGGAGGTTTTCCACTTCTCCATTGAGACATGTTCCAGGTCCAGCTGAAGGAGGCAAAAAATGTTCTTCAGATAACTTGTGTAGACTAACACATGGATAAATGTGGATTTTCTAAAATTTAATAAAATTCTTGCCAAACTTGGTAGAAAAATAAGAAAATTTTACAACAAACCAATCTCACTTACACACATTAATTCAAAAAATACTAAGTGAAATATTAGCAAACAAAATCTATCACCACATTTAAAAATAACAAAGCATTCTGTGTGTTGTCTCATCACTTTGCTGAGTGCATCCCTTGCTATGCAGAAGGTTTTTAGCTTGATGTGGTTCCATTTGTCTATTTTTGTTTTGGTTGCCTGGACTTTTGAAGTCTTAGGAAATCTTTGCCCAGTCCAGTGTCCTAGAATGCTTCTCCAATGTTTTCTTCTAGAAGTTTTAGAGTTTCAGGTCCTAAGTTTGTCTTTAATCCATTTTGAGTTTATTTTTGCATGTAACAAGAGATAGCAATCTAGTTTCATTCTTCTGTATGTGAATATCAATTTTCCCAGTACCATTTATTAGCCTGTCCTTTTCCCAATGTATATTCTTGGTGACTTTGCCAAAAATGAGTTGACTGTAAATGCATGGACTTATTTCTGGTTCTCTACCCTGTTCCGCTGGTTTTTGTGTCTGTTTTTATACCAGTATCATGCTGTTTCAGCTACTGTAGCCACTATAGCTTTGTGATATAATTTGAGGTCAGGTAATATGATGTTCTTTGTGCTTAGTATTGCTTTAGCTATTCTGGATCTTTTGTGGTTCTATACAAATTTTAAGCCTTTTCCCCTCATTTCTGTGAATAATGTTGTTGGTATTTTGATAGTATTGCACTGAATCTATAGATTGCTTTGGAGAGTATTGACTTTTTAATAATATTGAATCTTCCAGTATATGAACATGGAATATCTTTTCATTTTATTGTGTCCTCTTAAATTTATTTTATCAATGTTTTATAGTATTCCTTGTGGAAATCTTTCACTTCTTTGATTAAATTTATTTTTAGGTATTGGAGGAAAATACTTCTAAATTGCTCATTTGACAAGGGATTAATATCCAAAATATATAAGCAGCTCAAACAACTCAGTAGCAAAAATGGGGAAAATATCTGGTTAGACATTTTTCAAAATAAGACCTAAAAATGGCCAAAATGGATATGAAAAAGAATACTTTATATTACCAGCCATCAGAGAAATACATATCAAAATTACAATGAGATGTCACCTCATCCCAATTAAAGTGGCTTTTTCTCAAGAAGACAGACCATAACTGACACTGGCAAGGATGCAGGGAGAGGGGAATCACTGTACACTGTGGGTGAGAAAGTAAAGTAGTACAGTGACTATGGAGAACAATATGAAGGTTTCTCAAAAACCTGAAAACAGAACTACCATATGATACAGCAATCCTACTGCTGGATATATATCCACAAAAAAGAAAATCAGTATATCAAAGATATATCTCCACTTCCATGTTTATTGCAGCACTTTTTGCAACAGCCAAGATATAGAATCAACCTAAGTATCTATCAGTGGATGAATGGATAAAAAATACGGTATATCTACACAGTGGAATATTATTCAGCCACAAAAATGAAATTCTGTCATTTCCAACAACATGAATGAAACTGGAGGACATTATGTTTAGTGAAATAAACCAGGTAGATAAAGAGAGATATGTGTTCTCCTTCATATGTGGAAGCAGAAATATTAGAACTCAGGAGATAGAGAGTAGAATAATGGTTATCAGAGGCTTGGAAGTGTAGTGCGGAGGGAGGGTAAAGGCGGAATGATTAGTGGGCACAAAACCTCTAGATAGAAGGAATAAGCTTAAGCATTTAGTATGCTTATACATACAGTATGGAGACTATAGTTAATAATTTATTGTATATTTCAAAATAAGTAGAAGAGTGAAATTGGAATATTTCCAACATAAAGAAATGATAAATGCATGAGGTGATAGTTATCCAAATTATCTTGATTGGCTCATTACGCATTATATGCTTGCATCAAAATGTCACATACACCCACAAATATTTAAGTGTTAGATATTCACAAAAATTAAAAGTAAAAAAAAAAGTAAACAGAAATAAACATGACAGACTGGTATTTATTATAGGAATCTAAGGGATATTCAATATTAGAAAACTATAAATTGAAACATATCAATTCAAAAGGGGGTAGTAATAAAATAATACTGGCCTCTTCTTAGGTATAGAAAGGCCAAAAATGCCAATTCATGTTTAAAAACTCAAATAAATAGAAATTGATGGACTCCTATTTAACATACTTTCCATATACAGTATTTCAAGAGCAAATGTCTTAATGGTAAAGTAGCAGAGATTCTCTAGTACAATGAGCTGTACGAGGATGCCTGTTAGCTTCACTGTTATTTCACATTAACTTGTAAATAGTAGCCAATAAAATAGAGAACAAAAGCATTTAGTGACAACACTTTTGAAAAGTTAATACTATTTTTATTCACAGATTATACAATCGTATATCAGAAAAACTAAAAAAGTATCAATGCAAAAATACAACAAATAATTGGTCAATATATAACAATAAATTGTCTTCATATGGGTAAGGAAAACCAGTTAGAAAATTTAATGGAATAAAAAGAAATCCCACTTATGTGGCAAAAAACAAAACATAGTCAACTAAACAAAAATACAAAAAAATTTCCAAACTTGGCATAAGCATAAAAAGAAATGCCCCAAACCTATGTGACAAAAAGTATAAAATACTCCTGTAAGGTGCAAAAGTTGAATTATATAAATAGAAAACAACTTATATTCCTGAAGAGAAAAACAGCATCAAAGTGATGTCAAACCCTTCTAAGTTAATTTAAAAATTTTAAATAATGCTAATAACAATACCACAATAATTTTTTTTCTGGAGATGAAAATTTGATTATAAAGTTCATTTGAAAGAATAAATAAACAACAAATGGTTAAGAAAAACCTTGGTGAGGGGGTACAATAGCATAGGTGATAAACTACTGTCCTTAGCAGATATTAAAGCATCTTATATTTTTTTCTCTATAATTAAAAGGGTATGGTGTGCTTGCTTGACTGGACCTACCAAAAATAGAACAGAAAACAAACTCCAGAAACAGACCCAACTGCATACGAATATTTAAAATATGACAGTGGTGGCTTTTCAAATTTATGAAGTCAAGACAGACATTTTAATAAGTAGTATTAGAAATCCATATAAAATAAGATAAATTGCATCTGTTCTGTCATGACAAATTCCAAATTAATCAGAAACTTAAATGTAAAAAGTAAGATTATAGATAGAGGTTCCTAGATGGCCAAATAGGAACAGCTCCAGCCTGCACCTCCCAGCATTAGCGACACAGAAGATGGGTATTTCTGCATTTCCAACTGAGGTACCGGGTTCATCTCACTGGGGCTTGTCAGATAGTGGGTGCAGCCCATGGAGCAAGGTGGGGCATCGCCTCACCCAGGAAGCACAAGGGGTCAGGGAATTCCCTTTCCTAGCAAAGGGAAGCCTTGACAGACAGTACCTGGAAAATCAGGACACTCCCACCCTAATACTGTGCTTTTCCAACGGCCTTAGCAAATGGCACAGCAGGAGATTATATCCCATGCCTGGCTTGGAGGGTCCCATGCCCATGGAGCCTCACTCACTGCTAGTACAGTAGCCTGAGATTGAACTACAAGGCTGGGGGAGGGGTGTCTGCCATTGCTGAGGCTTGAGTAGGTAAACAAAATGGCCAGGAAGCTCGAACTGGGTGGAGTCCAACACAGGTCAAGGAGCCTGCCTGCCCCTGTAGACTCCACTTCTGGGGACAGGGCATAGCTGAACAAAAGGCAGCAGAAACTTCTGCAGACTTAATAGTGCCTGTTTGACAGTTTTGAAGAGAGCAGTGTTTCTCCAAGCACAGAGTTTGAGATCTGAGAACGGACAGACTGCCTCCGCAAGTGGGTTCCTGACCCCTGAGTAGCCTAACTGGGAGACACCTCCTAGTAGGGGCCGACTGACACCTCATACAGCTGAGTGCCCCTCTGAGACGAAGTTTCAAGAGGAAGGATCAGGCAGAAACATCTGCTGTTCTGCAATATTTGCTGTTCTGCAGCCTCTGCTGGTGATACCCAGGCAAACAGGGTCTGGAGTAGACCTCCAGCAAACCCCAACAGACCTGCAGCTGAGGGTCCTGACTGTTAAAAGGAAAACTAACAAACAGAAAGGACATCCACACCAAAACCCCATCTGTACATCACCATCATCAAAGACCAAAGGTAGACAAAACAACAAAGATGGGGAGAAACCAGAGCAGAAAAGCTGAAAATTCTAAAAATCAGAGCACCTCTTCTCCTCCAAAGGAAGGCAGCTCCTCGCCAGCAATAGAACAAAGCTGGATGGAGAATGACTTTGACAGTTGAGAGAAGAAGGCTCCTTCTCTTATTAGACGATTGGTAATAACAAGCTTCTCCAAGTTAAAGGAGGATGTTCGAATCCATTGCAAAGAAGCTAAAAACCTTGAAAAAAGAGTAGATGAATCACTAACTAGAATAAACAGTGTAGAGAAGTCCTTAAATGACCTGATGGAGCTGAAAACCATGGCATGAGAACTATGTGACGCATGCACAAGCTTCAGTAGCCGATTCAACCAACTGGAAGAAGGGGTATCAGTGATTGAAGATCAAATGAATGAAATGAAGTGAGAAGAGAAGTTTAGAGAAAAAAGAGTAAAAACAAATGAACAAAGTCTCCAAGAAATATGGTACTATGTGAAAAGACCAATTCTATGTCTGATTGGTGTACCTGAAAGTGATGGGGAGAATGGAACCAAGTTGGAAAACCATCTTCAGGATATTATCCAGGAAAACTTCCCTAACCTAATGAGGCAGGCCAACATTCAAATTCAGGAAATATGGAGAATGCCACAAAGATACTCCTTGAGAAGAGCAACTCCAAGACACATAATTTTCAGATTCACCAAAGTTGAAATGAAGGAAAAAATGTTAAGGGTAGCCAAAGAGAAAAGTCGGCTTACCCACAAAGGGAAGCCCATCAGACAAACAGCAGATCTCTTGGCAAAAACTCTACAAACCAGAAGAGAGTGAGGGCCAATATTCAATTATTCTTAAAGAAAAAAAATTCCAACCCAGAATTTCATATCCAGCCAAACTAAGCTTCATAAGCAAAGGATAAATAAAATCCTTTATAGACAAACAAATGCTGAGAGATTTTTGTCACCACCAGGCCTGCCTTACAAGAGCTTCTGAAGGAAGCCCTAAACATGGAAAGGAACAACCGGTACCAGCCACTGCAAAAACATGCCAAAATGTAAAGATCATCAATGCTAGGAAGAAACTGCATCAACTAACAAGCAAAATAACTGGCTATCATCATAATGACAAGATCAAATTCACACATAACAATATTAACCTTAAATGTAAATGGGCTAAATGGTCAATTAAATGACACAGAGTGGCAGATTGGATAAAAAGTCAAGACCCATCAGTGTGCTGTATTCAGGAGACCCATCTCATGTGCAGAGACACACATAGGCTCAAAATAAAGGGATGGAGGAAGATCTACTAAGCAAATGGGAAACAACAAAAAAGCAGGGGTTGCAATCCTAATCTCTGATAAAACAGACTTTAAACCATCAAAGATCAAAAGAGATCAAGAAGGCCATTACATAATGGTAAAGGGATCAATTCAACAAGAAGAGCTAACTATCCTAAATATATATGCACCCAATACAGAAACATGCAGATTCATAAAGCAAGTCCTTAGAGACCTACAAAGAGACTTAGACTCACGCACAATAATAATGGGAGACTTTAACACCCCACTGTCGACATTAGACAGATCCAGGAGACAGAAAGTTAACAAGGATATCCAGGAATTGAACACAACTCTGCATCAAGTGGACCTAATAGATATCTATAGAACTCTCCACCCCAAATCAACAGAATATACATTCTTCTCAGCACCACATCACACTTTTCCAAAATTGACCACATAGTTGGAAGTAAAGCACTCCTCAGCAAATGTAAAAGAACAGAAATTATAACAAACTGTCTCTCAGACCACAGTGCAATCAAACTAGAGCTCAAGATTAAGAAAGTCACTCAAAACTGCTCAAATACATGGGACACATTTAAAGCAGTGTGTAGAGGCAAATTCATAGCACTAAATGCCCACAAGAGAAAGCAGGAAAGATCAAAATTGACACCCTAACATCACAATTAAAAGAACTAGAGAAGCAAGAGCAAACACATTCAAAAGCTAGCAGAAGGCAAGAAATAACAGAGTGGAACTGAAGGAGATAGAGACACAAAGTACCCTTCAAAAAAATCAATGAATCCAGGAGCTGGTTTTTTGAAAAGATCAACAAAATTGATAGACTAATAAAGAAGAAAAGAGAGAAGAATCAAATAAATGCAATATAAAGGGGATATCACCAGTGATCCCACAGAAATACAAACTACCATCAGAGAATACTATAAACACCTCTACGCAAATATATATGTGTGTATATATATATATACACCACACACACACACACATGCATACGCACATATACATATATATTTAGGGAGTCAGAGGATCCCAGGAAAGAATGCAGGCTGTCACAAGGCCATCTAACTGAATTAAAAATACACAGGACAATCTCACTTAGTATAGTGGTGTCTACTTTAGTAACTTTAGAAATAAATGGAGATAGTATGATTAAAGGGAAAAATAACAGCATGCATAAGTGTTGTACTGTAGTTGATAAATCTGTGTCCAGGTAGGTATAGGCTAGCAACTGTGACATAGTTACACATGTAAACTGGAATGGGACAATAAATAAATGGATATTGGATAGTGGGAGCCAATTTTCTTATTGCGGAAATGGGAATTTTTATGTAAATAAGGGGAAAAGGCTAAAATGATTCAAGTCATAACGGATTAGAGTTGGAGACATTAGTATGAACTTATGTCTAATGTAATATAGGTACAGATGATAACATCTAGAAGTATTTATAGGTACAAGTTGAGCATCCATCACCTGAAAATCTAAAACCCAACTTGCTCTGAAAACCAAAACTTTCTGAGCACTGATGCCATAAGTAGAAAATTCCCCACTTGACCTCACGTGACAGGTCACAGTCAAAACATAATTAACACTTTGTTTCATACACAGAAATATTTAAAAATATTATATGAAGGCCGGGCACAGTGGTTCATGCCTGTAATCCCAGCACTTTGGAAGGCTGAGGAGGGCGGATCACAAGATCAGGAGATCGACACCATCCTGGCTAACATGGTGAAACCCTGTCTCTACTAAAAATACAAAAAATTAGCTGGGCATGGTGGCACCCACCTGCAGTCCCAGCTAGTAGAGAAGCTGAATCAGGAGAATCACTTTAACTCGGGAGGTGGAGGTCGCAGTGAGCCGAGATCGCTCCACTGTACTCCAGCCTTGCAACAAAGCGAGACTCCGTCTCAAAAACAAACAAACAAAAAAATTACACAAAATTACCTTCAGGCTATGTGTATAAGGTATACATGAAACATAAATTTCATGTTTAGAATTAGGTCACATCCCAGAGATATCTATTTTTGTATATGCAAATATTCCAAAATCCCCCCAAAATTCCAAAATTCAAAACTCTTTCAGTCTCAAGAATTTCAGATAAGGGATGCTCAACTTCTGTGCCTATATACATAGCTTGGTACACACTCATATATTTATTTCGTGTGTCAGATGAGACAGCCTAAAAGAAATGAGACTCCAGTAGCAATGGATGCATCTAGTTCCCATGTCTTGAGTTCTAATATCGTTCTCCAATTAAAGAATCAGGGCTCCTTGGAGAAAATGGCTGATTCTAGAACTAGGCAGAAATAGTCAAGGTGAGCCTAGATCATCTTGTAGTGCCAGAAAGTAAGAAAGTATTCAATTACCAAAACAAAAACAAAAGCCAAAACGAAACCCCCAAAATAGCTTACACTGGTTTGTGATTGGGATATGTCAAAGGGGCACAGGAGCTCATTGAAAGAGTTTCCAATGACCAAAGCTGAAACTATTTGAGTAATAAATAGAGAAGCACTTTATTATAATCTAAAACATAACATAAATATCTGAATCTATAAGAACTGAATAAATAAGTTAATGGGAGAGAAGAGATAAATCTCCCATACAGAAGAACCCCACAGAAATTATACAGAAACCCCACCCCAAAGGAAGTTGCATGAGTCCCCACAACTTAGTGTGAGCTTCAAATCATGTCTTCTTTCTCCAAGGTATGGTATAGCAAAGAGGGAAATTAAAAGAATTACTTTACAAGAGAGAAACCTGACAAAAATGCCTTCTCCTGGGTAATTAAGGTCAACATCAACAGTGATAAGTCAGGGTGATAATACGTATCCTTAATATGACATAACAAAAATGGCACTTTGCCTTCACAGTCTCCTTCCCCCAAACCCATACCCTCAGTCTAATCATGATAAAAACATAAAACACATTTAAATTGAGGGACAACCTATAAAACATCTGACTCAATACTCAACAAAACCATCAAGTAATTAAAAAAGAAGGAAAGTCTGAAAAATTGCCACAGGCAAGAAGAGCCTAAAGAGCTGTGACAAGATGTATACACAATGTGGTAACCTGAGTAAGATCCTACAATAGAGAAAAGATATTAGGTGAAAACAAGGAAATCTGAATAACATACGAACTTGAACTAATAATAATTTATCTATCTATCTATCTATCTATCTATCTATCTATCTATCTATCTATCTATCTATCGTGACAGAGTCTTGCTCTGTGGCCCAGTCTGGAGTGTAGTGTTGCTTTCTTGGCTCACTGCAGTCTCCGCCTCCCGGGTTCAAGCTATTCTCCTGCCTCAGCCTCCCGAGTAGCTGTGATTACAGGCGCACCCAACCACACCTGGCTAATTTTTGGTAGAGACAGGGTTTCACCATACTGGCCAGGCTGGTCTCAAACTCCTGACCTCAAGTGATCTGCCTGCCTCAGCTTCCCGAAGTGCTGGGATTACAGGCGTGGTTCATCAGTTCTAATAAATTTACCATACTAATGTAAGATGCCAGTAACTAGAGGAACTGTGTGCAAGGTTTATATGGGAACTTTCTGTAATGTATGCTCAATTAATCTGCAAATCTAAAACTGTTCTAAATAATAAAACCTATCATTAGGTTGGTGCAAAAGTAATGTGGTTTTTGCCATTAATTTTAAGGCCAAAAGCTGCAATTACTTTTGCACCAACCTAATAATAAAAATAGTTTTAAGGGACTTAACAATAATTACAGTATATGGATCTATTATGAACCCAGATTTAAACCAACTAACTATATAGTCCTTTATGAGACAATTGTAAACTGGAAGGGTGACTATTTGATAATAAAGCATTGCTCTTTCTTTAAGTTATAATAATGCTATTATGATTATGTGTAAAATACTATTTCAGTGATGCAAACTGAAGTATTTAAAGCTAAAATGATGGGATGTTTGGATCGTCCTCAAAGTAATCCAGTGGGTTATACTTCCTGTGGGAATATAGACAAAAAAAGATTTTCCAAGAATGTTGGAGCTGGATTGGAGCTCTATAATGGCTACATGGAAGTTCATTGCACTACTTTTTACTTGATATATGCATATTTCTATCGGTATTTTTAAAAATTATAATTCGTATTAGAGAACTATAGTGTTTGTCCTTAATAATCAAATATATTATTTCTTCTTGTGAATTGTTTCTTCAGTTGTTTAAGCAAGCGTTCATCTATGATAATATAACTGTGCTATATTTCTCAAAAAATAATTTTAAAAAAGGGAGAAAGAAGATATTTCTGATAGAGTTTAAAGAACTATCTTGTATACCTGTATGTTCAGCAGCATGGGTTCAGTTAACTTGTTTGTTGTGTTTGTTACTTATGTTAAAATGATAACCATTCAATCCTCTCTCATCTGCAGACCAGCGCTAATCACTAACGTGTTTGGAATAAAACATAAATATGTTCTGTATCACTTTTCCAACAGCATCTTCATATTTCAATAAAAAGTGATTTAAGTACTTAATTAGTCTTGGGTTAGTTTATCTAATCATTTAAAAATTACATGATAATCTTAACTGCTCTTAATGTCTATTGAAATGTGTTTCTTGTATTCAAAATATTCTGTATTATAAAGTTTGTAAGTACTTAAGTCAAATATTTATTACTTACTTGAAATGCAATATATTTCACTGTTTTGTTCTACTAAGGCAATGCTTCAAAAATTAAGATTTTTGATAATTTATAGTTTAAAAAGTTGCTTCAGTTAATTATTGTTTTGGCAAAGCCTCCTACATTTCTATTAGTTAGTTACAGTGCTATGCTTCTGTCAAGGCATGTTTGGTACTTCCCAAGAGGTTTATTACGTTGCCAGGTAAAGACGCTTAAGCAAACAAAAAAGCGTGTGTTTGTTTCTGGCCATATCTGATTGACCAAGGAGATTTTAGATCAGGGAAACTCACATGAAGCATATTCTGGTTAGCTAAACATAACAAAGGCAAACTGTACTGTAAGATCTCGGAGTTTTAGGGAAGATATTCTTGATAAATATATTAGAATTGCCAGGCAAACATTTTAATTCATTTCAAATTGGTTTTCCTAAGCATATTTTGAAGCTCATGTGCGTATATTAATGGCTCACAAGTCAACTGAGTGAAAAGGGGACCTGTTGTGTTCCACAGTGTTCTTGGAAGACAGTCATATTGGCTACCACTGTTGACTTCTTCCCTGATTGGCATCAAACCAACCTACATTGCTTTTCTGAATAAGCAGTTTTCTAAAACAAAATCCTTTTGTTGTGCTTTAATAGACACAGGGTACTTTTTTTTCCCTCTTGGAACTGCATACGGCCACCAGGAGGCAGATATCTATTACTTATTATTTGTCATATTTATAGAAATAAAGATTATAAAATAGAAATACAGAAACATCGAAAAACACAGAAATACATAAAGATATGCTTTTATCTTTTACTTGTGGTATATGAAAGACTGGCTTAATTATTGTTAAGTAACCTGGCTTTCCTATCTGATTGAGAAATATGATTTATTAAACACAGATATTTATTCAAAGATATTTATAGTAAAATTTGATTACCCAGAATGTCTGTTATGTGGAGTTTTCTTAGGTATGAAAGGAAAATACTTTTATTTTACGATTGTGTAACTAATTTTAAAAGTTAGCTATTCTAGTTGAGTAAATAGATTGACAATCATCATAGCCCCTATATATCTTGTTAAGAATATGTGAGTTTCAGGACTGTCTTTTTCTAAATCAGCCAGAAAATACTTCATCAGTGTGTGTGAATAACATGTCAATGTTATGTTAATCACATAATTAATACTATATGTGAAAGTAGGTATTTATTTAAAGATAGTTTTCATAATACATCTAACTAGCAGAAGACGAGTCTCTCTTAAGGCTAGAAACTGGAATGGGAGGAAGAGCCTACAGCTAAGAAGGGGAAATTTTCTAGACAGTACCTAATCTTTCTCTGGAGGATCTCATGAACAATACGAAGGCCTGGAGATCCTGGGCTGAGGTTAACTAGATTATAAAAATTAAAAAAAAATTAAAAAGAGAAATCTTCCTTTAGTCAGCTGGTAAATCTGTACTCTCTGTTTTTCTTCTTTTTGTTCTTCCTCAAGGTTTACCAGACTCTGCCTGGTCTCAGTTTTACTAAGAGAGCCAAGAGAATGGGATTTTATCTGCACTTAAATCAGAAAATTATCAAGAAAGCAGCTGTCAGAGGTGCCAAAGGAAATGTCATCAAATGACTAAGTTTATCAATGCTTCTTATTGTCCTTCCAGTGCCAATCTCTGAAGGCTTTATAATTTATATAATTAAGAGAATTTATGTCCCCTTTTACTATCTAGTGACACTGTGAAACTGCAAAGGTAACAGTTGTTAAGAAAAAGTTAGGACTGAACTTCTTATGTTGACTTGAAGATAGTCCCGACGTCTCTCTCTCTCTCTCTCTGTCTTATTCTTTGTCTCTGTTTCTGCATTTCTCTCTCTTCGTCTCATAACTCTTGATTCAAATAGTTAAGAACACTTTGCTCCACCAAATTTGGCTTTTCTACACTAAACTAGAGGAAACCCTCTAACATAAATATTTGATTTGCTGGAATGCAATTAAACTGAGTTTTATGACTGTGGTTAAGTCATTGGATAGCAAGCATCTTGAAAATATCTGACACATATTAGGTGGGAACTCCTTCATATCTGTTCTGTAAATAAATGAATAAAATCTCTGTGCAGATGAGGGCACTAATTTATAAGAGCTAAAAGCCATTTGACTGATCTCTGAATCATTTAATACTATAATCAACATATCTCATATAATGACAAAACAGCAACCACATTAGAAGCTAATATTTATTTACACAAAGTGTCAGGCACTGTTCCCATTACTTTACATTTATTGATTAATCTCAACCTTTTAACGTTCTTCTTAGGAGCTATTAGTCAACATTACTAAGAGATGCTATATTATTTCCTTTTACAGATAGGAAACTGAGACCGGGAATGGTTAAGTAAATTGTCCAAAATCATACATTTAATGAGTGAGGAGTATAGATTCTGAGGCTATGGCGATTAAAATAAGCTTTTCATATATATTTTTTCCAAGTATTTTCTAAAATTGTCAGTCATTTGGAATGACACTGGATGGACAGATGACAAATCAAGGTGTCTCTCTGATGTTTGGGGAACTCGTAAAAGTTCTGATTCTCATGGTGGCAGCAGTTAGTGGAACTGGGTACCACCCACTACCTCTCTCCTAGTTGATGAATGACTCAGAGGTGTCATTCAGTTGATGAATAATAGAGGTGAAGACTACTCTTACCACCAGCATTATTTATACATCCCTCCTCTCCTACTTTGCCTTGTACCACCTGTTCCTCATCGATACCGAGGGGGTCCATACTTCCAACAAACTTTAGACTGAATCATATCTAGCAGCCTGAGTCTGGAGCTAATTTCCTTTTTTTCCCTTCCTCCCACATAAAGGTGGGTAGTGACTGAGAGGTGTGCAGGAAGTGCTGGGCAGAGAGATTGAGGAAGAAAGCTGAGGCTGGGAGGATGCAGAATGGAGAGCAACTGATTAGGTATTCTTGAGAATTATAAAAATCATGAAGAGATAAAATGAAGGAGAATAGTGATATGTGAGTAGGAGGAGAGGAATGTGGAGAGACACAATGTATGTGAGGAAGCTCAAGCAGGAAACTGGCAGAAGCAGGCAGGTGGGCTGAGTAGGATGGAGTCAAGAACGAAGACAGCTGTATTATGATATTGTCAGATTGAGCCATGAAGGGAGAGAACAGATGGTCATGTTTTCCCTTTATCAACTACAAGTACTGTCTTTGCAAAGTCAGACTCATTCAAAATATTCTTGTATGGGCTGGAAGTACAACAAGGCATTGTTCTGAGAGCACAGAAAAAAGCGACACTGTGAAGCAACTGTAATTCCAGTAAATGACAGGCCAAATGTTGCTGGGTGTTTAATACATCTAGAAGCTGTTTACTCAGGAGTTATTGAATCATAGAGCCTAAGGATTCAATCCCCTTTTATGCTTTTCAGATTGGCTAGAGTTAGGAAATATTTTAATTGACGATTATTTTCTGATTATGTCAGTGAGGGAATGCTGTTGTATTAAAGATAACAATTTTGAGTTTTCATAGTAAATATATTTTAAATTACTTAAATCTGAAGGAGGTTAATGACCAACAGGAAGAACAAATGCTGTTTCTACAGAAATTAGCATATGGAACTAGAGGATCTGTGTGGTAATGAGATGGGTTAGAGCAATATGCTGGGAAATTATGTACCAAGAAAAGGGGAGTAAGCCTAAGACTTATAACGTGTTCAGCAAGGAACTGAAATCTGTGATACTGGCTTCACAAAGTTGTCATCCATCTGATCTTTTGATAATGAGGGAGGGGAAACTCAGGTGAAAAAATAGATGGATAGTTTAGGAAAGGCAAGGA